>NC_053461.1:9312342-9650062 GCF_015227805.2 Hirundo rustica | reverse complement strand
CTGTCCTCTCCCTCCTGTGTTCAATCCCTGTCCCAGCACCATGGTGTGCACCCTCCAGTGACCCTCAGAACTGTGATGAGCTTAATAAAACACCAAAATATCAGGAGAAAGAGCTGTGGACTTGCCAGAATTAAAGCAAATGTTGTTACTAATGATGTTCCTTACTAGCATGGTATGTTGGCTGGCTTGGTGAAAAGCCCCAGCTCTGTTCTCTGTGCTGATGGGCATCAAAGCCCTTGGTCAGAACTTCTGACCTGGTGAGCTAGGGTGTGATCAGACACAAAGCCTGCACAGGGCTGAAGAAGGAAAATATTTTTCTCTTGATTTAGTGACTTGAAGCATAAAGAAGATGAAATGAGTTGATGAAGGTTGCAGGTTGGGTCTGGTGCTGCTAATGACTCTGGCCAGAGGGCTGGCACAAGAGCATCCTGTCCTGTCTATCCCCTGCTGCAGCAGTTGTCATGTGTACTGGAGTGTGAGTGGCTGGGGAGCCCTTACAAACAAGTGACTGGTCCTGAAATGTGCATGGAGAGGAGAGCAGGAGAGGACCTTGTGGCTGCTCTTTGGCCCAGCCTCACTCTCTGGGTAGGGGGCACGTTTCTGCAGTGTGAGGCGCTCTGACAGCACCAACCCCAGCTCTGGATGGACCAGGAGCTCTTACAGCATCTGGGCATTGCCTGGGAGCTGAGAGCATCAAAGCCACTCCCCAGCCTGATCCACAGTCACAGCTGGGGGCAAAATGTAGGATTTAATAAGCAGTTGCTCCTGGCCACAGTGCAGATGCTTCCTGTTGGAATTGGGTTTAGTTCAGGACCAACATCATGTTTTAGTAGGCTTCTGGAAGCATGGGAACCAGGTCTTGAAGCTGCCTGAGTTTGCCTGTTAGTGTGTATCTTCCACTAGGTCTACACTGTTGTTTAATCTGGGGTATGGAAAGGACTTTGGAATGGTCACCAATTACACCGTCAGACACGCTCTGTTCAGAAAACATAACTTTATTATTAGTTGCAATATACATTGTATCCCTTTAAGAATCCTAAACTTGTATATGTTTTTCCCACTGAAAATACCTGTGGATGTATATGTGGTTTTATATATGTTTGTATATATATATAGATATATAATGTATTTAATTGAACTGGAACACAACAGAACAAGAGAGACAACCTCAGGAGTAACTTGTAAAAGGAAATGTGATCCCAATGGGTTTGTGCTGGCAGTGTGCTAAGGTGATTGGTATAAAAAGGACAGGCTAAATAGAAAACATGATGGGTTAGGCAGTGGGAAATGGCCTCTCAGTGCTACAGGTGGTGATATATACAGTAGTTACACATTGCTATTGCTCAGTCACAAGTGCCACCTGTTCTCCAAGGCAGACCAGACTCTCGTGCGTCTCTGCACAGCAACATTCATAAGGCTGGCTGTGCTCCCTGCAAGTGGTACCTGCCAGCTGGAAATAGAGTGTAATTACATTTCCCTCAGCAGCTGCTCTGCTCATTGCTAATCTGGTCAGCCAAGGAAGAATTCCTCTGGGGCTTGGTGAAACCTAACTGGGTCAGTATAAAGGAGCTTACAGGGCAGGAAAAGGGATCAGCAACAGCGGAGAGAGCTGAAATGTGCAGATCAGTGTCTCACCTGGCCCAGGCTGATTTGTTCCTAGCTCCTTCCCTCTGCACTCATTTCCCTACCTGCCAAGGAGCTGTGGCCCCTCTCTGCTCAGCAGCCAGCCAAGGAGTCTGTGGAGTCAGCACAGGCAGTGCCCGTCTTCTTTTGGATAGGTTTCCCTGTGTTAATTGATTCAGAAGGTAACTCTTCAGAAAACTGGCTGAGGATGTCAATACCTGCTGCTGTGCCATGGCTTTGGGATCATTTGGCGCTTTTTTTGTTGTTGTTGTTCTTTGTAGGTTTTGTTTGGTAACCTTTTTTTCAAACACAGCCTCCCCAGGCTAAGTGCCGCTGCTGAGCTTAGCTATAGACACAAGGACAAGTCTTCCCCAGATGATATAATTTGTTTCCCTTTATTTCTGTTCACCTTAAGATGTTTCCGTGGGTGAAAGGACACATTTTAGCAAAGGCACTGACAAGGGACTTTCCTCTGCCAGGTTGGAGGGAGAGGAAGGGCTCTGACCTTTCTGCTGAAGGGTCACTTCCCTTTCCCCTCCTGCAAAGTGCTTGTCACTTTGGAAGGGATATAAAGAATATAGGTATTGATTTACTCCTCCTGACTTCCGCAAGAAAACTGCTTTCAAAATCCTATCCTTAAGTCATCATCTTGCTACTACCCCTGCAATGTCTGTCACCTCTGGATCACACCCACTTGTTTCCCCTTCCAGCTGAAGAAGCAGGTGAGATTTATCACTGCTGTAGTGTTTCTCTTCTTGCTGCCTTTCTCTAGCAGCATCTGGCCGGGAGGGAGCTTGCTCAGGCAACAGAAGTTGCCTCAAGACAGGCTGATGGAAGATGGAAAGCATGTGATCTGCTCATTGCTCCTTCCCAGAATAAGTGTCACCAGAGGTTTAGCAGGGGCTGCTGAGAACAGCCAATTGCACTGGAAATATATTTCAGTAAAAAGCTGGCATCGCTGGGAGAACTACAGCTTGTTCCTCTCTTTAGAGGCAAGAAAATACAAATGCCAAAGTGCCTGGATCAACCTGTATAAAAGAGCTTCCCTGACTCGGGCCCCTTAGGGCAACTACAAGGACACAATCTGCATCCACACATCTCTCATCCATCCATGCTGCTGGGACTGAATGGGACTGAGCCCTGATTCTGACTGTTATTGCACAGAGGTCCCTTTCCTGAACCTTGCTAGAACTGCTTCCAAAGGGAGAGGAGGTGGGAGACCCCCCCAACTGTCAAAGGAGGGATCCAGCTCTGGGGACAGCAGCTCAAGACACAGCGATACTTCTTGCTGCTGCCAGGGAAGGCAGTGAGGGCTGGTTTGTCACTGAGGCAGATGCCCCACTCTCTCATAGGGCAACATTTGCATTCTCTTCTTGCAAAACCAGAGGGAGAGGTGCAGGTTAAACCCCTGCCCTTTGGATAGTGCCAAGAAGTATATCCATGCTGAGGCTTAACACGCTGAATAAACCGACCTGCACAGCCTGTCATCACTATGCAGCTTTTACTGTGTCAGTACAATGTCTCTGCTCTCATCCTGGGTCTAAACTCTTTCCTCTCACCCTGCTGCTAGCAGAGACTCAGGCAGCTCTAGAATTTGGCTTACCTGCACCACAGGCTCCATCCACAGGCTCCTCCACAGAAGCTTGTGCAGTAGGGTCTGTGGATGCTGTGGTACAGCAAGGTAGAGTTGGATGGATGATCACACTCTACACTCTACCTTAAGCTCTCCACATGTCCTAGAAGGCTGAGATCAGCCCCTCAGTGATCTACTCCAGTGCTGATTAGGAAGAGACTGGGATGGGCTTGGACAGGATCTCTGCTCATGCTGTGGGTCTCCTGCTAAACCAGTGGACCATGAGGACACCCACTGCTACTCCCCACCCACCAGATGCTCTGCACTTCTCTCTAGCATTATTTTCAGGACATTTTCCAACTGATGAAGAAAAACAACAGATTATGACTGTAAAGTTATCGTAAGAGGGCCAGATCCTGGTAGGACAACATTGTTCCTTGCCAAGAGAAGGAATGATTAACTCCTTCCTTACTCTCCTCCCATTTCTTTCCCAGCTTCCAGCCACCTCTCTATATATCATATATTATATTACTATATTCTCTTATAACTTTGCTTTTTCAGATTCAGCAGCACAAGTGATTAATTCAGAAGAAAAAAAAAAAAAAAAAAAGGAGAAAAAAAGGAAGGGAAAAAACCCCCTGTCCCTAGGAATATTTACACAATAGTTCATCTTGCAGAGGAGATGGGGTTTGATGTGGGGGAAAGCATGGGAAATGAATGTGCTAAGTAGGTTTGATTCCACATTCCTGCTCTTCCCTCTGGGATCCTGCCTGGATGATGAAAATCAAAGCACTGTTCAACACACTTTCCCCAAGTGCAAACTCACAGAGGACATGCGGGGAGGTAGGGAAACATCTCTATGCTCTCCCCTGGCCTGGTCTGCTTAAAAAGGTGGTATCCAAAGGGGTCTGATCTTGAAAATCAGCCTTTCACCTTCAGGGAGCTGCCAACTCCATCTTCAGCCTCTCCTCGTCACCCAGCACCTTCGTTAGTGCTCTCTTCTCAAGGATTAGGGTTTTTAAGGTACTGGATGGTGGGGACAAGGGATGCACCTGGCATCAAAACCATGAAGTGGAAGATACCAATTTCTTTTACATACCAATAATTATTGCAGTCACCACAGCAAAAGCAGAGAAGGGGAGGCCATGGAGAAAGTTTGGTGGGTGAGGGCCACCCCATAGCTATCAATTCTTCCTCAGATTAGGGCAATGGCCATTTACATCAGCAAATAATGCCCTACCCTGGGCCTCTCCCCCGACCCTCCCTTATGCTGTGTGTGATAAAATATTCCAAGAATCCCTCCATGTTAGCTCTTTTCCCAAGAGATTTCTAGTAAGAAAAACATCTATTCCCGGAAAACCCAAATAAGAGCTGCAAATGCAATTGCCCTTAAGTATGGCTGGTTTCCCCAGCTGCTGAGATCTTCTGGCCAATCCATGTCAGTATTTCTGTGAAGACAGAGGCAGAGACCTCAGGCAGCTCTTTGTGGAGGGCATGATAGGCTTCCTCATACACCTGCAACCAGGGAGAAGGAGAGATTAGCACAGAAGAAATAAATCTGCATGAACAAAACAGCCTTCAGTCCCCTCTCATCAATACCCACAGGTCCAACACATCCTGCCCAAAACTTGTCATTTTTTTTCAGAGATGTAGCAGGTTATGAAATCAAGGAGATGCCACTGATGGTGCTGGCCCTCAATGAGCAGGAAGGTGTTGGCATTGCTGCCTGACATCTGTGGGTACCAGAGCACCCTGCTGCCCTTTAGGAGCATAATGCATATCCCAGCCCCATACATTTCTTGCTTCTTAACCCACTAAGGAGGAGGAAATACTTATCATGCCCTTGGAGTGTAAAGGCCAACAGGGGATGTTCTCATCATGCCTTGTGCAATTTTACTCCCTTTATGCTCAGACTATCCAGTTATTTTTTCTGATGACAAAAGCTTTCCCTTGGTTTCCCAGTCTCTCTTTCAGGTTTGTTCATGTGCTAACAATTGGTTAATCACCTCTGGTTCTCTTGACATGAGCAGAGTGTGAAGTGGCTTTTTTTTGTCCAGCATTTTGGAAAGACCTTCCTGCACTTTTACACACTGGGACATGAGGTAAGGCTGGTGCTTGCACAGTTGGCATTGTTCAGAAGAGCTTTTTGGGTCAACACATTACCTGCTTATGAGCCTTGCTTGACTTCTACACCAAGCTGCTTCATATCCAACACACCCTCTAGGCACACAGCCAGCACTGGGGCAGGCCTGGAGATCACCCACCATCCCCTGCCCCCAGCCGGGCTGTAGCTGGTGAAAGGCCACCACACTGAGCCCAGGGAGGGCTGAGCTTGGGCTACCTCCCAGTGAAAGGGGCTGCCACCTGTCCAGCCTCACCAATCCATCTCTTTGCCTCCAGCTCTCTGGAGGTCAGCAGGCTGCCTACCCCTCATGGTCACTCATGCTCAGGCCAACAGTGACAGCATAATCTCCTAACAATCAAGAAAGCAAGATGACCTTGAGTGTTTTGTCCTGACTCTGCACTGTGTCCATCAGCAAATAAGAGCCCCTGATATCGCAGAGCTTGTCAGAAGAGCCATGTAGCACCAGGATGGGCAAAGTCAGCTTGGGCAGGGCTCGCTCAATTCTGGCAATGGCATTCATCAGTTGGATGACGAAGGAGACCTTCATGCCACCGTGGTAGACCAAGGGATCAGATGTGTAAGACTCCATCTGGCAGGGAGAAAGAGTTAATTTAAGATTAGCAATGTTTCATGCATATGAGAAAAAGCAGATCAGCCTGGCAGTGAAGGGTCTTCCCTTGGCTTGCACAGTCATTCCCTACTCTCTCAGGACAGCCAGCCGTCAGAGTCAAGGTCGAGGTACTGTGGCTTTTCAGCACTGCTCACACAACCTGACGTGATCTTTGCTGCTTGTTTCTCTCTTACAACACTAGAAAATATTCAAGCCAGAGCTCTTTGAAAGGAGCTCCTGTAGGGAAACAACCAGTTGGACAAAGACCATTTCCACAGGGGCACCTGCCTGCATTTTTCTTGTCTGCTGTGCCCTTCTGTCATTTCAATGTGATGTTTCTACAGAGAGCTCTTCAGAATGTGTAATTTGAAAGCTGATGTTCTCCAGGCCATTATCATCCCTGCTGAGGGCTCAGATGTTCTCTTTCCCTGTCTGAGGGTGGTGACCATGACCTACACCTACAGAAAACTGACAGAGGTGCCTGCAAAGCCAAGGGATCATCTCTGGCTGCAAAGTGTGACAGACAAGGCAGCAAATGATGATACTAGGTGGTAGGCAAAAAAAACTAGTCAACAACTTGCTCAGCCAGATTGTGTGGGGATAAAAATGCGCAAGAGCTGATGTAGAAAGTTGCTAAGAAGGAGTAGTTACTGCAGCAGGCAAATCTACAGTAAATATTTGTATACTGTATGTGGAGACGGCCCACACAGACCCCACTATTGCAATATTTGCCAGAATGCTTTGATTATGGGCTGGTCTCTGGCACAGCCTCCAGTTTCTCCCAACCCTGGCAGATGTTTATAGCAATGATGGTTATTTATAGGTTAGCTGAAAACAGTCCCCTCCTCTCCTCACAGGCAGTAGAGTCTGTCCAAATTCTACCTTGAAGGCATTAACTTGAGGTCCTTTTGCTTCTGCCTGTGCCTGCCCTGAGGGGACCATGGGTAGGAGGTGAACCAACAGGCCATCCAAGAACATGTGTAGGTGCAGGCACAGGCAGGCACTGTAGGACAGTATGGACTGAAAGGTTTTGGGGTGGATTCTGTCTTCAATTTGCCGTGAGATAAGATTCTCAGGGTGGCAGAACAGTACATGATGGGGCTTTCCCATCTGGATCAATTCATTTGCCATATGGTTTGAAGCCGGTTTCCCCTGTTGTCATCTCAAATGTGCTGGAGCACAAAGCACTGGAAATGGAGGTGGCAGTGAGGCACTCTGGTGCTCATAAGTCTTTCCCCATCACTTTCTTACTTCCAGTCTCCACCATCTTGAATCCATGGTTTCTACCCCTACATGCAGCAAGAGAAAGATGTGGGGGGGAAATCTGGGACTATTAGTGGCTGACACCATTCAGACCCAGCCCCACAGTACTGAGGGTGGGACAGCTGAACAGCCACTCCACTTTGTGTTGGAGTTGGACTGAAAAAAATCAAGTTGTCATAGAACTCAGTTAGGGATCCTTGGAAGTGGTAGATGTGTCTAGGATTTTATTAAGGCCATTGTTGTATTTTGGTCTCTGTGAAAGATTATGGCTGCTGTGAAGTGAGGAGTAATTTTTGTCAGGGAGACAAAGATAATCACCGCAGCTCATCCTATCAGGATATTACACAAGGTATCTCCCTTTCAAAGAAGTATGTGCATGCTGAGGATCTGGAAAACTGCTTGTAAGAGGCAGCTGCAAAGATGTCACTGGTTAAGACATTGAGACATTGTGAACATATCTTCTCCTGCTGATGGCCCTGGGAAGCAGAGGCTAAACAGCTCACAGTCCTTTCGGCTCCGCATGGACTATCCCAGTGCCCAACCAGCTTGTTGGTGCAGAAACCTCCATCTGCATCTTTCATCCCCTACACTGTTCAGCTGTACCTTCCCTGCTCTCCAAAACCCTTCAAACAGGGCAAGAAGCTGCTTGTGTTTAGAAGAAATTGTTCCTTTGTGAATATGCTCATGGAAAACGTTCAGCTCTGACTTTCAAAACACCAAGCGCCTGGTGGGGTGTAGCTCACTCTCCTGTTGGCATCTGGGTCTACCCTGACATGCTCAGCCAAATATGGTGACTTTTTGTTAGCTTTTTGAGCAAAACCACTGTGTTGCATTGGCTACTTAGCAACTGGCTTCAGCCTAATCTGGACCTATGTCACAGTGCTTTGCTAAAGCAACAGTTTTGAGATGGGTGGGTATTATTATTATTGTTGTTGTTGCTGTTGTTGCATTTTACTTTTTTTTTAAAATTTGAATGCAATAAATAAGAGATTTTGCAGGGGGGGATTCAGGAGGGATACATGGATAGATTGACATAAGGTCCCTTCCCATGGAGTAAAACAGTGTTGATGAATTCATGTGAGCTGGCCCCCTCCCCAGTCCCATGCCAGAAGAATGACCTAAAGGCTTGCTTGCTTTCGTTTTCTTTCTCTTTCTTTCTTTCTTTCTTTCTTTCTTTCTTTCTTTCTTTCTTTCTTTCTTTCTTTCTTTCTTTCTTTCTTTCTTTCTTTCTTTCTTTCTTTCTTTCTTTCTTTCTTTCTTTCTTTCTTTCTTTCTTTCTTTCTTTCTTTTCTTTCTCTTGGTGTCTGAAAGAACATTTTTTTTAGCTACTGAGCAGCCAACAAATATTTTTGTGTAGATGATGCAGGAGGAAAAAAAACCCAGTCCCCACCCAAAATAATCAGGACCATAGGGGCAGTATCCTGGTCCTAGTCAATGAACAGGAATCCTTATCAGAGCTGATGCTCAGTGCATGGGGTGGGTGCCAGGCTCTCTGGGGAAGGAGGAAAGACAGGGAATGGGCTTTTTATTTTGCAGGCTACAGTCTGCAAACCCTGCAAGCCCAAAACTGCTGTTTCTGCACCAAGCTCTGAGACAGGGGGCAAGAACAGAAGGTGACCTCAGGCGAGCCTGTGACTCCTTCCAGATGCTGTCAGACAAAGGCTCTCCAGGGTCTCTAAAAAAAGCTCTTTTTATCTTTATATAATTCTAAGACAGAAGCAACCATTAAGTTGCTGCATCTCATCAACCTGTTTAGAGGTCTGCATCTCTTCTTGTAGCCTCATCCTACGTGGACTTGGCAGGAACAAGGCTCAAGTCAGGGGGACCATGCCACTAAATCAATGGCAGCTAACAAAGATTAGTGGGGTAAAGAGGTTCCTGCCACTGTGATGTCATTCCTTCTTGGAATAACAGGATTGGTTTTTAAGGTTGCTTCTTGTTCACTTTTTTCTCTCTTATGTTTGATACAGCAAACATCAAACAAATATTTTTATATCATTCAGTGTTTTAGTCCCCACACCCTGAAGACAGCTTTCTGGGAACACAAACTCATTAGGAAATTCTTGGATGTTGTCCCAAAAATATTTCAAGTGAATAGAAAGCTGGTCTGGCAGGAGAGTATGTGTAACATATAAATAATGGATGTTTCCAGCACATTGTGTGCTTTAAATCTGAGTGTCTTGAATCTAAAAGGAGAGTAGAATGTGCCTAGAGGCAGCCAGAGGACCAAAATGCTGTCTTGTCTTCAGCGAGTGCCTGGAGCCTCAAATCCTGGTGCTTGAGGAGGGTCAGGAAAGCTATGTGCTCATGTATAGGCGAGAAGGCAGCACAGGGTGTCTCATTTGGAAGGTGTCTCCATTACAGGCAGGCCATAATGAAGCAGACTTACACCTTTATTCACTGCAAAAGGCTCTCCCTTGCTCCATGGAAAGGGCAGAGGAAGAACAATGCACCAAACAAGCTTTGAGATTTGAAGCATCACAGAGCAGACAAAGCAGCAGCAAAATACGTGGTTAGAAAGACAACACAATATCATTTATTATAAAGTAAGTCCAGTGGTTGCTGTGATGATTCCTAACATTATCACAACAGAAGTGCTCAATCAATACTGTGCACCAACTTCAGAAGCTCTTTGACACATTCCTAAATGTTTTATTATTATGCAGGATGTTCTTACATCATCACTTTTCTCCTACAAAGCTATTGTGTGCAGCAGTAGCATCTTCTGGCAGAGGATCCAGCTCTTGGAGGTGTAATTAATACATCCTTAAATGTTTTAAATTTAAAACATCCTTTAAATGCAACTGCAGCAGAGTTCAGGTGTCACAAATCAGTGCAGAAGCAGGCAAAGACCCACACGTCATAGACGTTCACTCTTCAGGTAGAGAATAAAGCTCTCCAATTCCTCTCCTCCTCCAGAGCACTGATGGCTTTTATCATCTAAATACAAATGTAGATGTGAAAACTTTCCTCTGTGTCATTTTAGTGAATTGATTGTCTAATTTAAACCTTTTCTCTGAATTATATGCAACAAGTTATGGCAGCTGAATGTAATTAAGAACAGGTTTCTGCAGCTAGATTGGAGTCAGCCTTCTTCTTGAGCATATATTTTGTGCAGCCTCATATGGTACTTTTGAGCATATGTCACACAGTGCATCAGCGGATGCACATGATCTCACTCTGCACTAGTCCTGTCTTCTTTTCCTCAGCTCCTTGGATCTTTCCACCTCCAACACAGTGAAATTTTATGCTCTGTTCAAGGATAAGTGAACTGAAAGTCACTGGAACAAAACCCTCTCTGGCAGTGCCAAGAAACAACCCTGAGCCTTGAGGCTATTCTATGAAACACTTTTCTTTCCAGTTTTCTGAATAGGTAAGCCAAAGACGTGGGATATGCCAAGCCCAAATGCACTGCACTCACACAGATGTTGGCACCATCTTTGCACCTGATCCTTTCAGCTTAAATTCTAATGCTGGTCAAGCTGCCTCCCCAGAGAAAGGCAATTTATTAATTCCTAATTGAGGTATGAACCATTGCATGAACAGCAGGGAAAATTACAGTATCTGTCAGTGAGATGTGAGCTGACAGAGCACAGGAACAAGCAGGACCACTTTGCACCAGCTAAGCTCTTGTAACACCCTTGAGTGCCATTTTCTATAATTCAAGAAAAAAATGGTGCTTTCTGAAATGCACCAAGTTTGGGTCTAGCCTAAGCACCTTCATTCACTTATGGTTTGTGACTCTTTCCTTTCACTGCTCCCACAACAGAAAGAAGGAAAGGAAGAAGGAAAAACCCTCATTAGGTGGTGTTGCAGCAGTTTCAATTACACCTGTTTTTGCAGTGATGGCATGAATAGGCTGACACAGTTATTACCAGGAGTGAGTGAGAATGGGAGATGAGTCCCAGACTGTTGTGGCACTCAAGCCCGCGACAGTTCCGTGCACATTCACAGTGGTGAGTCTGGAGCTGTGTTGTTACAACAGCTGCTTCAACTGCAGCTCCTTAAAGTATAATTCTTGGGTGCAGCATGAATATATCATTTGTTTGGAAAGGCTGTAGCACAGTCAGAGTGTGATCCAGGAGACCTTGTAACAAATTCTTTGGTTCAAGCATGCTCTTTTCCTCTGCTTGAATGCATCTGGCAAAATGTGGTCCTGGTTTGGAAGTAGCAAAACAAATCTCCAGGACTGTAGGGTTTTGCAGGTTTTCACCGCAAAGAACAGGGGTGGAAGAGTTGACTTTGGCAGTGTGTTGGCTGCCTGAGCTGGGATTTGCTGCTGTAACGAGTGGTGGTAGTGCAGGAGAGGCAGACATGACTCCCATGTGCTTCCCACTGCACCTGTAGCTCTCTGTCATGCCTGGTACCCAGAGCAGCTGTGGGTGCAAGGCACACCCCAGGGAAGAGCAGCTGCTTTCCCACAGTCTTCTGTGAGCAGTCAGCTCCAACGGCTTCAGAGATATGTCGCCTTTCTACACCTGCATAGGTTTTGCCCTCCTGATTTAGTAAAACACTTGGGAGTTTTTCTAAAAGAAAAAAAGGCAGGACTGGGACAAGATACCAACTATGCAGTGACTTTAAATGGCTTTAAGGTTCTCACCTCTTTCTTGTTCCGGGAAATTGCATTTGGATCTATTGATCCCAGTGATAGGTTTGGGAGCACAAAGTTGAGCACTTTCGCTGCAAAAACCTGTGGGAGAGAAAAGGAAGCAGTCAAAGAGCCAGTTAGAGGAAGAGAGGAAACATAGAGGCCCAAATCCTGAGCTGATGGAAATCAGGACAGGAGTTAAATAGTTGAGAATTGTCAGCTAACTCTGGATAAAGATCTGTCCTATATTTAAAACATTTCTCTTAATGAGGAAAGTGTTTAAACTGCTCCTGGGAGCAGGGAGTGGGTGTGCTAGACTGAAATGCCATCAGCTGTCCATCCACATGCAGCAGCACAGCTTCATTGTACTGTGCCTTTTCCTCATTCTTAAGTTAATTTCTGAAAGGCATCAGTTAAGTACTTTGAAAGGAAAAGGTAATTTCTAACTCTTAGAGGGCTGGGTTTTGGTGTTTTATTGCCCTTTCCTTGCTGCCACGGCTCTGATTTCAGGTTGCAGTGGGTAAGTGATGTTGGGTGCCATTTGCAGCTGTTGCCTAGGCTGCACTCATTTTGATAAGCATATTCTCTGGGGAACCTGTAAATAAACAACAGCCAAGTGTGCATGCACTGGCTAAGGGAATCCATTGCTCACACGTCTCCTGGGAGCAACACACAAAAGCATTGAGTAGTGCAGGCTGGAAACTGCTGGTAGAAGAAAGGGTAACATCTTTCATTTCAATAGCACTACAAGCACATCGATACCAGAGTTCTGTTCTGATCTTTGATAGCTGCCTTTAATTAAGTGATCGCTGCTTAAGTCAGAAAAGACACAATTAGTGTTAATTGGTCTGGTTTATGGCCCTTTGTTTTTCAGAGCTAACACTTGGATGTAAGCTGTCCCCTATGCCCTGTGTTTCTGAAAATACCTAATCATTTCTGAAGCACTCCATGGCACTTCATATCACAGATGACACATGACAGATTAATTATGGTATTAGAGGAATAACACAAGGTTGAAGTCAGTCATTGAGGTGTGAAAAGCAGTAAAGACTCATAGCAGGTTTGGGAACACGTGTGTACCTTGGGGTAGATTATGAGTAGGAACCAGTGTCACTGTCTGCCAGTATTCTGAGCCTCTCACTGGCTATGACATTGTGTCAGCAAAATTAATTTTTTCTATGCAACAATGCAGGTATGAGCTTATGATGATCCAAGAAGCAATGGGGTTTTCCTCATTTCATGTTAACTCAAGGCAGTGATGATTTGAGCTATGCCTAGGCAAGATTATGGACTCTGAACCTGATGACTATCATGTCTGCTAAACTGGACAGAATAAAGGAATTTAAAGGAAAAAAAAAAAAAAAGTTTTAATAATAGTACTTTCTTCCAGTTTGATTACACCTTAGGAAAAGTCCTTTGCAGTGTTACTGGGTGCAGATTCAGGTTGAAAGACAGTGAACAACATGATGCCCAGAAAGCAACAGAAGTGAAATGGACAACACAAAAAGTAAAGAGAGAATATTTCATAGAGAGTCCTTAAACAATAGGCTGAGGGTCAGTACAGGATTAAACACCAGGAAATATTTCCTAAGGGGTTGTCCTGCTCACCTGATTTCAAAACTTTCAATAGCAGAAATGTAGAAGGAGATGCTCTTTCACCCCTGCTCCGCCCTTTCCCAGCATATGTGACTCCTGTCTCTACAGCCTTTGAAACTGCAAAGATTCAGAACTGAATTTTGTCCAGGTCAGTTGAGAAAAAAAAGGGGAAGGCAGCAAGATCCCTCTCACTCTACTGGATTTGCAACTAGATGCTTCCATGAGGACACAGGATTTATAGGGCACTGGTGAAATTGTGTTTCTGCGAAGAGCATCATTTGTTCTTCCTGCACAGCGCCTGCAAACTTGCTGTGCTTCTGCTGCTGCCAGAGCTGGCTCAACAGTCATGGAAGGTATTTCTAAGAGGGTCTGAAGGACCCAGTGTGTCATCTGGCTCGCTGTTATTGTCTTGAGCCTTCATTTTCTCAGGCCAAGGTAAATTCTTGCTCAGCTGGAAACTTCCCCAGCAAAGAGATGAATGCAATGGTCCTTGGGAAATGGCCCGGGGCTGAGAAGTCGTACCAGTTCCAAGGGAAAACTAAACCTTTGTTCCTCAGAAGCACAATCACCATGAAATGTTTTTTCACTGTCAGAGGAAAAAAAACCACACAGCTTTATGGGAAAATGTGGCTTATGCAGGAAAAGTCTGCTTGTTTTCAATCCTTCCTCTTGAAAATACCTTTTCAACTCATTAAATGATTTCAACTGAGTGTGACAGAGCAGAGCTATTTCAGGAATAATTCATTTTTCATCAGTTTTGAGATGCAACAATAGATTTGAAAGAGAAAGAAACTCACTGTGCTGTTGTAATACTGCATGTGAGAGACCTTCTAGGAAAGAGACCATATAAACACCTCCAAAATACTTCAGTTAGAGAATAGGATTTCCTACCTAAATAATGCATCATTGCATTTATTTCTTACAGGAAAATAAAGCAACATCTGGTACAGATCTGCAACAAAACAGACTACAGTAATGTTAGTTCCCATAGAACTGGTGAGTCCTTGTTTCAAAAAGGTTTATCATCTACCAAAAGGTAAAGCTATAGCAATCTTTCTCTGTTTTCCTTGATTTGAAAGAAAAGGCTAACAGTCTCTCTCATATTCAGACCTTTATTATTTTTTCTTAATAGTTATTCTTTTTCACTTTCCAAAGTAAGAAGAAGCAGATGCACTGGTGCTCAAGGGACACTTATGCCAGATGTAGCCTCACCCATGAAGAATCAAGAACCGGCCTCCTAAAACCAGACTTTGGTACTCTGACTCCTATTTAAATAAGTTTACTTGGACTGGATGACTTCAGGCTTCATTTCTCCTCTTAAAATTAGACTATGGGAAAGCACTTAGAAGGAAAATATTGACTGTTATCCAGGTGGTGCAGATCTCAGCAGGGTCCTGAATCTTAAGGCTAGAAATCTTAATGTATTTTCTTCAGTGGAAAAGAAGTGATTGGAAAGCACCCTTTTTGGTGCTTGCAATGATTTGTGAGGTCCACAGATTGCTCTGGCTACAGCAGAAAGTGGGACAGGATTATACTGAAAGCTGAGGCAATTTGTCTCCATCCTCACGGAAGGAAAAAGAAAGGAGAAATAGCTTAAAAGTAAATTAGAACAAGAAGCTAGCCCTAGGAGAAATGTCTAAGGAGAAAGGATAAAGGATACAGGATAAAGGAAGGAGTCCTGTGGGAATGAGAGGTTCTGTCCTTCCTGCTGGTTTAGCTGCTCCTTCCCTTTGCTTCCAGCTTCTTTTAGGACTGTTGTTTATTCTTTTAAAAATGCAAAAAGGAAGAAAGAACTGAGGCCCAGTTGCTCTGCAGAACTTCCCTGGGGAAGGGCAAACTGGGCAATGCGATTGTGGATCAGAAACAGCTCTGGCGAGCAGGTGTGAATGGGAGGGAGGATAAAGCCTAAATGCAAACCAAAAGAGATGGTCTGGACAAGAACCAGTAATGGTCCCAAGCCAAAGGGGATGCAGCTGGGGAGGTGATGCTTTAGCTGGAAGCCTCTTTTGAGGCTCATAAAAGATTTCTGGGACTCGGGAGCTCTAGTTCTGTTCAGAAATTGGTCATCCCCCAAATGCCAAAAATAACCCTGGCCTGACTTAGCCAGCAGCCTGTGTTGCAACTATACCAGACTCTGCATGAGTCAGGAAGAAAGCTGTAGGAGAGGAAGGGAAAGGAAGGCATTGTGTGGGCTGCCACAGGGTGAGGTGAAGAAAGCACAGTCTGCTGCCACCAGTACCCAGCTCTTGCTTAAATAGGTTTTTCTGGACAGGTTCAGGATTCACTTCCCCTCTGAAAAGTAGGTGGAACTGTGGGGGAGGTACTTAGAAGAAAAGTATTGACTGGCATCTGGGTGGCTCAGATCCCAGCAGGGTTTTGCATTTCAAGGCCAGCGGTCTTAACACTTTTCTTTCTGCAGAAGAGCAAGGTGACCATGTGCAGCGTGGGTTTGCTCTTACCTTGATGGGAGTAGCGACTTCTGGGCTGGCTACCACTAAAGGAGAGATTAACAGCATGCCTGAAAACTCACTGGGTCGCTCACTAGCTGTCAGAATGGAGATGGCTCCCCCCTGCAATGCAAAATAACAGCCCACAGCTTAATACAGGTGCCAACATCTTGTTTGTATAGTAATCCTGTTACTGGAAGGGGTTTAATCCAAGCAAGCAATTACTTCTGCCCCACTGAGAGTGCAGTGTGGTCACCAAGGAACGCTGGAGGAGTAGAAGCACTGGAAGTGTCTGGTTTTTGTGGGGGAGAAGAGATCTGGTTTCTGTCTCATGCTATAAACCCTCATGTCACACTGAACTCTACTCTCCATGCAATGTCCATCAGCTCCCTGGGATGCCTTGTGTACTCCTTACTTAAAAGGACTAAGAATTAAGAAGAAGTCTGAAGTGGTAGCTCAGGTGGGACTCAAAAAGTAAGTTGAGGTTTATCAGCTTGACAGACGGCATAGGGAAGATGCTGTGAAGCCGGGCTTGCTCTTTGCTGTGCCACTGGTAACCTGAGCAACAGCAATGCTGCCACTGGCATGTGAAAACCTTCACTAATTAATGGGAATTAAATATTCTCCTCTTCAGTGTCCCCAGCCCCTCCAGCCCCACAATGTTGTGCCAAGGGCCTGGCAGCAAACACCCAGCCTGTGGTCTGGAGCTGAATAAGAGCCAGGCTAAGCCATCCCGCATGAAGACAGGAGCTGATGGCAACGGGTAGAGATGGAAGGGATCCAGTGGGCTAGCTTGGGAAAGTTTGCAGAGGATTAGTTGCCAAGGGAAATATTTGGTGAACTTCCACACTGCTGGAGAACCAGGGGCTTGTTAAATGGAGCAGCAGTGAGAAGCATCTCAAAGACTTCACTGGGAAATTGCTCCTTGTTACAGCAGCTTTGGAGCATGGGAGCCCTTCAGAACATGCCATGCCTTCTTATGCAAGAGCACTTATTTATCTGAGCATGGACTGACTCCCAAAGTACTTATTCATTTTCCTCTCCTCCAGGAAGGCAGGGAGGGCAGATCAATGACATCAGTGGGAATACTGGTAGCTTGAATAAAGGGATTTGGCTCGGGCTGTCAGAATCAGGCTTCAGATCTGTTCACCAAATCAGTGCCTTTGTTTTTGCAGCCTTAATCCCTGGTACATTTTCCTGTTAGGTTGTGTAACAGAATGAGGCTACAGGGTATTTTCATATTTCATCCCCATGCTACTCACAAAGCTTTGGAGGGCTTAACCTCCTGGTTACTGGTTAAAATGAAAGGGGAAGCCCGATGCTGCAGGGAGCTGGTGAGACTTACCACATAGCCATGGGAATGAATGGTTGTGTTAAAAAACAGGCTTCTTGTTTCAAACGGCACTAATTAGGACCATAGTGGGGGTAAAAAGTAAAGGACTGTCTTTACTCAAGGCAGATCTTGGGGTTATAGCATGCTGGCAAATCAGTCAGTGAATGAAGTGGAAGGGAAGGTTCCTTGTAGTTTTGTTTTCCTGCTGTGGAATGAGTTATTTCCTGCCATCCACATGAGTACCACCAGACTATGACACATGTCCTGGGTGCTGCTGGGAGAGGTAGGGGGCTGTGCTTACCATGGAGTGCCCCAGGATGAGAACAGGCAGTTTGGGGTGCTCCTTCTTCATGAGATCGATGTGCTGCAAGCTGTCCCTGATGAAGACGTGGAAATCTGAGACAACCATACGATCACCCTCGCTTTGCCCATGGCCAACTGCAGGGGGAAAGGAGAGCACACAGCTAAGTCATTTGAAGCGGTGGTTACAGTCAAGAAAGGACCTGGCAGAAATAAGCCTGTTGGAATGTTTTTGTCCTAACTCAACCTTCTCCTGCAGTCATATCTCAACAAAAAAAGTGGTGCAGAAATGCAAAGGAAACTGCACAGAGCTGTCAAATGCCATACTGTCCATGATCCGACTTTTTAAAAAAAATCATAGAATCATAGAATGTTAAGGGGTTGCAAGGGGCCTCTAAATTTGGACTTCTATTCCCCCATGTTTCTATCTGCTCTTCAAAACCAAGAGCACGGATTTACTTCTTGCAGCCTCCAACATCAGGGTGAGGAAGGGCTGTCTTGCCTTGCTGATGGGTCACTGTATCCTGGGAAATGGGGATTTGCCTCAGGGATCATATGCTTTGGGTCTGGTGGCTCACTGTACAGCTGAAACTGCTGTGTAGCATCTTGGCAAGAAAGATTCTGAAGACTAGATACAATTGCTATAAACTTAAGGGACCATGGACACTGCCTTTCCAGGGCCTGAATATGCATAGGCTTCACAATCGTTCTTTTTCTCCTGATACCCTGCAGCACAGGGTGGGTTGGAAACCTCCTCTGTGAGGGGTAAGGGGTCAAGTGATGAGGTTGTAACAGCCTGCAGTGGCATCCTCCTCCTCAAGAAGTGTTAAAGCAAACTGTACCACACCTGGCCACTGTTTCCTCACTCTGTATCTGGGAATTATCTTGCCTAATGGCAGGGAAGGGGAAGATTAAAACGGGAGATGGTGAGTTGCCATGGGAACAGTGGCATCCCGGCAGAGGTGGAGCCAGCATCACGACCAACACAGCCCCAGGCAATTCTGAGCTTGCAAAGGCTTGAAATTAATACCACCTTGGGGAAGCAGTTTGCATGCTTACCTTAGCACACATGCATGTTATTATCTATCACAAATAGGATTTGACCTTAGAAACAGCCCCTTTGCTTGTTTCTGTTCCGTGCAGGTTGTTAAGGAAAATTGTGAAGGGGAAAACACATCCCACCCTATGGGTTAGGGTATAGGGGGTGTTAAACATCTCCCTCCTGCAGAGTGTCTCCTTAGGCCTTCTCCAGTGGGCACTGAGGCACATTTATAGACACAAAGGGACAATGACTTGTTAAAGGAGGTGAAGCTGATAATGGTTCCCCTCTGGATGGTTCCCCTTCCAGTGATCAGCAAAGAAGAGCACTGCTGATGCAGCCACAAAGGTAGTTACATCTGCTGGAAGTGGTCATACCAGTGGAAATCACTAGGTCTCAACTTTCTTGTAAGCCACCCAAAAACATCACCTTGCAAATTAGGCAGAACTTCTAACAAAAAGCTGGACTAAATTCACTCCATCTAGGAAAAACTGAACCCCAAACCTGGTTGTTTTTTGTCCTGTCAGGTGATCTCTGTGGCTGGTTTTTTGGCAGTGAAGGCTGCAATCAGCTATGCTGGCTGTCAAAAAAACCCATATATGTCATGCTGATCAATTATAAATAATGTATTACCCGTTCTGCTTTCCACGCTCACACTCCAATTCCTGCCAAAATATGCTACAGCAAGCATCCTCCATGGATCGGTGACCAGAAACAAATCAAAGAGCAAATTAAAATACGAGCTATTATAATATCCAGAAGGGAAATCATGTGTGTGGCTAGGAAAACTATTAACTTCAAACTGGTTTTTGCTGCAGATGGAAAGTGAGTTTTTTACAACTTTTATACACATCCAGTCCACTCACTTTATGGTCCTCAAATGTGTTATCTCTGCCTAGTATTGAACTCCAAATGTAGTTAATATGAGTTGAACAGTCCAGAGAGAGGAACATTTTCCCTAACAGACTTCTGCACTTCAGGTTTCTTTTTCTCCAGTGCTGCCTCACTTGCTTCTAGTCTCTCCTCTCCAGTGCTCAGACAGCTGAGCAGGTAGAGACAGCAAACCCCCATGGCCCAGGTCTGTAAATGGGCCATGACACCTTGCTCTGGAACTGCGAGTCCTTTTGGTCTATTTTTGGACAAGACAGAGGCAGGTCTGGAAAGCCTCCTTGGCTCTCAGTGTGGAGAATTTCCCCCGCTCCTACCACATAAGAGTGACACTGCTCGAAACAGTCAAAGTAATGACTGTGGAATCCAAGAAATACATGTGCAATGCTGTGACAAGTTCCTCTTTGAATTTTTCCAGGGTTTGGGTTTTTTTATTAATAACCCCCTTTTAACCCTGGTTTTAAATACTAAACCCCCGTTCTCCACTCAGATGGCACAGAGCAAAGCCTGAGCAGCAGTTTGTCTGCACATGTGGGACAGGAAAGCCATGCAGTTCTTTGTTTTGATACTACCCCTGCCCCTTGCACAAGGTTAGCCAAGAGGCATTGATAGGTCATGGTCTTTTATTTTACTGTTTTCCATTCTTCCCCTCCAAGAAACCAAACTTGTTCCCCCAGTGAATGAGTATATTGCAAGTTTGAATCCCCTAGCTGACAAAGCTTCAGGATGAAGAACTAAGACCCCTTCTATCAGATGAAAGATATTCACACAACCAAACATCAATACAGGCAAGACTATTGATGTGTTTTTCTCAGATCTTTTGCCTTTAGAGCTAGTAAGAATGAAAGGTCAGGTTTATCCTTGATGTAAAGCTATTAGCTTTGGGTTTTGCTGGGAATGAATCTGGTGTAGTGATTCCACAGTCCCAGTACCAAAACAGTGGGTGCAAGAAGAGGGGACCCATCTTCCCCCAGCAACTGGAACTAACCAGAAACTGCTCCACATCCAAGTGACACAATGCCAAGGGTGACAACAGAGACGAGCCCCAAGAATCACAGCTCCATGAGCTCTTCATCTCAGCACTCCCACAGGGGCCCCTGGTTTCAACAGGGCAGTGTGAGGTGCAGTGCACAGAGCTGTGACTGCTGGTGCACATCCTCACGGCACGCTCAGTGGCCAAAAGCTTTTAAACTGTTTCACATCTATCTGGCTTCACACCCAGCTTGTGTGCTTCACTGCGAGTACTGTTATTGTGCAGTAGCTCAGTGATTATTTCAGGTTGTGTGTACTGACCTAACTACAGGCACCCTTTCCATGAGTCTTTAAAAGTGAGAATCCAAACCACGTATTTTCAAGCTGCAAATCTAGAATTAGGAGGTTTAAGCATCCATTTCCAACCAAACACACCACACATGCAAAATAACATACTTTGCTCAAGCGAAATCTGAATAAAGGCTGCAATGATGTGGCCCAATATGTCATAGTTATTAATTTCTTCTTTCTATTTTCGGCATAAGTATGCTCAGACTGCGGCTCTGCCACTGGAGTCAAGAACAACTACTTAGTCCTGTCAGAAAGCATGACTTCAGAGCATGATTCCACTTATGATTATAGATCCTCCAAAACTACACATCTCTCTGGATAAAATAATACTGACAGGCTGCACAGGGAGACAAAGCTGTGAGTTCAGGGATAGAGTATTTGAGAGTGTGAGGTCTCTGGGGAGTCTGTTATAACCATATAGGTATGATTCTGCCTGTATAACAGATCCTGTGACCCTGGAAATGCATACTTCTACAAGTCCCTTCATTCCTCAAATCCCATATCCTCTTATGCTGTGGGGCTTGCTTTTGAAAACCACTCCAAAGCAGCCAGGGTCTTCAGCTGACATTGGCTCACATGCCTCAAAAAAGGTTATATCCTGGTCAGATTGGCGATACACTGAAAGACATGTAAATAAAAAGCACAGTCAAATCTGACACTCCTTTCTTTTCATTAAAAGCCAAATGGGAACTGCCTGAAGAAACAAGCATCTCTGGGCTTGTTGGTCAGGCTCATTCTGATGAGGGGACCTGCGCTGAATCTCCAGTAGCATGATGCTTTTTTGCTGGGGCTGTGGGGCCACATCAGAGCTGAAGAAATCCGTCCTTAAATGCAGTAAAGAAGACAAGCAGAATATTAGGCAGAGACGAGAGCTTGGCAGTACCTGTCCCTGCACACTGTGGGGTGCCTCAGCAGCCAGCCCTCGGAGGCACTGCGGGGATGGCTGAGTGTGGCAGCACACCGTGTCCACCCTCTGCTACTTGCACTGGTTTTTTTCTAGACACTAACTTTTACAAAAGCCATACATTATACATATTTGTTTCTCTTTCCAAGTGCTCAACCCTCCTGACAGAAGTGGAGCCTCACCCTGGATGCTCAGGTGAGGACTGAATTGACCCTCCAACCTTCAGCAGGAACATTTTGCTACAGAAAATGAGGTGATGGGAATGCAGGTCAAAAATTGAGTTCAGCTATGGTGCTATAAATTCACCGATTTCAGTGCTGTTCCTTAAAGCTTACAGTCACGGGAAAGCAGAAATTATGCACCTTGTTGTTTTTTTTAGCCTTTGTCCCCTATTTATTATGGAAAATCCATAAAAGAAAGAGAGAGGACAGGAGAAATCTGCCTAGAGAACAGTAATTGTCAGGAAGAATTTGTATCTTGGCTTTTCACATATTTTGCTGTTTCCAGCTTTGGGGGAAAGGGGATGATTTGGATCCATTTTTACTGTAGTGAGAACACCACCACTGTAGGGTGAGATGTTCTCCCTGGCCACCTGATAGTAGAAACCATCAGGAGAAATGCAGGGCTTGATTCCTTCCTCAGGATGCATCAACACTATCTGTTTTCCTCTCTAGAGGCATAACTCCAGGATTTTAGAGTGGGAGAATCAGGAACAGGCGGAGCCAGGGGTTCGGTCAGAAATTCCAGGCTTACCACTCCTTCAGCACAAACAAGTTTTGAATTGCAATGGTACTAACACAGGAGTGTCAGGAGTTTTCAGTTGTTAAAGGTGAGAAGTGCTACCACTGTGAAGTCAGTGATTCCCAGACACAGCTGAGGAGCAGCTCCAGTACCACAGAGTCCCACAGTGGAAAAATGTCTTAATGATGGCAGAGGGGCCATTGGCAAGGCTCGGTGCTGGAGCGTTTGATTTAATGAGCTGGAGCATGATATGATTCAATTCCCAAAGAGCTGTTGTAGGCCAGAAAAGTTGATTTTGCTGCTTTAGCACTGGAACTGCAGCAGCAGTGGGCAGCAGCTAGTTACAGCACAGACAGTGGTGTGCAGAGGAAGGATTTTTGTTAGAGCCCATAGGCAAGCTCAGGTTGGAGACCCTTTTCTTTCACTGCTTTTTTAATAAATAAGCTTGTTGGAATCTGACAGGTCCATTTGAAGCAAATGCCCAAATGGGTTTTGGAAAAGAAGCTATTGTGTGTTTGTTAGCTTTTGGAAAGATTTGTTTTATTCCTGAAGTCCTCTGCTTCTATTTTCTGCCCAGAATTAGAGATGGAATGGAGCTCCCACCAGTGTTGGACACTGTGATGTGGGAAGGTGAGCTTACCTCACCCGTTTTTGCTCTCACCCTATGACAGGTCATGCTGCTGGTAAGAGACATGAGAATGTGTGTCCTGCTTGTGTCCTGCTTGCTGTTCAGCTATCTGGTTTAGGAAAAAACCCACGTAATTAAAAATTTTCATAGATGCTTTCCCTCTGCAGGTGGCCCACACAGAGGAATGATGCTGGGTCTGGAGCCCACAGAGGGGAGATACCAGTGACAGAAATGTGGATGGTTCTTCTGGTGCACAAGGTCTAATGTGCCAGCCTAAACCCTCTCCCAACCCCTGAGCTTGTGGCAGCTTGCTCAGGCGGGCACCTCACTATGGTGGCCCCCAACCTATCCTGAGACCCTGGTGTGATGGGAAAGAACCACTTCAGCAGCTCATTTTAATACCCAGACCTCATGGACTGGGAGACAGTGACTCTTGCCACCTGCCTCTGCTTTCCTCTCTGCCCTTACAGAAGGCATTCAGACTTGGAGATAACACTTAAAGTACAAGATGCAGCAGATAATGTTTTCCCAAGTGTTTCAGCTTTAGCAGCCAGTGCAGCAGTTAATGAAGTGTGTCACAAGGCATTGCAGCTGATGCCTGTATTTATGAGCTCTACTTAAACTCTAAAACTCCTCTGAGCAAGGACTGCCTTTTTTTTTTTTTTTTTTTTTTTTTTTTTTTTTTTTTTTTTTTTTTTGGCACTGGTACAGCACTAGCACCACAGGGCATCACCACAGACCTTGGTCCAAGGTACAGCAAGATTGAAAAGTAATACTTAACTCTAATCCCAGCATATAAGGCAGCTTTGTTTTGCAGAGGAGGAGTTTGGAGAAAGCACATAGATGGAGAATTTGGGGGAGACAATACAACACAAGGCAACACAGCAAATCTGTGAAGCATTGATTTTCTGCTTGGTGACTTTTTAAGGTTTAATGAAGAAATTATTAATGAACTAGTAAACACTTCAAATTACCATGACAGTTCACTACTGACAAAACTACACTTGTTTTGTAATGATTTAAGTACACATCTTTTTCATCAAGTGAGCAAAGCTCATTAATTAAACATACTGGATTTCAAAGCTCTCAATGTTCAATTATTTGTTTAACAAGCAGTACATCTAACCCACCATTCAGACACAAACACAACTAAAACAACAGGAAGAAGCTTCAAATCAGGACAGTCAACATCTGGAAAAGTCAACAGACTGTGCCTATATTGTCAGTAACATGTAAAGCAAATGGTCCACTGGCAGAATAAATACACAGAGGAAGCACCCCAGAGATCACCCTGCAGATTCCTACTCATCAAAGCATCTTTCTTGGCCTCAGAACAGACTTATCCCAGTGAGGGTTCTTGTTCTGGGTTGATTTCCCCAATTTCTTTCCATTCTTCAATGAAATCAAGTCTGATGCACAGAGGGCACTATGAAATTTCTGCCCTCTATCTGTACCTACTCTTCATTTTGCTGCTTGTGGAGAGCGTTGACACCAGGACAGAGACACATGAGCCAGGAGAAAGCAGGGTAAGCCGTTCCAGGATTTAGGACATGGGTCACGGTCCCCTGACTCTGATCAAGCTGCCATCTAGATCAGTTGCTGTGCTTAGTTTGTAGCTAAACCTTGGAGGTGAGTGTCTCAGTGTCCACCTGACTGAGCCTTAGCTGTGCACTCTCATCCTCTCCCACACTCTGGTTTTCTCTGGAAGAAAAACCAGTTTGACACAAGCCTACGGTCTTTTCCAGGAAGGTTACTTTCCCATCAGATGGGAGCCATTAGGAACTAAAAGGAGATGATCCTCTCCCACCACTGCTTCTGCTCTTATATTCTTTGAGAACGTGAAATACAGCTCAACATATGCTTTTCCTTCCTAACATCTGGGTAGTCTTGGGCATCCCTTCTTTGGCACCACCAGCAGAGGTGCAGTGAACACACTGAGTTTTCCCACACAGCACGTTATACAACCACTAGATATGGTACCCAACAGAATTACCTCTTATCCTGAGTGTTTTATGTATGAAGCATGTAACTAAGAACTACAGGTGGATTCTGCCCCTCTCTGACCAAAAGAGAGCCTTGTCCCGAGGGCACAAGTCCATCAGCTTCCCTCTTCCCTTCCAAGGTTAGGAAAATAATTTTCCTTTCAGCATTTGCTGAGTAGTTTTTATTCACTTGCCTCACACAAAGAGTGCAGCAAACTGAAAGCATTCTCCTCCCACATCAGAGACACATTTGCAGAGATGAGGTATTTTTAGAATAGTGCAAACAGAGATATATTGTTTGTTGTCTTGGTTAGGAAAAAAAAAGCAACAGTCAATTTTCTTTACTAAAATTATTTGTGCCTTATTGCTAGGGAGCAGAGAACCAGTCATCTTGTTAAAGCCATTTTCAATCTTTTCTGTATGCCAGGGATGACAAACAAAATGACCTGGTACACATCAGAGGAGTCGTTAATTCTGGCCAACAAGGCAAACTGTTTGTGTCAATGTTAAGAGCCAATTCTTCTCTAATGGATACAAACATAGTTCTTTTGGCTTTAGAAGACTTGCCCATTTCTAATGCTGTTGCTGAATTTGGCTCTGAACTGCAGTTCCTTAAAAGTCTTCCTGGAACATTATGTTGCTCATGAAAACATGCTGAAAAAACCCATCTGAGTGTGTTGCAAAATAAGGAGCTGCATTTACAAACAGCAGCCACTGTGGCCAGACTAGAAACCTAAGTGTCTCCTGGGATGCCGTGAGATGAAGGGGCGAAGAGAGTGTGAAAATCTGCACATGCCACCATCTCTTCCCACACTGCCTGGAGCAGGTCAGCTTTGTCATTCCTGTCACAAAATCAGGAAGCTGCTGTGGCGTGGCTGGTGAAGCTAAGGAGCCCACTTCCTCTTCCACAAAGCACATTCACAACAGTATTCCACTTTCTTCCTCAGCCCCTTCTGCAGTGCCACCTCCCGAGCCAGCCCTTAAGAACATAAAAACAGAAGACAGCTGGCAGAAAAATTCTTTTCTACCCAGCTACTGGGGTCAGTGGTTTAAAAACATTGCACAAAGCCATTGTAGATGGCTGAGTAGCTGTTGAGTTCCTCTGCAAAAGAGTTTCTTTGCTGATGAATGAAATGATCCCTGTCTTATCTCTTCTCCTATGGGATGAAGGTCACAACACAGTATAAGATATCAGCGAAGCACAACTTACAGCGGCTCTAAGGAGTCAGAGGCACTGACTAATCAAGTGCTAAGGGATTTTATTTAGGGGCTTATAATAATTTTTATAAGGCACTATAATTTTAACAGTTATTCTTGCAGTTTTGCATTGAGATTTTCCACTCTTTACTGAGGAACACATAATTTCCTGAAGTATCAGTAAGGTGACTTTATTTAGTAGTGGAGTTGGTCTTCAGAGACTTATTATGGCATGACACAGAACCAGTATCAATGCCCAGATACTGCAGAAAAAATGCATGGACTTTGCTGGAGTTAATCCAGGGTCTCACAAGGTCATTGGACTTGTATGCTGCTGATTTAAGAGCAGAGAAGAGCTTTTTTTCTGGTCTCCACATATGACTTGAGATATCTAATGGTAGCTAGGGTTTCACCTTCAGTGGAAGAGGCAAGCAGCCAAGGGGTATCTCCCTTGGTATTTTATTTTAGCTTTAAAAACATATATAATTCTCTTCTCTTGTTTTAATCCCATAAATTAAAAAACAAGGGTGCAAACTGTACTTTTTCCTAGCTGAAAACAAGGATGAAAATCCACTTGCATTAACTTTCTGATCCAAGTTCCAGTTTTAAAACAGCTGGGGCACCAATTCAAAATGTCAGGATTTTCAATGAAAAAAACAAGAGCTGGAGTGGAACTGCACACTCCCCTTCCCTGCCCATTTACTCCAAAGCACAGCTGGCATGTGGGCTAGCTCTCCAACACACACATGCTATTAAGTCCTAAATGACAGCTTGTTTAACTAGAAAACATTTCCATTTCTTTCCTTACACAAAGGCCATTCATTTCTTGCTCTTCTGTTTGCTTCAAGATGGTTCCGTTTGCCCTGCCTGAGAGTGTGCACAACCCTCCTGAGTGTTGCCTGCTGAAGAGTGCTCCAAGTGAATGACCCCTCCCTGAGTGGCTGAGCAGGGAGCCTTGCCCTGCACACTGCCACAGCATCCAACCAGCTGCTTACATTGCAAAATCCAGATGTGTGCCTTGGGTAGTTCTGTGCTTGAATAAACAATCAAATCAATTAATCTTGGGAAAGACAGACTTAATTCCTCCCTGCCTACAGTAGTTTAGGCATCATGAAGAAAAGAAGATGAAAGCTGGATCGTGTAAGAACCCCCTTCATGCTGTTGGACAAATGTCTTGGGAGATGGACACAACTTCCTTTCAAGCTCTCTTCAAAAGGTTCCCCTCCATGCAGTTGACCCAGTGGGGACCCACATCAATAATAACAAAACAAAAAAGAATTTAGAAGACCCATTTTTCATCTGATTTATTTACATGTTAAAATAAGCATGAGTTCACATCTAGAGCAAGGGCTCCCAATGGGTTCTGTTTAGTCTGTGAGATTCTTGGCGCCAGAATACAGCATTTCTCTATTCCAAAGCAATCTTGGCACAGAACTGTTGGTTATATAATTTTTAAGCAACTGGCAAATGAATAATAATGTTTCTAAAAAGAGTGATGTTCTAGGATACCAGCAAGGTGTTTTACCAATTAATCTGCCAAAAGGTCCTTAACAAACCTGAGATCTCAAGGCCCTTCATTCAGGGTCAGCTCTCTCTATGGGTTGCTCTTCCAGTTCTCAATCAGCCTGTCCAAAGGTAGCTTTCCCACAGAGTTAAAAAGATTTTCGCGTTTTGATTCACTCCTTCGTATTGCCACATGGCAGTGCCACCCTCATTAGATGGGATTTGTCCCTGTTCCTGACAAGGCACGAAGGAAATACCACTCTCCCAGAACTGAGAGTTTTTTATACCCACTTTGTACAAGCTCAATGGGTGAGCAGCAGGTGGACTACTTGAAGTAAGAGCACGCCTTTTTAATTTGGTCGTGTTTGGGGTTTTTTTAGCAGGGTACATCCGCGCAAAGCTGTAGCTCATTCAAACCCTAACAGATCTGACCAGGAGCAACATAATTAAGGAAAAATCTTCCTGATGAAGCAGGTCTGGCAAAGCACATTCCTGGGTGGGTCAATCCTTCCCAGTGTGCGAGAGCATAAATGCTGCCAGTTGGCTCATGGCTGAGTGGCATTTAGATGGTGCATGGGGGAAGTCACAGGGAAGTGGCAGGGCAGAAAATAGCTCTCCTAAATTCGTCTTGCAGCAAAGCTGTTGTCCTTTCTCGGTAGAGGTTGGTTTCAGAGTTATTGTTTCAGTTGCTTTTTACCACTTCATACCGTTTTCTCTATAACTCTCCCCACTGCAACTCTGAAATTCTTCTTACTGCTTATATATTTACCAAAAAAGCCAGGATCAAATAGGCAGATTATTGCTTTCTGTGCTCTATTATACAGTTCAAACCAAGGCTGGGTGACAGTAGACAATGAATCCTGGCTGGCAGGTCTACAGTTCAGTAAACAATGCACAGATACAAGTGTTGAGCTGTTGAAGGTTGCAGACCCATAAGCTGGTTTTGGGCTACGAGAGCTACTTCACAATCAGCCAGCAAGGGTGTATTTGCAGCTCAGGGAGAGTTCTCTACAAAATCTGGGCAAGAGTGGTGCAAGGTTCATGAAAAGGCACAGGACTGTAGTCAAAAGTACAGGTGGTATTAGGCAGGCTCACTTCACAAGTGTCCTCTGCCTCCTTTCCCTTCCCCCAGCCCTCTGCTGAGCTGAGCATGAACTTGGCACCACAACAGGTCAGGCTGCCCACTCTGTAGCATTAGAAAAGCTGCTGGGATCTGTCAGCAGGCTTTGTCTTGGATAAATTCAGAATCAGAAAATAAATGTAGCATGGAGAATGTCAATTTTAAGAGATCTGAGTTGAGAGCATTAGTCTTTGTACCATCTACAATTCAGCACCTTAAAAAAAAAAAAAAAATTGTAGCTAAACAATAATTCCCAGATTAGAGAGTACTGCCAAGCCCTGAATAAATCCCAGCATTAGAGATGCTGTGGGTATAACAGCTCTCCCCATGAACTGAATCTACAGATGGTATCTTCAGAGAAATTAACCCTCGAGTGCTGCAGGACAGGTTCTGTAGCATCAGTTTCAATGCTCTGGGAAATCTCACTTCGTGGTTAGAACAGGTTTCTCCTATTCAAGTAGCAATACTGATGAAGGGTGGAGTAGAGCACAGGCTTAGAATAACTTAGAATGGCTGACACAGTAACTTTTCTGCATTGCTGGTGAAGTGGTCAAGTTTCCAGGTGCAATCCTGAAGACAAATTCAACCAAAGGACGTGTCACTACCAAACTAGTCAAGCAGCTTGTTCGACTGACATCTGATTTTTTGTTTTCCATCCACAGCCCATTCCTTAGCAGATCTGAAAGCACGTGCTTAGAATTTGGATATAAGGAAAAGCTATACAGGTGCAATTTAACCTTTTTTATTTTTCTGCCTCATCCCTTTCAATATTGGCGAGATGTTTTATTATAAGCTGCTCTATTCCCTGGCTGAATCTTCCTCTCAGCCAGTGAAGAACCATTTATAGTAATGGTTTCACGTTCTTGGAGCTCAGGGCTTTTCAACTGCAAACTCTCTGGAAGTGGGTCAACATCATATTCAGATGTTTTCATGAATAACCTGAGATACACTGAGGTGAAGTGTAATTCCTGAGAGCCAAGACAAACTTGTGGCAGAGCCAAGTGGCAGTTTCCAAACACCTTCTTGCATAGTCTGCTCCTGTGATGCAGAATGAGCCACATCCGGATCTGAATCATACAGGATTGATGTGCAAGAGATACCCACAGCTAAATTGCAGCATTGCTGTAGCATAACAGAACACGTGCCAGATTAAAGTGATGTGAAATCCAGGGAAGTTTTCAGCAATATAAGCAAGAGTCACTAAAATTCAGCCACAGCTGGCACAGATCAGGACACGCTCCCATCTGAGACTGGCTGTTACTTACAGATATGGGCTGATGGGTTCTTATTTGATGTCTTGTTACATAACAAAATCAAAATCCCCCCAGTAGTTGCCTCCCTCACTGCCAGAGTGCACAGAAGACTTCAAAGGGAGCTCTACACACACCTTCAGGTAAGCATTCCTTCAGATGGCGTTACGTTTTGTGAGACTTTTTGCAATCCTCATTTTGTTATTCCATAGAAGGCTCAAGGCCAAAAGGAGTGTTACTGGGATGCTGGAGAATCTCATCTGGGTTGAAGAATGAAACAGAGGTTAACCAGATGCTTTGCTTTACCAATGGCCTCAGAAGTGAAGAGGATCACACTGCCAGAGGCTTTCAATTATTAAGGTTAATTTCCTAAAATTCTGAAATAATTTTCCCAAAGCACCAACTATGATTTTATAGTTCCCTGTGCCCTGTAAACATTAAAATTATATTTTATTCTCTAAAATAATAGTCCAAGATATGCTAGTTTTTTACTAAAATAGGAAAAACAACCTTAAAACCTATGAGTCAAATCCTGGTACTAGTGAAGGTAGTGGCATTTAGCTACTGCCTTCAGAGGATGCAAGCATGTATTCTGTGTGTAGCGGCACAGAAGCAATTAAGGCTCAAGCAATTGAGAAATAACTCCAAAACCTACATAAGAATCATTATAAACATGGCTTTATGTTAGAGGCATTCTGAAAAAAATGAGGGGCTGCAGTGCTGAGATGGGCACGCACTGACTGGCACCATCCCTGAAGGAGAGAGGTAAAGCTGGTGACATTGTTCCCTCAGTACAGACCAGGTGATGTCTGAAAGAGGAAAGGAGAAGCAGAACCAGGAAAGGCCCATGAGATGTGTGGTACAGAAGTGAAAGACATCAGTTACTGACAGCAGTTTATGTAAACGCTCTGCCAGGCTCCACAGACAACCAAAAGAGAAATGCTCTGAACTAACGTGTTGTGGGTAACTGATAGATGGAGAAGAGAAAAAACATTGGCATACAGGCCTAATGTGGGCAGAAATACACTGGGACAAAAAGTGAGGACCTTCAAAGAGTCAGAGGAGCAAGAGCCTAGAACAGCCTGGTCAGCAGCAACAGTGTTTGCTGGCAACCAAACTTCTTTAAAAACCCATCTTTGACCTCTTATGAAGAAGACAGAAGGATCCTGTTTGCAGGAACAAATGCCTAGATAACGCAGGGAGTGTCTTCCTGCCCGTGCTGCTAACATAAGTATGTCTTAATAATCAAATAAACAACTTCTTTTACATTCAAAATGAAAGCGCAGTAGGGGAAGCACTATTAAATTAAATACACTGCATAACCAAACCTGTTTCTCTGCAACAGTTGGACTTATTGAAGAGGGAAAAACCTGAATATGTGAAACAACAAAGGATTAATTTTCCTATCATTCACTGATTATTTTCCTTCTGGGGCTTGTTGCTGCAATATGCACTTGTTTGGACGCACTGATGAAGAACACTTTGTTTTTTAAAAAGTCTGTATATCGTTTGTTATAAAAAGAAGCATATCAGTTCTAGGACTTCTGAGAGTCCCTTAAAAGGTTTGCTCATGGTCTGTAACAAATTGAGCTACTCCCAGGAAAATCAACAGGGAGAAAATCCACCAGCTGGAGTTGGACATTCCAGCTCTGGAACAACACACCACGCTTTGTGAATGAGCAAATAAACAAACAACAAACACTAGAACTGCAAATTATGAAAAGCAGTATATGGGCTTCTTCTGCATCTTTATTTTGTCAAGTGGAGCTCTGGAACTTAAGAGCTCGCATAATGAAGGAAGAGGAAGCTGTGGAAGGCTGATGCCTCAGAAGGAGCCTGGAGCTGGCTGAGACCTTGCACCAGCTCCTGGCATTTCACACCGTGCCAATACACACACTGTGGCAGGTATGCCTGGAGTAGGCCCAGGGAGTCTGTTAATAGCAAGTTTTGGTGAAAAACAGGCTGAGTGCCACACTTTTGATCAAAACACACAAATGCATGCAGCTTAAGTGAGTCTTCCCATGACTTTAGGAGGTTATAAGGAAAAACCATTCTCTTATTGGAAATTTTGGGAAGTTTTTCTGCTTTAGTGAATCATTTTCCCTGATACTGTGACTGTTCAGCTCAGCAAGAATGATTTTATTCTCAGTTTCCAATGTAGGCAAGGCACAAAGAGCATTAGAAATGAAGATGAAATGGCAGGTTCAGGCCAGTTATTGACTGGTTATATGTTTTACTTCTCTTTGTAACTCTGCCTGTCCTTTGCCTTTGCTTGTGCAAATAAGAGCTCTCTTTGCACACCACAATCCTTAATAAGGCTCTTCTCCAAGTTAGTGCTGAAATAGGTACTAATCTGAGCTGGACTGTGCTCCTTTGACTCCTGTTATCTATCTAAAAAGATACTGAAGGAACCCAAATAATGTTTTTATCCAACCAGAGTTATATAAACAAACTATGTTTTTTCCCTTTACTTTTCAAAGGATGCTCAGTAACTTGGAACAGTCATTTGTATCTCAGTAGGATGACAAAGTCCACACCTGTATGAAGATACATTTGTAGATGAGGAATCATCAGTAATTAGCTTCTGAAACAACTTCATCCAAATTAGACATATCTAGCAAACAATAGGAAAGCTAGGCAGAGTAATGAAATTCTGTTGCTATGGGAAAATTGTCCCTGTAAAGGTGGAAATAAACACACTTTCTTTTTCTCATCGTGCAAAAATGTCAAAAAGCATCTCCTTGAAGATGTTTTTAACTGTAGGTACTATTAGAGTCTGCTTTTAAGAAGCTCATTTTTTTCCACCCATTTCAAAACCTTCTGTGTTTTATTTTTGGAAGCACCATCCCAAATACTAGCAGCTAGGATGCTCTCCAGTTCATAAAAAATAACTGATGCTGGGACATACGGTGATTATCTAGTTCAAGCCCCTAACTCAAACTGTTTCCCATACAACCACGTTTTTCAGGGCCTTATTGAGCTGGCTTTTAAATATATCCAAGGCTAGAGATGTCCCCACCTCCCTGGGTCCTGATCCAACATTTGACTGCCCGCATGGTGAAAATATTTTTCCTTGTACATAATTTCTATTTCTTGTGCTGTAACTCATGTCACTTCCCTCTCATTCCATCACTGGGCACCTCCAAGAGTCTGGCTCTGCTGTCACCACATGCTCCCACTGGAGACTTGTAGACAGCAATAAGATCCCCTCTTCTAAGCCTAAATAAGCTTTCTTAAAGCTTTCTTCTCTTCTAAAGCTAAATAAGCCCAGTTTTATCAGCCTCTCCTCGCACATCTAGTTCTCCAGTACCCTTACTGTTTTGACAGCCCTCCTCTGGCCTTGGTCCAGTATGTCAATATTTTCACTTTACTGGGGAGCAAATTGGACCCAGTGTTTCAGATGTGGTCTCAAAAGTGCTGAATGGAAGAGAATAATCTCTTCTCTTTGGTTGCTGGCTATAATCCCTTAGTACAGCTCAGTACAGGGTGGCCTTCTCCACCATAAGATCACACTGTTGACCTATGTTCAGCTTGTCCGCAAGGATCCCCAGGTCCTTTTCTGCAAAGCTGCTTTCCATTCATTCAGTGCCCAGCCTTTAATGCTGAATGGGGTTACTCCACCACAGATGCAGAACTCCCCAAGTGCCTTTGTTGAAACTTCACAAGGTTCCTGCCAGTCTCTTTCTTCCACATGTCAAGGTCCCTGTGAATAGCAGCCTTCCAGCATATGCTCAATTTCCACCCTGAAAACTGTCTGAAAGTGCTCTCCATCCCATCATCCACACCATTAATGAAAAAGGTCCACTGATATATGCAACATTGATTTGTTATTCTTTCCCTTAAAGAATACAGATTCCTCTGATGCTTCTTGAGGTCAAAGTCCCTGATGATATGAACTAATGTCCTGTCACAGAAGTCAGTAAAGGAGGGAAGTTTGAAGCAAGCTTGACATCTGCCCAGTAGCCCCAGATAACAGACAGAGATGGCAACATGAAAGGATCTGTTTTCTCAGTCTTAGCTCTAGTAACCATCTGATCTTTGTCCTTCCACCCTCAAGCATCTTGCATGCAGACGTATGCCTACAGCCTGCAGAGCTGGTTATAGGAGAGCAAATAAGCTGTTGAAAACAATACATGAGGTAGCCAACCCTTCTGTACTAATACAAAATGCAGTTACAAGTTGCAGCTTGAACCTGCTTTCTGACATAATGACAGGGTTATCCTGGATTTATATGAGCAGCTGTGAACATAGAATTTGACCCCTGATTTTGGGATTAATTTACACAGGTAAAGACTGAGTACAGATGACAACTATGACAACTACACAGAATCTTGAAATAACAGGAGCAAACCAACAGATTATAAGATGAAATGAGCTAAGTCCAGTCAGGGCTATTACCCCTTTAGTTTCTCAAATTCACCAAAGTGAAACCTTTGTCCAAAAAAAGGAAGTTTTATTCCTGATTATTTGGACCACTCATTCAAAATGCCTATCACTTAGACCCAACATTATCAGCACCACACACAAATCCAATGGTCCACTCCTCTTTATCATGGAGTGTACCTCTCCTCTGAGTGTCAGAACTATGGAAGAGAAACCAGAAGGACTCGACCCTCATGGGAAGAAAAAAGCCTTTTAAGTTTCCTGAATGAATGACCTATCCTTCTTCTGTCATGCTGTCTGTCAACAGTTAACAACACTGGCAGGTTGAGGAGCACAGTCCAGGCAGAGCTGACAGTCCCATGCTCAGCCATTGTGCTCTGAAGGGGGCACTTTGTTCCTTCTGCTGCTGTGTCCACACTCACTGGGACTGTTGTTCCAGCCTCATGCCTCCTTGTGTGAAGGCCAACAGTGAGGCTTTGTTCAAGAAGCAGCTGCTGAGAAGATGTCCTGTCTCATGGAATGACCTACTAACATTTCTCCCCGTGCTCATTAGTAAGCAGTGAATAATTAGGAGAACTGGGGTGGGTTGCCTGGCCCATTTTGTTTGGAGTAAAAAGCCAGGCCCTCAGATCCCAGTGTGCCCCAAAAGGGATTCCTTCATAAAAGGGGCTTGCAACAAAGCCAGGGGACCTGGCTCTCCAGCATCTTCTTCTGATGGAGTAAGGAAAGAGAATGACTCATGCCAGAAGGTGGATGAGACATAACTGGAGTAAAATGTGTCCTAGCTCTGCTTCCCTCAGAGATCACACCACAGCTCTGCTGGATGACAAGTGAGCTAAGTTCAGCCAGGGCCTGAGCCAAAGATTCTGTCTGACTGGATGACATGTTGTTTATTAAATAACCTTTTGTTCCAGGGTGGATACAAAGCAGTGAGGAAATGGTTGAGCAGTTGGGAGGGGCAGAGTAACTGAGGAAACCACAACCATTCTTTTGCAACCTTTGCTGCGGCCCAACATTATCATCTAGCAATGTCCACATATAGGGACAGTAATGAAGGAACCACCTGCATTATCTTTTCCCACATCCCATCTGGGTTATAGCACAGAGCTTACCTGTCCTCTTACCTCACTGACTGTACCACAATTAAAACTGACTTTAAAAACAGTAATTGGTCAGGGTCAGATAAACAAACAGATTGCTTTGAGCAGCCCGGTTGTGGTTGGCAAGTTTTCATAGCTCACAGTAGATGACACTACGTGTCTGATTTCAGATGCTCTTTCTTCTATGCATCCGTGCTAAAGGTGTATTCAGTCCTCAAAATTTCCAAGCTCGCCTAAAAGATAGGTGCAAGACTATATTTTCTCCACTTTTATATCAGCAGGGAAGTCCATGAAACAAATGAAGTCTCATCCCCCCAAGTGGAGTAGAGAGGAAACACCCCTGAGTATCCCCTGCACCTTTCCTAATCCAAATATTTAAAGCAAAATACTATGCTGCTGTGTATCCATCAGACACATCAGCTGTGTAGAGCCCTACTGTTTCCTGATTTTTAGTTTGCTGTGGCCTAGCTGCTTCCTGGCCCGACAGTGTTGTTTCATCTGCCTTCAAAAGACAAACAAAACAAAGGCTGCATTTGCCTTTCCAAGTCCTGGCTTGTGGCCTCCTCTAGAGCAAGAGATACCACAGATACGTGCTTTCACAACTCACCCTGAGTTTTCTTTCTGTGTGTAGTTGCTCCTCTCAAATGGAAACACCTCTAACTGTCCTGAAAGATGGCATGTGGTGCCTGCAGAGATTTGGGACTGCAAGATCCCAGTGTGCATGAAGGGTGAGGGCTAAAGCAGCAGAGTCACTGCAGAAATCCTTCACCAGGGCAAGACTGGGCTGCAGAAGTCTGTATAGAATGCCTCAAAAATAACAAGAATAATGTGAAACCTCCATTTAATAAAGGCCATCTCAAAGTGCTTACAACTGCCTGTTGTGCCACAAGATACTTCTCTTGGGCTACACTGTGTTATGATACAATTATGGGCACATTTCAGGATCTTTATGTTATAGGAGGTGTATCCAGAGGAGGTTTTCCTGCATGAGCTGTGGTTGCTCTGGGAGATACCTCCTCACAACCACCAAAAGAACCCAGGCTCATGCAGCAACCTGGGAGAAAGCATGGGGAAATAGACTGTCCAGTCAAAAGACTGTGTTTAAGACCTTGTTCAGTGCATCTTATCTGCAGCAGTAATTTTGCCTATAATTTCAAAGAAGCTAAATCTGAATGACCTGGTTTCCTCAGCAAGCTGTCACTGCTACTCTGAGATTCGGAGTTCCAAGATCAGTGATTCCAGAAGAGCTAGGGGTTAGAAACAAATGGTTTCACTTTGCCTGGAGCTCATTGGTGGCTGCAGGGTAGCCTCCCAGCTCATCTCTTTCCATGACAATCTCCACTGTCAAAACTGAGTTAGAGAAAGAAGGCAGAACTAAGTTGACTTACTTTTTTTTTATTTGCTTTATAGGATGACTTTTCTCCAGGTTCTCACAGTTGTCTCACTGTCTAAGGAATTCCATGGTGTACTGCAGTATCTGAACTCTCACCCTGCAATTCCATACTGTAGTTTCAGCTCCTGTGTGCCCTACATGGGTAGCATTCCTCACCAGTGCCTGGAAGGCAGATAAGCCTGACTGCTACCTTTGTTCAACATCTGGAGAAGGAAACGCAGGGAAAGGTTTGGGATTGTGCTGAGCAGGGAGTCAAAACAGGGATAAAGCAGCACTGGCAGTGCTCGACCAGCCAGGACAAAGAGCCACCTCCTCTGGGGTCCCCTGCTTAGAGGAACCTATAGCTCTCAGCTGGAAAAAAGTGTAAATGCCTACAAGCCATGGTAAGACTCCTGTCAAAGGAAAGGAAACAGTGAATGCCATTCTTTCCCACAGCTCAGCAGAAAAGCACTTCAAACCTTCCCTGCTCCAATGCAGTGGACTCATCCCAAGGAAGCAGAGACAGCAGACTGCCGTGGGTTAATGGGCCCATACCCAGCACCAAAGAGCAGTGGTGCTTCTCCATGGACAAACCAGCTCCAAATAACATTTGCCAAGGCCTTTGCCTCCATCCCTGGAGACTGCCCTGAAGCCTGCCCGATCACAATGTCAGGGAATGCTGCTGTCCAGAACATTCTTGCATGCTAATGTACACGAGCTGTTACTTCACACTTGCAGTGCTACCCTAACTCTTGTTCTTATTAATTCTGACATCCTTCTTGGTCATTTCCCCCTCCCAGTTTGACCATGTTTAGTTCTTTTTAATCTTTCTGTGTAGACCAATCCTTCCCAGTGCTATGAATAAATAAAAGCCTTCTGTTCTCATCAACAAAATGGTCTTTTAACAGTTACAAGAACAACACAGCAATCATTCAGGAAAAAAAAAAAAAAAAAACCACCAAAAACAAAAACAAAACCTAAACAAAAGCAGCTAATATTTGATGCATTTAAAAATCACTGCTCCAGCTATTTTCTACATTTTACAAATAAATCCTTCATTAAACAGAGAAAGCAGTGAGAAAATTAATGGAGAGAAGCACCAGTGGGTGTCAGAGAGGGACCTGCTAACCCATCAGAAATGCTCACCACACACAAAGCAGCAGCAGCATTAGGGCTGCCAAAGCAAGCTGAACTTCAGTTAGAAACATCTAAGGAATATGAAAAAGCTGTTAGAGCTGCAACCTTTCCCTCTGCTTTGATCTGACATTAAACATGACTTGAGAGTGGGAAATTCAACAGCTTCAAAAAGGGTGAAAGGGTCAAAGGTCTTCATGTACCAGAACAGGTAGAGGGTTTATTCCTCCTGGAGAAAGCAGGATGGAAGTGAATCTGATGGCTAGAAACTGCCACCAGTTTAGGGCTGAACATTTCATCCTCCTCATCTTCATGTAAGGCAGACACAATACCCGTAAGTAGCATGAGCAAGTCCAAGAGAAAAAGAGGGATAGTTTCAATTATGATTAAATAGTGTAAAAAAACCCCTCCCCCCACAAAAAAAAAAAAAAAAAAAACCAAAAAAACCCCCACAACCCAAACCCAAACAAAACAAAAAACAAAACCAAAACAAAACAAAACAAAAAAACCCCACCAAACCCAAAACCCCCCACATTTTTGTGGTCCCTGTATCTTAGAAATGTGTTTCTGACTGCTATTAGTTGACGTACTTTTGAATTGTGTTTTTTCTGGGCTCTGGCCACACAATGCAACCATGGTGCATTAGATCTCAGCAAATGAGATGTTATAGGAAGAGAAACGGGGATGGCTGGAACATCATGTGCTTTACCAACTCAAAATGCTTGGTATGAGAAAACAAAGCCATCTTCTCTATCCTTTATCTTTGTTTTCCTTGGCTCTCAGCTTTTCTCAGCCTATAATTACTGTGTTAAAACTAAAGGAGCTGGAATCTGCAGTTGACTGAAGAACTGTAATATCACTCCACTTTGATGAATCCGCCACAGGTATTCTTTCTAAGAGAGTTTTCCTAAATTGATTGCCAATAATCTGTTTGTCTCTTTCTTCTTGTCATGAGAATCTTACCACAATAAAATAATAGTAATACAGAAATGAAGTTGAAAAGGTGAAATGTTGTTTCAAAAAAGCTAAACTTGCAGAAATAGCAAGGTCATCCCAGCAGCCTTAATTCTGCCTTCATGAAGCTGCATGCCAAGCAAACCTAGAAATTATGGGAAACAGTTACCTGCCAGTTAAAAGCACCTTATAAGAGACCACAGGAAACAAATGCTGTATTACATAGAAATTCCATTTTCCTCTTTCAGGGTTGATACAAACCAAAGACATTTAATAATATTAGATGTAAGGTAGAGGTTAAGAAGTCTTCTGGAATTCAATTTCCACTATCACGACAGAAAAGATCAATACATATCTATGAGGTCCAGCAGTCACGTGATTACAATGAAATATCCCAACTAGTAAATGTTCAAATCTTGACATACTGAGAGAAGTGAGCCAGAGATACCTTACATGAGCCAACACTAAGACATAAATTGGAGTGCACAGTGTTTGTTACTCTGTAAAGCACCTTTTTGGTGAAGCCTTACATAAGAGGAAACACTAATGCACAGCAGCCTTTGGCAAGATTTAGAGCCCATGTGTGAGTGCCTATGGAGTCGGCAATAAAAATGAAAATTCTTTTTCCTTCTTTTGACTGAAGGACAGACACAACACAAATCAGTCAAGTCACACATACTACAACCCTGGTAACTTCCCAAGTCATTTGGGAAATCACACTTGCCACACTGTGGAACTGCATTAATGATCTCATGGATAATGTACCTGTATTGGGAATTTTATCCATGAGAATACCATAACCAGAACAAATATCCTGGTCAGAAAGTCTACACTGAGCTCATACGACTGAGAGCCATGATATGAGGTGGGGAACAGACAGCTATTATAGTGCTAACAAAACTGAATAATTGATACTACCCAAAAATATCCAAACAAAGGGACACAAAGGGGAACACACTGCTGAAGTGATTTGGAATAGCTAAAATAGTGGAGAAAACCTTTAAACCTCCTAGTCTGACCAGCAGTTTTAGCAGTGGAGGCATTTATGTCCTTCAGCTCTCACTGGAATTTAGCTCAGGCTGTAACTTGTATTTTATCAGAGTTTATCCTTGGTGTTGCCTCTTTAAGTGCAAAGATTATTATACAGAGCCTAAAAGATGTTAATTGTCTTTCTAACTTACAGTGAATCAAGGCTCAGTTACATCAGTTCTTTATGTAACACAACTGTGTTTCCATTGTTCTGCTTTCAGGTTCCTTTTCACCCTTTACTCTTTGCTGATCATGAAAACAGAATTTGCAAACAAAACTGTAGGTCTGACAACAAGAACAAAGTTGTTAACTGACCTGAGAAACCAGATTTGTACAAATTGCACTGTTTAATCCAGCAATATTAGTGTATTTAAAAACAAACAAACAAAAACCCAAACAAGCAAACAAAATTATGTTTCTCTAGTGAAACACATATTTAAGGAAAAAGAGAACAAATAGTCACACAGCACAAAACATGCCTGACAGGAACATGCACCTCAAAGATCCTTCTCCATGAACAGAGGAGGCATTCTCTGTATAAAATCCATGCGATAAACACAATGTTTTGTCATTTCTTCTTGATTTGTTGCTTTAATTATTGCTATTTTAACTCTACTTCTTAAAACCTTTATCAAGCTTTATGGGAATGAGGAGCTAAAGCACGGTGTTAAGCATGCACAGAGAGCAACTGCAATCCATCACAGGCTCACGGAGACTGAAGAAGTTGCTTGCGTGTCCTGGAGCTCAGTAACTTTTTGTACGGACGGGGTGTGGTCTGCTAGCAGCAGCTGCAGGGTGAGCAGTATGTGGCCTGTTCCATCCCCCTTTCCAGAAACATACAGATAAACAGAGGGGGATGAAGACACTTCCTGCTGGGACTGCTGCAGACTCCTGCTAGCTTACCTCCAACTCAGAAGTGTATCAAAATGAAAGAATCAACACTTAGAAACACTCCGCCTACACACGGAGAGACTTAGGTTGTGAGTAACGATATTTCTGCACAGGTCAACTCTTTTTGCAAAGCCAGCCTCAAACATGGCATGTGATCAATTGTTTAAAAAACAAACAAACAACAACAAAAAAAATCACATGGGTTTAATTCATTTTCCTTGCAAGCTCCCTTGAGGACTAGATAGTCTCTTTTTCAGAGAAAATAGGGGGTCCATGCACTGCAGAGGACCTGGTGACACCCAGCACATCTCTATCACAGCATGGGGCATGGAGCAGAGATTTTCAAGCCAGAAGAGGGAGGGACTGTTAAATGTAGATGGCCCAGCACTGCCCCACCCTGCTGGCTGAGGGCCAAAGGGGTGTTGCTGTGTTGTCTCAGCTTTGCTCTCCTTCAGGCTGGTTCCTCCTCAGAGCTGAGGCATGCACAGCCAGCTCCAGTCTCTCTGCTGGATTGTGGAGATGTGCTCAAAGGTGTCTGTCTGTCCACGTTCCAAGGGTGCAGTTGTCTCATTGTGTCAGTATATGAAAGCTATGCTGACATTTCAGCCTCCTGTCTGGGATCACTTAAGACACTGACCGTGAATCCAGCAGAAATGGCTCCTAGTCCCACTTTCCACAGTGGACACCCAAGAGACTGATGAAGAGAGATTGTCCCTTAGCGTGAGAGGTCAAAATAGCACCAGCAGTAATGTCAAGGGCAAGGCTGAGGAAAACTCAAAGCAAACAGGGTGCAGAACATGACAAAGCAACAGGTATTTCTCGTTTATGTCTAGTTGTAAATATTTTATTGGTTCTTCTCTCACTGCTGACTAGCTGTAATGACATTTATTTAGCGAAGGCCTGAGCTGCTGTAAATCAAGTACAGTTTTAGGCTACTCACCATGGTCATGGGCAAACACAAACAAGTTGAGTCCTGTCAGCTTCTGCGCCAAGTCGTCATAGCGGCCGCAGTGCTCCCCAGCGCCATGGGCAATAAACACAAGGGCCCTAAAATGGAGCATCAATGTATAAATCGTTAACGGGCAATCAACCCGCAAAGGCTTCAGAGCTGCAAGGGAAACCAGCGCCTTCCATTCAGCAACAGCATTTCAGACATCAGCAAACACAAGGCAGGTACAGAATTTGCAGAAGTTGAATACAGGGGAAACCGCTGTCACCCTGACCTGCAGTCGACCTGGCCTTCACCATGTTGTTGTAGGATGGATTACAGGTAAGGCACCTGCTCATAGGACAGAGCCACCATGGTCTGCTGCATGTTCAAGATGCAGATGGGAATCAGCATCAGTCCCTGAGCTGGATAACTCCATGAGACCTTGAGGCTCTACATGGCTCCTCCCGAGTAAGTGATGCCATCTGTTTCTCTTGGGACGGGTATCTCTCTGTGATTCAAATACCAACATTGTCCTTAACTATAACTTGAAACATTGTCTGATGCTCCAGAACACTCAAAGGTGGAATTTCAGCCAAAGAATTGGTCTCCAGCACTTAGCTTAGCGTTTGGAATTTTATGTTTTGACCCAATTATGCTAATTTTACCATTCTGGTTTCTGCCCCAAAACAGTTGCATCACTTCTATCATAAAAGTGACTCTTACATAGCCTCTGTGCAGACAGAGATAATAAAAAACTAGTCTAATAGACACTTATTTTTGCAAATACCTATCTTTCAATATTCCAGTTTTACAAATAATACCTTACTTTTACAGGAATGTCATCAAATGTAATTGACTGAACTTGAACCTCCCCAGTGTTTCTGCTAGATAAAAGATGTATAGACTTGGGCTAGAACTATAGCAGAAGTAGCAATGAGATTACAGAAATTCTGCTGGATTTGACAGGCGACTATTTAAAATCCAGCTTTACAACATAAACATAACTTGTTTGTTTAAAAGTATCATTTGCCATTGCAACATCAGCAACCACAAAACCATTTGAAGGCTACAGGTTTGACATTTTCAGTACATGAGCAGTGAAATATTACAAGAACTGACAACATAAAACAATGACAGCAGTTACTAGCTAGGAAGTTTCTCAACTTTGTCTTGATTGAGGTTATGAATACCTTTTTAGACAGTGTATTCACAGCAATAAACTGCTTAGATCTTAATCTATTTAAACTTAAAAGACATGTTGGAGGATGTAGAAACTCTTGTCCTAGCTCTTTCATTAACACCTGCTTCAAAGCATTTGCTCAGGTGGACAATTTAAAAGAGCATCCATCCAGACCAGAAGAATTGTACAGAGTCCTCTGCAAACACAAAAGAAACAAGGCAAAGGTGCTCTGGTATCTGTCTAACACCAATTAGCAAGGGTGAGGTTAGGTCATGTACCATATTTAACTTGCTGTGCCTTACAAATCCTCTTTAGGGTCACTAAAGGTTGCAAAAGAATCTGTGTGGAGCAGTCAGTCCTTCGTCATTGTCCCTCATCAATTTATTTGTCAAGCTATCAATGCACCTGGCAGATAGACTGATTTTAGGAGTGCAGGATCTATTATTATACCTCCAAATGCTGAAGAAATTGAGACATTACTTATTCAGTGGAGAATATTAACTTTCTTCCTGTGGGCCCATCACCCTGATATTCAACAGACTCAGGCAGGCTAAGTCTCTCTGCCCCACACCTCCTGCTACCTTTAAGCCTGAGAGCTTTCTCGCTCAATGTCTTAAGCTCTTTAGCAGACCTATATTTATTTCTGCCTACTAGGCACAGAGATTAAGGTGCAGCTTGGCTGATTGAATATAGCCCTTCATTTCTCAGAGAAATATTATTTGAATTTATGCACTAAATGGCACTAAGTGAATGAAACCTAAAGGGAAGCTGTCAAAGAGATCTCTTCCAGGAAATTCTTGGTTCTTCATCCCTGTGACAGCAAAGCCCTTGTTTTGCTTTTATTCACACAGATGCAGTACTATGACTTTGCCTGTCAGCATCCTTCTAGATGCCAAGCCCTCGTTTTATGTGAAACCAAGTAAGAAAAGATAAAACCCCAAAGCTTCAGAGAGGCAAGGTGTTCCTGTGACCTTTCCTTCCACCTGAACACAATTGCTAGGTGTCACAGAACTAAGCCTTGGCACACCACAGGGAACAGACCTGGGTTATTATTTGTCTGCAAAATACTGAATAAAAACTGTTGGCACTGTTTGTGCCTTACTCTAATAACAGTAGCTGTTGAAAAGATTTAGATGCTTTTGAAAGTTTTGTCCTATCAATAATCATAAACAAAGCATAAAATTTTCAATTTGTTACACTGAAACAAAATCAGCCTGTCCTGTTGTTTAATAAAAAGTGAGAGTGGCTTTATTGACTAAAAACTAGGTCACATCTACACAGCTCTTTAGCTGCAGCTTTCAGGTCTAAACAAGGGCCGTATATTGAACACAACCTTCAAAAATTGAAATTAGTATGAGTATCATCTGAACAACGATTGAAGGATTTGGCTCTTTCACTTAATCTCCAATTTTCCATTACAAAATAAGTTTAGATTTGGCAAATAATACCTGAAGGTAGTGTAACAAATAAATGATTTAACATATTTTCTCTCACAAGCTGACAGGAAAATACAACAAACTATTGGATTGACTGACAGCAGTTCTTTCCTGTAGGAAAACATTTTTGCAAATATCCCTGCTCTTAAGTCACAGTCTTCTCCCTCCTTACCACTGAGAGGAATGACAAGATTTGTCTTTACAAACAAGTCCTGGGTCTGCTGGTGGATAAAACTAGCACTGAGAGATAAGAGAAACAATGGGAAGGATTCTACTGATTGATGAATGGGAAAAAAAGGTATTTGCCTTTACAACAAATGAAACTGGATATCGAAAAATGAAAGTAACAATGGGGAAAACCCATAAATCCCATAATAATAAAAAATTAGGGGGATTATACATTAAAAGGGGAATCTGAGGTCTTAGGCATTTCGGGAAGTCTGTACCTCTCAAGTACCTCAGCCAATGGGGAAAGACAGAGGGAAATGCGGCCGGGAAATTAGGATAAAAAGGAGGCTGCATCATCTGAAAAACTGAGAGACTCCAGGGGAAATGCCCCATGGCCTCTCCCTTTATTTGAATAAAGTAAAAGGACTCCTCTGTCTCCTTTTTGGACATAAACCTCTGGTGTTCGTGGATTTTCTTAACACCACAATGGCTGGAATAACAGAATATCAGAGATTGCTTTCAACACAGTGATTTAAAATTAATATAGATCCTGCAGTGTTTGATATTTTGCAGGACTGCAGCACCTTTCTGTGCAGTCTCAATGAGAACTTTGTTCAAAAAAGGTTTGTGTCTTGGCCATATATCAAACTGGTAATGGGGAGAAATTTCTCCAGCTCCCGCTTTTGCAGCTGTGCTGCTGACATCCTTGGAAGCTGGCATGTATCAGGTAGGAAACGTTGTGCACAGCCTGCAAAGCTCTCTGAAAAGTGATCTGTGCCTGAATCCCTGCTAATTCTAATGTCTCTGACCAGAGGCAGGGAAAGGTCATATAACTTCGGATGTTCCAGCTGGTTTTGGCTGGTGGAGCTGTGACTGCTGAACATCTCGGGATAGCATAGCTTTGGCACCAGATCCTCACACAGCAGCAGGACTCGCGTGTGTCTGCACACAAAGCCTAGGTGTGAACTGGGCGTGAGTAAGAGCCCACACTCTGTCTCACCTAACTCTGCAACAATTACGGGCTATTGAAGGAAGCCGCGGTATTGACTGCTGTTTGCAAAAGCAACAGATGGTTTCTGCAGATTGCTGCCCTTCCCACAGCCTTTATCACCTCCTCCTGCCCCCTCTCCACTGCAGGTTTCTGCCTCCTGGTACTGCACAGTCTGGCAAACAGATGCAGTTGCTTATCACAACAAGAAGGCAGAATAATGTTTGTCTTTACTGTTCAAATCAACTACTGGCTGTATTTAGTTCTCTTCTCTGAGGAGGTGATAGGCACCCACGACCTATCCCGGCTCCTACATCTCCACTGGGCTGGTGAGCCCTGACAAGTATCAGTCCCTCCTGGATTGCAGCTGCAGTCTGTTAAGCTTTGTAGAACACAGCAGTGCCACACCCGCCGTTAATACAAAGCACCTGCAAACACCCTATCCTTTATTAGGGAGGGTGGGCGGTTTGGAGGCCAGGCTGCAACACAGTCACTATGTGCAAATTCACCGGAACACGTTGTTTTTCTGTCCTGCCTCCTGCAGCGGTCACCAGCTGATCCAAATTTAGCTGTGTCCAACACTCCTGCTGAGCATAAGATCCATGTTCTTGCTTTGCTTTCCCCAAAATTCGCGTTGAAACTGAACTAGACAAAGAAGGTTGCAAGCAGGATAGGGTGGCTTTAACATCTTGTGTCCTCTGGGGACAGAGCCACCCCTCTGGGACCACGTGCATGCTCTTTTATTCCCAGAAAAAACCCCAAAACATTAGGACTGAACCAAAGAATGGAAGACAAGCTTCCTATGACTGCATATATGAAAAATGCAATCTTTTCCACCCTATTCAAAAGCATCCCTCTTCAGAATGATATTTAAGCACTTGCCTTAACCTCAGGAAACTTTCTTCAACACATGAAAGTTGCCTGGACTCTCAAAGTAGAGGATGAAAGTTAAAAAAAAAATATTTATAAATGCTGTCCAGAATAAGGACTGATTTAATCACACACAGAAGTGATTTCCTGAATCAAGCCCTCACAACTCAAACTAATACCATGTTATTCTATGTTAGGCAACTGTGCTTTTCATTTGGTCTTATGGGTGTTGTTACCAGAACCAGATCAGCTTTAACAAAGAACATCTGACTTGCATAGTTTTGAATTCCAGACACTAAATTCCTAGAGCAATTTTTAAAAATTAACTGACAGGAAAGCTCTGAGCCAGCTAAGCTGCCAGAAAAATGACTGGCTTAAGTACTACGTTTTGTTGTGTTGTTTGAGCTGATTTATCAGTTCCTTTGTAGCTGAACAATTAACTTTTATTTACTGGTGACATTTTTGGACAAGCAGCCGGAGAGCTGCTCACAGATCTTTTAGTGTGTTTAAAATGTTATGTGTATATTTTGCTTCCAAAGTATATTATAATGGAAAGTCACTGAAAGGTGTTCATTCTTGTGTTAGCTGGGTGAATGAGCCTCACTATGAGGATTAGCTATCTATCAAATAATAAGATTTGTTGAGGTTTAAGTGTCAATCTAATTTTCTACCATTAGTATTTGCTTAAAGATTACAAAAAAAAAAAAAAAATCCAGCTAATAACTTACAAGAAGACATAATGAAAAATTATTATTTTGTACACTATTGGTGATCTTTTCCTTTCCTCTGGAGGGTTCTTCAGCCTCTTGCTTTGGGTGTAAGACCCACAGTTTGGAGGGGAGTTGTCTCCATATCTGCTTTTTGAGTCAGTTTTTGCATACTTTTTTTCTGGAGGTGATTTGTGACCCAAGACAACCCTGAAAATACTTGGGCCACATGCGTGTAGGGGTTACAAAAAGCTATAGCAATTTCACTTGTTATGTATGTTTGTGACCTACACAGCTAGCCATGAGTTCAGCCTAGTGACTCCAGTTAGACAGGAATATTTATGGAGTCAGGTGTGTCCCTTCATGCCATCCTTCTGCCTTAGGCAACATCTGAGTTATGCCCCCCTGAAGGTGCAAGAGGGAGTGACTTTTCTCCTAGTTCCAATACATGTTGCAAGAAGGCATGAGCTTTTCTTTCTCTCTTGCTCAGGTTTTTGCGTTCTTAGCCTCTGCCTTACTGCCCCACAGCTTTGCTATGTCGGCCCAGGCTCTGGGGAGCCACCTCTTTCTAACAGCTCTATCACTATTTTTCCCAAATCAGGGAAAAAGCAAATCAGAATGCCAATAGCCTGGAGCTGAGTGTCAATCAACCTTCTCAAAATCACAGACCATACAGCATTAGCATGGATACCTCACAGAGCTCTGAATCTGGAGGAGTTTATCTCTGGGGTGCAACTTTGAAAAACCTTTATGCATGAAAGAACACGTCAAAGGAACCTGCACTATGCTCACAGTTTTTCTTGACTATACAGAACTTGACACAATTTCTGCTTGACTATACAGAGCTTGTGGGGGTGGAGGGTCCTGTACATTTGTGTTTGATGTGGTTTGATCTAGACTAGTGGAACCAGATCTTAAATTGGCAATTAAAAAATCAGCCTCTTCATCAAGCTCTGCTACCTGCTTTCTTTCCTCATTTCCTCAGGCTTGGAAATTCCCATGCAAGCCCCACTGAAGGGGCTGCTGTTAATTTAAGCCCCATCTTGCTGTCTTACACCACAGAGATTTAGGGCTCAGTCTTAAAATCTGTGCCTGCTCCTGTAAGCAACCCTCTTGCAACATGTCTGCAAGCCTGGTCTCATCATACATCTCAAAATCACAGCTCCTCACAAGAACAGAATTCGGAGGATATTTCAGAACTGCCATGATGTTCAGAAGGAACACGGCTAAGTTTTCCAACCGCCTCAGAAAGTGCAGGTATCATAAATCAGTGGAGCAGAGACAGTTAGTACAAATATATTTCATAACAAAAGGTTCAACAGGATCCAGCTAGAGCCAGCACAAAACAATGTGGAAAAAATAGTTTAAGCTGATTTATTGTAGTTTTTCAAAAAGAAAGCCCTTACTGAGAATAACTCATGAGCAGTCTAATACAGGGAGAAGAGAGAGGAAATTTCAGGTTGGGGTGGGAGAGAAAGAATTACTGGGTCCTTGCAACTGCATAGCTCTGGGTAAATCTCTGCAAAGTTAACATTTAAGATCAGCTGTATTTAGTTTCAAGAAGGCTTTAAAGTAATATTTTAGGGGCCATGAAGCTGAGATCAGAAGTGAAATGCCTCGTGTGTAGCTTAAAATTCATGGGGTCAGATCTTCCCAACCCTTTCTTGGATAAAACTGAGGAGGAGGGATTCTAGGGTTACAAGGACTGCCCTGGGGAGACGCTCCTCCACTTTGATATCAGAGATGGGATCTGCCTTGGCAGAACAGACTGCCAGACCTGCTGCTCTGAACCTGCAAGACAGAGAAGACCCCTGGAGACTTGGGCAACCCAGGGTTGGGTCTGAGCTTTCCAGTGGCTGCTGCCCTTCTACAGAGAACAAGAAGCCTTGAAAGAAGGATTATGACTTCTGTTTCCAACAAGACAAGGCATAGGCATTGCCACACACATGGGACATAAGGAAGGAATGATGTGGAGGGACAGGACTGCCTCAGGACCTGACTGGGAGGAATGCTGAAATTGGACATCCCAGTCCTGTGCTTTGCTCTGCTTCAGCCTTTGCTCAGTACAAGGGTTACAATGGAGATGAAACGGAGGTCATATCTCCCAAGGGGAGCTATATGGATAGATGCACAAAGTAGTCAGTGTTTGTCTAAAAATGTTGCTTAAATAGAAGACATCAGCTGCAAAATTCAAGTCAATCTGAAATCATCCCCAAATTTTTAGATTAGCTTTAGAGTGTGGAGGGAGAATATGCCAAAAAATGAGAGAGTTTCTGACACAAATCCCCTTGGAAATCAGGAAAAATAAAATATTTCTGGTTAGTTTTATTAAAAATTCATTTTTACTTGGAAGAAAAGCCACTGAAGATGAGTGATGGCTGCAGGTCCACCACTCTCAATGGAGCACCAACAGACAGGGAGTAAGAGCAAGAACAGTTTTCACAGACTCTCCCTCCTCTTCACTTGCACTGAATGTTTAATGATTTCCAATGGGACAAAAATGACTGTTTAGCCAGTCGTGTAGCAGTTTCTTCTTGAAATTGAAATGCAGATACTGCCTAGTGAGCCAAAGCCTTAGAAATAGAAAGGCATGTGTAATGAGTTGGACTGTCCTTTCCAAGCATGAGAAGGCTAGAGCTGAAGGGCAAGAAGCTTCTTCTGCACCATCACTATCACTTAAATTCAGCACTGCTCACTAGTTCAGGACTACATCTGCTCTCTGAACAAAAAATAGGGGGTTTTTGTATAAAAGTATGTCTCTATTTCAAAGTAGCTGTGCAAAACTAGCTCCTTTTTACTGAACTCCTTTGAAGTCTTGGCATATTCAGAACATTGGAACCTGTTCCAGTGACAAGTCATTACTGCTACTGTAAGTTCATAGCCTGACAAATCCAACTCAACCCTTCAAGGACAGCTTCCTAGAAAGGAACAACGTGTGTTTAATTAAGGGATGAACTCAAACCATACAAGAATGCTCATTACATGGCATCCCAGCCACATTTTGACAATTTAATCTCACTTTTTGGCATAGCACAGAAGATGGAAATAGACAGCAGTATTCGTGTATTGAGGTAAGGAGTTTTAGATATGCCTCTGTAGCTTCTAAATTATGAAAATTATTTTTTTTTGTAAAGCCATGCCCCTGGTTAGATCCACACAAGTACATGTTTAAGTCCTTAGGAACATGCTGCTTGCTCAGTTATTTTCAAATATTTGTTACAAAGGGCTTGTGGTTTGAGACGAATAATTAAGTGCTCCAGAGAACACCACATCTAAATGTTAAGTGGCATTTGCTGAAGTCCTCTAAGACAAGTCTGCAGACTTCTTCTGACCTTAATTCTTTCGCAAGGTTTTTTTTCATGCAGGACAACACTCCTAGTCTGAACCCAGGTGCACCAGAAGTTCTTCATAGTCAAACACTCCCCTCCCCCCCTCCCCATCAATGGTTCTTAAAAATGGGCTTTTCCATGGCTCCGACTCAAGCCATGACTCTGATCACCTCCAGTCCCGAGCTGCTATTTCAGGGAGTGGATGGTACAGATAACTCATGACCAGCAATACTGAAAAAGTTGTTACAGAAGAATTCAGCTCAGCACCCCAGCACCAGTGCAGGGAAGAGGCTGAAAAGCACACACCTGCACAAGAGGGTCTGAGAAACAAGAACGTTTCTGAGCTATTCCTGCATGACTGAAGTACTTTGATCAGGCATTTGGGGCTTATGAGGGCAAATCTCCATTAGCTTGGAATCATAGAATAGTTTGGGTTGAAAGGGACCTTAAAGATCATCTAGTTCCAAACCCCTGTCATGGTCAGGGACACCTTCCAGGAAGAGAGCTGTGAATAAAGAAGGAGCAAGAAAGGAGATGACATATTACCTGTTCTGTACAGTCAGGATGCTATGTTATTATAACTTTTTACTAAAGCATTGACTGTGCAATTCCCAGTTGTATGGCAATGGTTTAAAGAAAGACTTCAATTCCCTGAGATACTTAGACCCAAAAATATTGTTTGTGGCCAGGCTATTCCACTCCTAATGTGGAACTCTTGATTACTTCCTGCACTGAGTCAATGGTCAATCCTCACTTTTACCTTTCTGGTCCAATTTTGTCAGCAATCTGTGCTGGCAAAGATCTTAATTTGTTATTCTTAACTAATTTACAAACTCATTATCAGATGTCAGAGGTAGCATGGGTCTCTAAACTGCCAAGTTTCTCATCATGATTTTCCAAAGTCTAGGGTGGAATTATCCCATAAACACAGAGAAAGAAACTCAAGGATTTGTTTCTTAATCATAAATTGTCTATGTATATTTTAACATATTTTGAGATTAAACACATTAATTTCCAATGAAATCTTGGCACATCCCAGTGCTGCACTTCAGCATTGCCCAGCTATGAGAGGAATCTTTGCAGCAAGAGGCTTTACAGGCTCTGTCAAAATCAATATCAGCAGCTGCTCCTCTGGGAAATTAGGAATGTCACAGGCAAAGTGTTTGCCAAGCTTTTCAGCATGTTCCAATTAATTTACTATTCCATGTTTGCTGTAGACCTGAGGTAGGAGGGAATTGAATGTAAGCAGTTAACCATGAGACATGGAATGCTACTAAGACAATGATTACTACAACAGGAGCTTTAAAGGCTGAAATGTTTATTCATGTTTTGAACCAAAGTGAATTTTAGTCACAGGTGAGGTGCAATTGTTTACCTACTGATGACTAAAGAGCTTCAGCCTATAGCTGCCAAATTGATATGTGTTACTTCTTGGCTGCACTGAGCTAATCTGGATGGCTGGTCCAAACGCTTTAGCTACTGCAGGCTTGGTTCCTAAAATGTTATTCCATTTCTAACGCCAAGGCAGCTTCACCTCTCCCAGTGAGGGCTGCCATGTTAACAGAAATAAGGAGCCTACCTGCCATGAGTTTTAATCCCTGTCTTGTCGATTTGCTCCCAAAAAGGGACAGATGTAACAGCCTTAAGCTCCAAAACGTGAATGGGGACCTGTCCAACTTGAGGGGCAACTACTAGAATAAAAAAAGGGTGGTAACAATAAAAAAACCAGAGTATTTAGTTAGATAAGTCCTTGGCTGCAATCATTTTAGGTACACGCAAAGAAAGCCAAAGGCATGTGGGATGTCTTTTCTGAAGAAAAGCTTAAAATAGAAAAGGAAATCAATACTCATTTACAGTATCTGGCAGTCACTGAACCAAAACATACATGTACACCTACAGCTGAGCAGAAATAACAACATTTATTTAAACCACAAGCTGTTATTCTGCTGCGGAAATGCTGTTTCATGTGGAACACTTCACCAGAGACTGTACCACATATTTCTGACCATTTTTAAAAAGCCTCAACAATATCCAGAGCAAATACTTTCAATACCACTGTTATTAACCCCACCAGCCAGGCCAGCTTTGATTCCTTTGATTCCTGGCAAAGAAAGAGTGAGAGCTGGTGTGGAGGAGAATGTGCCCAGCAGGAAGCAAACCTCTAATGGGCAGAACCATTAAATAATGCTTCAAAAGAGAAACATACACCTGTGTGTAAGAATGAGGCAATATTTCCACTATTACAGGCAAAATTACAGGCTTCAGAGGAAGGAATAGTGTTTAACAAATCATCATTCCCCAAACACTAAAAGTGAAATGAAATGCAACCAAAGTGAATCTGCTGATTGACTGGTTTTTTTCCCATTCCCCAGCTCTGAGAAATGCGACCAGTAAATAAAGAGGATAAATAATAGCAGCTGGCTTTTGTACAACACCCCTCATACAGAAAACCCAAAATGCTTTACAAATGGTGCAACCAGGCTGTTTGAAGAGGTCACACAAGGCAGCAATTAGTGGACCTTAAGAAATTCTCTGATCCATTACCCCATCCCAAGCAAGGATCAACCCTTCTTCCCACTGCCACATAAACTGAAGCACAGAGGTAAAAAACCTTTCCCGTGGCAACACAGCATGTCAGATGCAAGGATGAACACACAGCGTGAGTAAAAACCTAACTCTAAAGCAGCCAGCAGGAGCTTAACAGCAGAGTTAAGGTATCACCATGGGTTCCCTGTGCTACATGCATGGGACCACAGTGAACCTGGAAAGAAAAAAGGAAATTTTAAAAAATCTTTCAGTCCTAATGAATTTGTGGGCATCTAATAATGTCAGAGAGATGCTCTGTGCATTTTCAGGACAACCTGGGTTGAGATGCTCCATGCCCCTTGACTGGAGAGGGACAGAGGATGACTGAATGCTGATTACTTAAATGTCTTTTTAATAACATGAGATTATGAACGCTGCTCAGAATACAGATTTTAATGCTCCAAATATTGTAGACTAGTTTTCACATAAATTTGAGAAAATCAAGAAAAAAGCTTAACCATTAAGTCAGCTAGATGTTATCTTACAGAAATTTAATTACTTTACTGCTTCCTTGTCACTCTTCATGCCTTTCACCCAGCAAATTAAACCATTGCGGATTTCTGGAATGAACAGTTGAATCTGAAAGCCCATTGATATAATTTTGAAAACAGAAGTTAAAAGTATGTTGAAAAATTATAAAAACATGCTCATCTTGTCTGTTGATGAACCAATTAACTTGCTGGCATCTTTAGCAAATTAAACCAAATTCTGTTCTAAAGAAAGACAAATGATTTAGGTCCTGTTCCCTCACTCTGCAACTTTCAAGCTTGAGCAAGGAAGAAAGAAAACATACAGAGCAAGGTATTTATCACAGGTCAGACAGATGTCTGAGAAAGATCAGCAATCTTTCTTGAATACCAAATCTATAGTGGTTTATATATTTTCTCCTTACCTATTTATACACAACACCAGAGCAAACAATTACTACCCTGTTACTGCTGAATGTTTAGCTTTAGCCCAGCTGTCAATATTTTGTCCTCCTTTATTCCCTGTTGTTTCTTTTCAACAATTGCTGCTGAGACAACTTACCTGTAGCAGGACAGTGAGAACAACTAATTCATCGCTGAGTAGATTTTATTTAAAACCTCTCTTCAAACATCAAGTCTTCTTCAACCACCAGCTGCTCAAGGAATAACTTACTTTCTCTAACAACTTTCATCTAGAGACTCCAGCCCCAATTTGTGTCACTTGACTGGATGACTACACACAACTGTACCCAAAGAAACGAAAGTACGGAGAAGTTTTAAGTCCGATTCTATAAATCACTGGTCATTGTGTCTAATGACAGTCTTGACCATGTTTGCCTGTTCTCTGTTCTTTATTGACTTCTTTTTTCTGTTTTCTGACACTACATTCTCTAGGTCTAATAATTTGCCTGTGCTATCACTCAGTATGGGAGGATTCAGAGGCTTCCATCATCAAGTGAGTGCCTGCCAAACAGAAACAAAGATAGTTCCTGGCTGGAGAGACAGTGTTTGACACAGAAGGTGGGACTCTTTCATGCCAGTGGAGGTACTCGTGAAGTTTGGTGTTACTCGAGGTCCTGGGACATTGAAAACTGTGACAAAAAGAGTGAATCCCTTCAGACACAAACATACTTCATTTGCCTAGGAGGAACAAACATGTTCATTCCCAAGCAGAGAAAGACCAAGACCAAGATCTATTTCCTCTCCTGCTGATGGGGATATCCCATAGGAACATGCTTGGAGATGGGTAAATCTGACTGCAGTTCTGTGGCCCCCAGGACAGCTTCCACCAGCTGTTCCCTTCTGGCCTCCAAGGTCCCACCTTGGAACCACTGTCTGGGCATTGCATCTGGTCATGCTGGGGATGCCTTCCTGCCACTACCACCCAGTGACTCCACTGAGTCTGGTTGCTTTAGAAGATGTTTATGGCTGGGACTAGCCCAAGGTTGGTATTTGGGATTGCTGTACCAGTATTTTTCTTTCAGTTAACGTAAATGAAATTGTATTGCTCTGCAAGAGGAAACCCTAGAGTAGATAGAATTTTAATGATGTCTAAAAACTTTACTTAACCTGGTGTTTGCTAATTTCCTTCCTTCCTGTTATGGATAATAAGCCATACTGACACAGCGTCAGAATGTCTGTGCTGTAGAGTACAGGACAGGGATGTCTGGGTGTAGTTAAGGATATAACTGGGGTGGGATTAGGTAAGGGACCTGCCTAAGCATATCTTTATGAATCTCATGGACAAGATGCAATACTATCTCCTTGGATACCTGGAATAATCAGCCATTTGCTATCACGGTTGTGTCACATCTCTTGGATAAGGGACAATAGGAGATTTCAAACACTGATGGCTTCCATTCAAGTGGAAACACATTAGGACAATGACATGCCTGAACCTAGAGAAGGCAGCTCAGCCAAATATGTCTGCAGGGACAGCTCTTAGAACAATGCAATTTCCCTAGAAGAACAAAGAGATCAGATGTTCACCCTGGCTCAAAAAAGGATCAAGTCACAGTAGTCTGAAGGGAACTTGCAAGGCCAACTCCTCTGCTACAGACATTTAGCATAAATACCCTCTTCCAGCCAGAACAGCTGTACCAGTCAGTTCTTGTAGATGTATTCACAGTGATCTAAAAGAGCTGCTGTGTGTTCCCAAGGGATGTTCCAAGAGTGGTAGAGAAACTGACGCAAGAAACTGTGTGCAGGTCTTTTGTTATTTTCACTAAACCCACATATTTCTTATAGCAGTGAAGTAAAGTGCTTTTGCATCTGGAACCCTGATATGATCACTGAGTTGTCTGCTTCAGCTGTTGTGTCACTACCAACAAACCAACAATGGTTCAGAGCGTTCCCAGTTTGATGAGCTGAAGAAAGGGTCAGTGAAGGGTCTGCCCAGGATAAAGACATTTGGAGGGACCAGTAGATCTCTAAATGTTAAATGACCATATTGGGCATCCATCGGAGTGATGGCACAAAGCCAGTACTGATCATCACACTTGTATTCCAACTAAAAGCAAAAGAACTGTTTGTTTTACAGATGCCAGGTATGCTTATTCTTCAGTCTCTGGCAGAATAATGAGCAGAAAAATTATCTTTACAACACTATCTCTGGACCATTTTCCTTCTTTTCTCCTATTTCTACCTCTTCTTCTTATATTCACTGTGCTGGACAGCATTGTTTCCAATTCAACTGGTGGCACACAGAGCCAACACTGATTTTGCTTTTTTTGCTGCTCTCAGGATCAGGACGAAATATTACTGCTTTGACACTCACAACAGGGAACTCCAAAAGTCACCTTGTTCCCAGACACTGATGCCACAAAGTTGTACAACTGTGCTCAGAAGCAGATCCTAACAAGACACTGAGCAAAAGGGACAGTTTAATTACAACTGTTATTCTGTTTGCTATTCACCTTTTTCCTTGGGTTCTGTGGAATACAAAGCAGATTTGCTAGTGTTGGACATTCCTGTGGAGACTGAAAAGAAATTATGCTACTGAAGAAGCCTGTTGGAAATATCTGCACTGAGAACCAAAGCTGCTCCCCAGTCTGTCAGAGTTCCTCTTACACGAAGCTGGTTTGCTAATTTGCCCATCCTCTGGAACCACATAAGGAATCATAAAAGGATGCCCCCATTCACAGTGGATAAGACAGTCACATAGAGCAAAGATAACAGTGGCATTAAAGGAACACATACACAGCTGATGAAAAGAAGGGATGCTTTAGAAACTCAATAGCAATCCAGCAAGCAAAGCCTGGAATGTTGATTTTACAATGATCATTGTTATTTCCCTTTGCAGTGTGTGTGATGGGATCAGAATAGCAGAGGGATCTGAATTCATGCTATGGCAAACTGTGCTGATGTAAGTCACTTTGCATCCAACAGATTTGCCTTTAATTTCAAGTTAACCTCCTTAGTACAAACGAAGTGTTCTTCAAGTATGATACTGAACTGCTTTAAGTATTTCTAGAGACTAACACAATACACTATAATTAAAGACATTTTGATCAGTGACTTGATTTCTTTTGCTTTGACTTCACTTTGGCTTTTTTATTTAGTCACTTTGGAAAGGTCTGAAAGGCAAATTCAAATTTGTCATTTGCTCATGCTGGGAGCTGCACTGTTCTGGAAATGGCATGGAAGTGCTGGCAATGAGATGCCAAAACCATCAAGCAATATTTACAATTTAAGGGCCAGTTCAAATATAAAAGCAATTTGTATTTCTACACCACAGGCATATCTGCGAAGTCTTTGGGGAACAGAGAAATCTGTTTTCTCTTTATTGGCTTGGTCTTTCATTACTAACAAGCCAGAAAGAATGGCAGACATTCTTCAAAGAGTAAAACAAATGTAAAAAGTAAATAGAGAGTTGGGTGCTTTTTGTTTGTTTAATTTTGTGTTTTTAAACATGTCTCAGGTGTAGAACTGAAAGAACTCTTACAAAGGCACTGTTTACTCAGACAATTGCAACTCTGTTTACTTAAACTGTGGTCACTATGTCTAAAGTTGAGCCAACCCATTCCAGTGTACATTAACAATGGCCCAGGAATGCCTCTGTGACCCACAGGCAGAGTACCACAGTGGATCCTGGCAACCCTCTTCAGCCCACCTAGAGACCACCCTGTGAGAGACACTCAAGCTTCATGCTAACTAGCCAGGTAATGGTTTCTCTTTGGTGACGGAGGAAGCTCAGATTCATAGATGTCTGGAAATCATATTTTCAAGTGCATCCTCTAGCTTCAAGTGTCCCAATGCCCAGCTTAAAGTGACTGATCTAGCAGGAGAGACTCGGGTATCACCCTGTCTGAAGTCAGTGGCAGCTGCAGCTACAAGCACCTTTGAAAAAATTACTCTGAGTCAAAAAATCTCACAGGGTTTACTTTAGGTCAAGAAGAGGGGCTAAAAGCTCCCCAGAAAAAAACTATTTGTGCTTATCAAGGCAGTGACAAGAATGGAGGAAGCATCCAGAAAAGGCTACAGGGATACAGACCACAGAGGAAGAAGGTCACCTCTGAAGTTCCCCAGGCCCTTTAGGGGCCTCAAAGGAAATGTCTTGACTTCTCCTCCCAACTTTCCTTCCCCTTCCTCATCAGCCTCTATTCTTAGCAGCTTTGTCTGAGAGCTGGGAATAGAACATGATTTCTTAATTCTTCACCTCCTGTTACTTCATATTTTGTCTCAGAATGCTCTGGGTGGTCTCAGAGGTTTAAGCCTTGCATGGAACTGCTGTTAACATTTACACAATTACTGCTTTCCCATTAAGCAGAGTTTCTTTGGCTACTGGGACATGCTATAGGCACGTGACCAGTCCTGCTTGGTTCAAATGATTTTATTTCTCCAAACAACATTACACAGTCCTAAAAATGCCATGCCTTGCCCAGATCTTAAGCATTGCATTCAGCAGTGAGCACCTGGTGCCAAAGAGTTACCCATTTTCATGGTCCACAAATTCTGTGCTGGCACAAAACATGAAAACGACACCAGAACATACTGCTTTTTCTTCCCTGTTGCATTCAGCAGGACCACTTAATTACACTTTAAGATGGAACTGGCTCAACAAGTTGGGCAGCTTGCAGGGCTGCTGGCCGGGGAAGCTGCACCTGCACTGCTGCCAGCAGGCAGCAAGAGAAGACAACACCCAGGCCCCAGCTCTGCTGTTGGAAGTGACTTTCCACTCAAAAAGCAAGTGGAAAACACTGATTTTCTTCTTCCTTAGTCCCATTACTCCTTACTCCATCTACTCCATCTAATCATTATGACATCTGAGTGCCTTTGTGTGTCAGCTTCCTGTGAAGTAATCACCTAAATCCCTCTCTGAAACAAAGCAGACCCTGCTGAGGAACTCACAATAGGTGCCTTTCACTGGCAGGACAACCTTGGCCTCAGTGGCACTTATAACAAAGCTCCCATATGTGCACCAGTATGGGCTGATCAGTCAGATCGACACCACACAGGACCAGAGCCTGGGTATTTGTGAGCATGAGGCAATAAAGCCTCACAAATTTTTTCCATCTTCCTGAAAAAAATAGGTTTTGGTTATTGGCTTTTTTTTTTTTTTTCCCTAAATATGCTATAGCACATTAATCTGCCACAGACTTTTATCCACATTATGAGTCTGTTTAAGGAGATAAAAAAGAAGGACCAGCTCCAAGGGGTGATGTCTGTCAGTTAGCTTCACTTTCAGAGACTGCCTGGCCATTGTCTGCTCTTCAAACCCAGGCTAGGGCTACTTTTTAATATTTCCTTTGGCAGACATCCTAGGTTTTCTCCCTCCCTGGGAGAGGGATCAAGGGCAATAAGTTCTATACTAATAGAAGACAAGTCAATGATAATCTTTGGGCATCTGCACTGAACAGGTATTTCTACAGGTCTAGCTGGGATTAGGCACATAATGGATCAATGAAAGACCCCACTATTTGACGGTTATAGCATCATTCATTAGTGTTAAGGTTTGAACCTGAATCAACAATTGAGTTAGAAGATTGAAAGAATTGCTTTTAGTATTTGAAATAAATTGTAACGGTCCTGTAAAAGTCCCCTGAGGTGTCTCTCTTTTTCTCCCTATACATATATACAGAGAGATCAGTTTTGCTGAATGTTTAAAATTAGATGAAAGTTGCTGAGCTTCTGTATAGGAAGAAGAAAAAGCAGAGCTTCTTATGTAAAGTGAAAGGGGGAAAAATAATGTATTTCTGGTTAGCCTATCAAAGCACTTCAAGGGCATTCTCGATTGCAGGATCCAGGCACTGACTTATTCAGTCACTTACCATCTCTCTCATATATAACAATTCATGAAGAGCTAATAATAAACAATACACCCCCTCCTTGCACATAAACACACAGACAGACACTCAGGAGCTCCTTGTAAATGTGCAACGCTGATCCCATCCACTTTTCTTGTCACAAAACTAGGACAAGTTCACTCTTAATTAACTACTTGGAGCACAAACCGCTAAAAAAAAAATTAACTACCCAGAGGACTTAGACACCAAGTTTTCACTCTCAGCTCCATATCATTTCTGGAACAAAGACCCATCCACCCACTACTAATTTGGTAAGAAATTAAATGTGATAAAAAAGCAGTTTTCACAACTGGGTGATGAATGTTATGGCTAGTTAATAATTAATTACCATTATAATACAAAACAGCCTGGTTTCACTGTAGAGCCTTGATTTCATTGCATTATATTTCCGTAAAGGCAATCTTCAGGTTGGTGCAAAGACTATGTAATGCATCAGTGCCAAAAACTTTCATCCTTGTTTCTGAAAGGCAGCAAGTATAACAAGTATAAAATACTCTGTAGACCAGGAGATCTTGAGCCAGACCTCTGTCCTACAGCCCAACCTGTGCAATGGAGCTATGGTGGGGTTGCTGCACTGTCCTCTCCTCTGGGGACAGTATATTTTGTTGCTTGCCTACCCTCTATATTACCTGAGTGCTAACCCAGCCCTATGTTATTCCCATTGTCCTTTAGTTTTGTAGGCATAAATCCCAAGGCCAGCCAACTTGGACCCATATCCCTCCCTCAGAGCAGTCGTTGGTTTGGGCAGAGGATGATGTCTAACCTGTTGGGACATCAGGATAAAGTTTAACTCACTACAACAGATTGAAAAACTTTTTCCTGTGACTGTTTTCTAGCTGTATAAAATCAACACAGCTCTTCCTGTTGGCTTGCAAAAAAACAAAACAAAACAAAACAAAACAAAACAAAAAAAACCCACAAAAAAACCCCAATATCCAGATTTTTATGAAGTAGATACCTACATAACAAGTGGCAGCACAAATACATGCCAAGCCAGCACATACTGGAAGAAAAAGGATCATAACTATGGGAGGCACAGTGGATCATAATTAACACAGAAAGCTATTAAAGAGATCATTTAAATTACGACAAAAATATTAGAAAAAAATCTCTGATTCTTTGTCTGTGTTTATTACACAGGTCAGTTTTGAAATTGCAATTGCCAGTGCAAGAGCTCCCTGAATCATTTACTAAGTATAAATAATTTAAAAGCAGTCAAAAAGCAATGCAGTCAAACATTCTGCCTGTTGCCCTGCTATAACTATTGAAACTGAATTCAGATGTTTAAAATTTGTTGACACTGAGAAAATCACAAAGATTGAACATCCCAAAGCCTATATCCCTGTCCTTGCTGACTGCCTGTACTTTTAGTTTGGGAATAGTTGTTTACTGCTGATAGGCAGCAGCCACCTGCCAGAACCACTTGGTAGAATATTGAACTGCCAACCAAGTCAGCTGTGCATGGAATGACAGTAACTCCACATTTTATATCTATAAGGCTGACTCGAGCAAGTAAAGGTTTGAAGAATGCCGTCTTTACAGTAGGGACTTTCTCAGTTGAGAGAAAGCTCTCTGAGGAGCTCTATAAAGCCTCTCTATAAAGCTCCATGTACATGGCCCTGTAATGCCAGTCAAGCTATAAATAATAATTATATTAAGAGAGTCGTATTTAGTGATAGTAGAAAGGACATGTGCTTGAAAGTGCTCACCTGGGAGATGCTGCTGGCTTCCAATACCTGCAGAAGAGATACTGCCCATCAGCGTTGATGATATGGGGCAGATCCTTGTATGGGATGTTTTGAGGACTCCGCTTTGGTGAACTTTCCTCTGGCATTCTGGAAGAATGACCTGCAAGGTGTTAGAAGAAATAAGACATACTTTAAAAACAGGTGAAGACAAGTTAAAGGCTGATGGGCTTAGCAGCCACAGACACTCAAGAAAGTCAATGAGTAAGGCAAGCACCACTGATGGGAGGCTGCTTCCAAAACCCTAGCCAGAGACCCCCAAATAACTACTTTAAAATAGAAATGTAGCAATTTTTACTTTTTTTTCCCCAGAAAAGGCTCACTTTTAGAGGCAGAGCATTGTGATGGGTAAGGTGGGGGGAGCAAGAAGAAGGCAAGATCAATCCACCATCAGTACTTCATTTACAGCTTTTATTCCACACTTCTCCCATCTGAGTTTATTTTGCATCATTTTGTGAAACGGATCCTAAAGAGAACATTTTAACTGCAGTCAAGAACAAATTAGGCAGCAATCGCTGCAGCTATGAAAAGACAGCTGCATAAAACATTTATCTCTGGCAGAACGTCTCCAAAGAACAGTGGAGGGTACATAGCAGAGGTACCTGCCACCGTGTCATCATTAAGATCTTCTCTGACATCTCAGACAAGGAGGTGGCGGCGGTGGGGAGCGAAACATTTCCAGGAGAATTTGCCACAAACCTGCTTTCATCCTGTGCGAGGGTTTGCATTCTAGTGAGGAGCCGGCATCGCAAGTCAAACGCAAGCATATGAGGCTTTTTGCATCTCGCTGCGGAGCCGCGTTCACAGCCCGGCAACCCCGCGGTTCCCGGCGGGCGCCCGGCGGGTCCCTCCCGGGGCTGCGCGCGGCTCGCCCCGGCTCCTCTCCCCGGCTCGCTCGCTCTTTGAGGAAAGTCGCTTGGGTAATTCACCACTTCTCGTTCATCACTTTTTTTTTTTTTTTTTCCTTCTCAAACAAATTGCGTGTGCGGGCTGAAGTGGCGGTGGTGGGAGGGGAAGCTGGGAAGGGTTGGGGAGAGGGAGGGCTGGCGGGTGGGAAAGCTGCAGTCCACTTTCCAGAAGCTGCTGCACGTACATCAAAGGCACCTTGAACACATGCAGCTGGAGCGACTCACAAAGTTCCTGCCGCGGCAGGTTGTTTGCAACTTTACTTCCTTCCTGCCACTTACAGTTCGGAGGCCGCGGCGACGGGAGGAAGCGAGGAAGGGGGAGACCTTTTCTCAAAGCGATCCCCGCTGCGAAGCCATCTCTCGTGTAAACGCAACTTCCCCAGCCCCTCGCTGCCAGGCGGGGAGCAGGAGGGGAGGGGAGGAGGAGGAGAAGGAGGAGGGAGGATCCAAGCACCGACGCGATGCCAGGTCGCCAGCCCCGCACACGCATCCTCCTGCCGCGGCCGGGCGCGGCGGCCCCGCGGAGCCGAAGCGCGGTGGCTCCACCGCACGGTGCGCACGGAGACGAGAGAGACAGCAGCGGAAGGGCGGCGGCTGGGCGGTTGGATGGATGGAGGATGCATGCATGGATGGATGAAAGGACGGATGCATGAAAGGATGGATGGAGGGGCGAGCAGCGGTGCCGCACCCTCGGCTGGACTGGACCGGGCCGGGCCGGGCAGGCGGCGGGGGAGCCCAGCGGTGCCCCCGGGCCGCCTGGCTGCGGGGAGGGCGGAGGCACGGCCGCCCCTTTCCCCGGTGCCCGCTCGCGGGGGCTCTGCACCGGCTCTGCCGCCGCCCCGCCGGGCTCATTCGGCCCCCGCGGCGGGGGGAGCGGCCGCAGCGCTCCCGCAATCCCTGGCACCGGATCTGGCCACAGGAGCGGCCGCTCAGCTGCCGTGAGCTGGGGGACGGCGGAGACACACCGGGGGCGGGGGCGGCTGCTCGCGCAGGATGTCCGAGAGCCCTGGAGCCGTGCTGCCTCCTGGGCATCCCGGTCCGAACCGCTCCTTGGGATCCCAACACCAAACTTCGCTATTTGCATCTCTTCGGGCTTTGAAAGCCATACCGGGGAGATCGCTCAGATGCTATCTCAAAGGAATGCCCAAACTTTGCACCCTCATTCAGGTTAAAGGCCATTTATAAACACATCATATGATTTATACTCACAAAAATCATTATATTACTATAGATTACATGCAATACATGTGCTGCTACTCTGTAATGTGAGATCTATTTGGTGGTATATGATACTTGCTTATAAAAATTGTCACATCAAGGTTCCCTGAAGCCAAAATAGCTCCCCAGCTTCAAGGTATCCCAGTACAGAATTTTGTCATTTAATACTGCTTAGTGCTTCGCATATATTGAGCACATTTTTTTTACATTTCATACTTTTACATTTCATCAGCTCCTTTCATTTTTACATCCTACATATGCTTAGAGGTCTCCAGCCTTTCTAAGACGAGGCAGCTATTAACCTTATTTTTAAAGTGAGGCAACATGCTCATCAAGTGCAAATTTGTGAACAAAGGCTGAGGAAAGGAAAGAAATACATGCTAACACTAATAGCGATATAAATGTAAAACCTCCAAGATGAGCCATATAAAAATAAAAAGAAAATCAAAACCAGATTTTATTTTATTCATCTTTCAGTGCCATTTATATTAAATGCCTAGGAGGATGTTAGTTATAAATGGCAGGAGCAAAATTACATGCTCCCGTAACTGCTGTCATTAGGAAAAAAATAAACAAACCAAACATTTATGGTTGTTTATAATGAGTGAGATTTAGGTCAGATGGCTCTTAAGCAGAGCCCTGGGAGCTGTACCTGGAGCTGTATCATTTGCTAGGCCAGTTACTATCTAAGCATGAATGGGTGGAATTAAAGAGCTATCACAAGCCACCTCCAGACTTAGTAGAAGCAAGGACATATATAATTATTTAAATTATACAGATCAGATAATAACTGGATTAAGAAGAAAAGAAAGAAGGAAAGAAGCCTCTTCCCCTGCTCAGGGTTTATCTGCCAGGAACATTTTACTGCTTCCCTACAGCCATCCACGAAATCTGATGCCAGGAATAGGCTCCTCTCCTACTGTGGTGCTGGGAATATTAGCGTTCCCAGGGCCACAGAGGGGTGGAGGGAGTGAGGGAAAAAATCTCCTTTTAAACTTCTGGATAAAAATAGCATCTCAAGGAAAAAGATGTTTGTTGGGACACAAGGGCAAGATCCTGACTTTGAGACCCTGTCCTGGTCATTCCAGATACATGATTCCCTTGATACCCTGTTAACCTCGGTGTTGCTAAAACTGGAGGCAGCATAACTGTGGTGCAGCCTGCCCTCTCTGCAGGCCCAGATCCTCACCCCAGCACTGGAATGAAGAATCAACCAACAGCTCCTTCCCCTCTTGCCAGCTTCCCTAAGACCCCAGAAATTTGAGGATATTTCTTCCCATGGGGAATACACACTTCCCCATCTCAATGTTAACAACATAAAAATGAATGAGGAGCAACTGCTGACTTGTTGCCTTATTATTCTGCAGAGTTTTAGCTGTGATTGAAAAGCCACTGGAGAAAACTGGATTGGACTTCATGTACCTGATACCCAGAGTATACACCAAGCTTCAGGAGAGCAATTATTGCATACTGTCTCCCTGTGAGAAATCAAAGGGATGCCTGAGCATGCAGTATTTATAAGACTGTAACATCTCTTGTCTCGGTACAGTGAAATATGTTTCAGAAATAGAGTTTAAGCTAAATCAACTTCTAATAAAAAATAGATTCACACTTGGTGAATCTTTACACTAACTCAGCAAGTACTCAATCCTTGTAGAAAAGGATGTTTGGTTTAGTAAAGGCTGAGCCCTGCTTAATTTAAGTGTCTCCATTGACCCCCAAGATATGCACAGGAGTATAGAGAAAAGGGGTGCACCTTCAGATGAGGCAAATTTTAGGAAAAGGATCAATTGCTGGAATGACAGAGTAAATACATGTAATGCAACTTGATATCACAGCGAGAGGAGAGGAGAGGAAGAGGAGAGGAAGAGGAGAGGAGAGGAGAGGAGATAGAGGAGAGGAGAGGAGAGGAGAGGAGAGGGAGGAGAGTATACTCTGCTCTCTCTCTAGATCTGCATCGACTCTTCTCTTCCTGACGCGTAGCATCTTCTTCTTCTTCTCTTCTCTTCTCTTTCTTCTGCTTCATTCCTTATAGGAATAGGATGAATGGAGAAAAGCACAGCAGGTTGGTGTGTAGCTCTTGATAGTTGGGTAAGGGAACAAGAACAAGGACTTTATTTGTAGTTAGGCTTTTGTTCCCAAAATGAATTTTTAATGAATTCCACCCTGTTGGCATGCAAAGGTAAATAGACTGTATGAGAGCCTCTTGCTCTTGTTGACGACACCATGTTCCTAAATTTAAAAGCAGTGGTTTTGTTTGAGAAGTAGATTTGGTAGGCTGTGTGTGCTAAACCACTTGGGATTCTGCTCACCAGGACCACAGAGTGAACTTTTGCTGACAAGAAGGAGGAAAAAAATATCAGAGGAGAAGGATAGAATAATAAAATGTATTAGGAGTATGTGGTTATGGAAGAATCTGCTGCAAAACCAGAAAAATGCTGGAAGTTATAGTAGCCAGGGAACAGCTGGAGAGAGCAACAGACAGCACAAGCAAGAGAACATGTGGGAAATGATGGGAAATGAAGCATGAAGAGGAAGAATTAAAGTTAAGTGAAAAGCAAAAAAGCCAATGCCGCTAAAGCTGTCAGTTTAGAGTAATTGATTTGGATTTGCCCTTCTCTTTAGCTGATTTTTATTATTATTATTTTTATTACTATTCCCTGGATAGAGTCCAGTCATTCATCTTTACTTATTTCAGTAATCTGCCTTTGCTTTCCTGTTGGTATTCTTGAAGTATGGGGACGAGGTAGGAGTGGGGGCTCGGATGAACTGTTCTCATTTTCCTGTAAAATATCTATTTTAATGACTTGCAGCCAAAAAAGAAGCTTGGTGTCATGCAAATCAGATTGAGGAAGAAAATACTAGAGGAAAATATTGTATTGATCAGGTTAATCTTAACCTGTCAGGAGGAATTATAAGTAGCTCAAGATTGTTCTGCAAAATTTTACAGCCTCATGGACCTCCTCACAAATTAGTGTGAAATGCAGAAAGGTTGAAGGGTAAGCACAAGGCAATACACGAGTATGACAGAAATTGCTTGCAGCATTCCACTGATTTGTTGCCTCTCAGTAATCTCACTTTCCCCAATCAGTAGGAATAAATTTATTAGATTAAGATACAAGTGGTTTAATACCCCTAGATGTAAACCACAGTCAAGTAGTAAAATAATTTTACCATGTAAATAAAAATATTTAGTTGTAAAAATAGTCCTATTTTTTTGTAGGTAATAAAAATTTGCAAATCATGCTGTCATGAAAAGTCACAAATCTGTGACTTGCAAACAGTAGCTGTATGAACAGAGTGATTAGTATCTTTCCTGTGCTCCTTATTTGACAGGGCAAAAAAATATACAATTAAAAATACAGTAACTGAATACCAGTTTCAGCCTTTTAAACTGATGCATAGATTACCTGTCCTACATAGATGCTAATTTGAGAACTGCTTGTTTTAAATTACAGAAGCAATACATATTTTGTTGGGTGGTTAATTTTTTAATTGTTGTTTGTTTGGTAGTTAGTTAGTTAGTTAGTTAGTTAGTTAGTTAGTTAGTTAGTTTTTTTGTTTGTTTTTTTAAATTAAAAACTCCACAAGATTATTAATACCAGATTCTGAGACATTTTTTGTATGAAAAGGGAGGCGTCTTCCAAAGGCAGGAAATCCAAAATGAGAGTAGAAATTCTGCCCTAGAGCTTTTTTCCCATAGCAGGGAGGTTGATGGAGTTATTCTAGCAGCCTTTTTGCTTGAGAATAGCTCTGCCTTGGGAAGGTCTGGAAGTGCACAGGTTCAGCAGAGGTGTGTCAGCTCAGTTCTGCGTGTGGCCAGCGCTAGAGGACACAGCCTCAGCTCTGCTAGACAAGGGCTGCATGTGGGCATTGCAACCCTACCAAAAACGCCTCAGCTGGGTTGGTTTGGGTTGTTTATATTCATTCTACCCTCTAGCTAGAGGTTTTCTTTAGACCCTTTTGTCCCTTTTTATCTTTGCAATTTCTAAATAAAAGTTTCCTGTACTGGTATACAATTAGTCCGATTCTCCCTGTAGATTTATTCACATTACTAGAGTGAACTTCAGTGGTTTATCTGAAGGGAAATCCTGCCCTTGTCATGTCAGCACAGACAGCTTAAAGAATTTTTTACAGAATAGCATTTCCTTGCATAGGGCCACAGTAATGTTCAGAAAATGTTGGTCATTTTGGCAGAAAAAAGGTTCTGGGGGTAGAAGACATAAACAAAAGGAAACTGAAGGAGAAGTCCAAACCTTCGAATTTTAATATGCGTAAAAATCAGAGTAAGACAACACTATTAATTTTCTCTAGCAGGAATTATGGTCTCAGTTTTGAGGAGTACCTGGCCATTTCTTTTCTCAGTTTTATTCCTAAAGTTGACTGCATAATCCATTCTATAACCCAGCATTATTGCACCAGGGGTAAATGCTACAGCCAAAAGCTAGCATTACCCTGCCATGATTAGAGCAGTGCTTTATTTTGGTAGCTGAATTGGAAGCACTGACTGGAAAAGAGTTGTTATTGTGCCGCCTGCTTTTCTTGCTGCTTTGCAATTGACAAAGCATCATTTATCACGCTTTGCATTCCAATTTTTCTTTGCAAGTTTTCCAGCTCATCATAACGTAATTATGTTTCTGTTTCCTTCAGCCAGGGGCCAATACTTTCTTTTGCTAAGACAACAGCTGCACTGCACAACCTTGATGAATCCACATAAGGGTAAAATGAGTCTGTGGTGCTTGTTTCTGCCTTGGCAAGCCAAATGTTCAAACCCTTTTTTGTGACAAATGCTGTTGTAAAATGCACTCAACCATGATGCTTTCATAGCATTTCTCAAAATTAGGTTTTATATTGTAAATTAGACTTGAAATATTAAACATTCTGTCTAGTTTGTAATTTTAAAGGCTTCCTTTGTAACATTTATGTTTATGGTGTTTATAGGTCATAGACTCTGGGATGGATTTTAGAAAGCTGTAGTTACTGATGTGAAATTTGTGGTTTGAATGAAATTGACTTTATGTGTGACAATAAGCACAATCTGGAGGTCTGGTTTATGTCCCAAAAAAAGAATCTTAAGGCAGCTTTCAAGGTACAGGTGAATCATTTCCTTGATTATGACCTCAGTTGATTCCAGCCACACTGTGACATAAAGGTAAGTACAGAAACCCCATCTCTGAAGGGCATTAACTTCTAGTGATGGAAAAAGACACACAGTGTTTTTATTATCAGTTGTGGAGTGTCATGGGTGGCAATATTGTTGGGGGTTAGATTTGTCTCTTTTTTACTTAGACATTTTTCTCCCGTAAGTTGCTAAGAGACTAACTACTGGGTAATTATGGGTGCTTGACCAAAACAAAGAGGTCGCCAAAAGTCGGGAGGGGGAAGATCACGAGAGTTTTTGGAGCAGGTAAACGGCGGGGCGAGAGGCAGCTACGCTATATTGCTCTCAGCATCGGAGAGAACGGCCAGGCTGCTGCTTGCTGCGAGAGAAGTTTACGGTCACCACCAAGTCCCGTCCTGAGAAATCTACCATCACCTGCTCGTGTGCCCCGGAATTCTGAGCTCGCCTCCTCCTGCCCTGCTGAGCCGGCCTTGTCCCGCCGTGGCGGCTTCTTCGGCACTGCTCTTTTTGCTCCGCTGTGGCCCCGCACCCTCCTGCCCTGCCAGAGACATCCTGCCGTTCCAGCCACCAGCCCGGGATTTTCCACCGTTCCAGCTTGGTGCCCTGAGAGTCCTGCAGGGGCACCAAGATCAGAGTGCCCCGGGTTCTGTGAAGCAAAGCCCTCCAGGTTCCTGGTTCTGTTTTGTTGTTAATGTTGTAGTTGTTGTTTGTTTTGCTTTGTTATACATACTAGTAAAGAACTGTTATTCCTATTCCCATATATTTGCCTGAAAGCCCCTAATTACAAAATTATTATAATTTGGAGGGAGGGGGTTTACATTCTGCATTCTAAGGGGAGCTCCAGCTTTGCCTGGTGGATACCTGTCTTTCTAAACCAGGACAAATATGTAACCAAAAGGATGTATTCTGTTTGCCATCTGTTGAAACAGGTTAGGGAGGTGTTTTTCTTTATCTCTTGTATGACCCATTCCTCATAACTCCAGGCCACCACCCCCCCCCCCAAGGGGGTATCTTCTGTTAATGGGCCATTAAGGCTCACCACATGACTGATAAAATTACATCATTCCATTGTGAGATTCTCCAGCCAGTGGAAGAAACCAAACATTCCTGCCTGGATAAAAGCTGAGACTCAGAACAGGAGGGAAGCCTGTTTTTCCACTGGATTTCCCAAACGAATACTGAACCCTTGTCGCCACCACTGGACCCTTCTACAGGATCACCTCTACTCGGGCAGAACTGCATCTATTACTCCAGCAGGATTTACTTGGACTGCTACCAACACCCTGACCAACAAGGTGTCAGGTCATATTCTGACTCTGTCAGTGTTTCTAGGATTTGTTTATTTCTTTGTTTGTTTGCTTGGGGTTTTTTGTACTACTACATTTGTGGTTTTAATATTCTTAGTAAAGAACTGTTATTCGTATTCCCATATCTTTGCCTGAAAGCCCCTAATTGCAAAATTATAATAATTTGTAGGGAGGAGATTTTACATTCTCCGTTCCAAGGGAAGCTCCAGCTTTCCTTGGTGGACACCCATCTTTCCAAACCAAGACATGGAGATATTTTATCTAACTCTAATATAGTACCTTGAACCTAAGATTTTAAAGTACTTCAGAAAGGAAGAATATTGTTTTGTATTTTACATAAGAGAATTTTTTGTATTTTACATAGGAAAACCACAGGGCAGAGAAAAGTAGGGTTCAATGCTGGAGGCAAGCCAAGGGCAGAATCCATTCTTAATGCTCCTGATTTTGTTTACCCAATTGTACCATTACTTGAGACATAAACTTTAGAGAATTAAGGATTTTTAGAGGGGTTAAGATTTTAGTTAGAGATAAGCTTTGCTGAAGTTAACTAAAGTAGATAGGTAGGCTTTGCTGAAATTAAAAGTTAGTAATTAACTAAGAGAAACTGGGTTTGGGATCACTCTTCCATATTAGAATAACTGATTACTTGTCAACTTTGTTTGGTTAGCTGTGTTTATAATGAAGAATATAGAAACTGATGAATAGCTTTTAGGAACATAAGACAATTGTAGGCCTCCTCTGCCCAGAAACTCATTGAATGGTCACAAAGACATGAAATAGGAGTCCTACCAAAGGTTCATTTATCACATTTGCATTGAAAAGGTAGAAAGGTCAGAACGAGGAAGACGTCTTTACTTCCTCATTTTGGGGACCCCTCCCCATGAAAAGGACCACCGACCCATTTCAAAGAGCAAACTATGCATGCTTAATAGCTTTTGAGCTGATTGACATATGAGGCAGGGAATGGGATGTACCAGGGTTATGAATATGCATTTGTGTTTTGGGTGTTCAATACTTTTGTAAATAAAAGGACTCTGTAATCGCCTGTAAATTGTGGTGTGAATTTAGGAGCTATCCCGCACACTGTCTGGTGCCGTAATAAACATACACTTTCTAACTTTAAACTGTTAGAGAGTTTTTGTCCATCTCAGTTGGGTATTGATACCAGATCAGTACCCATATTTTCTTTAATAAGTCATACTAACTCCCACCTCATCTCAAACTCTACCCATCAGAGCAGTGGAAGCAGCAACTTTTAGCCACTGAAGATTGCCCAGCTTCATAAATATATGGGATATTATGGCCTGGACAAAACCACAGCCTGGACAATTGCATTCTTCAGGGCAACATTTTCTCTACAGTTTTGCTTTCTATCCTATTGTTCTGGTGTTATTACTCCTGACACCATAATTTGAAGATTGTTTGTATTTATGCATTAAAATTACAATAAATCTGTAGATGGAGACAAGAGTTTAACTAGTATGATCAGCCCTATCTGTGTGCTTAATGATCTAAGGATTATTTGGGATACTTGAGATTATTTTAGTTTTGTGATGTTTGAGTTCTGCCCACCACACTGGATACTGATGATATTGCCTGGAAAGCAATTAGATGTTACATGTTGATGGGAACTCTGCCTGCCCAGCCAGAGCCAATTTCTCTCAATGGTTCTGCTGCTGATAAAAAAAAGCAGTAGGCTGCTTGTATTGGAAAGACAATGAACACATGGCTCATGAGAGGAGCTTGCTTTGTGCTCCTTTGTCCCTATAATCCTGAGGCAATTTCTGGCATAATTCACTCAGATATATTTTTGCCTTTTTTTTTTTTTTTTTCATCCATCATCAGTTTCTTTACTCAGTCCACTCATGTTCAACGTGAGACGTGCATTCTCTTTCTGATTCATGTACAGTAATTCCTAACATCTGCCTAACAGATTTTGTAAGAAAAGTAACTCTTCAAATATTAAGAAAAAAAAATAATGTATGAAAACTTTGAAATCTATATTACTGGGTTTTTTTATCCACAGCTGACTGGATTAATTTTCCAGCCAGGAAATTGGTTCAGCAAAACATCTGCTTTAGTTATTTAACTGGGGGCCTGATCCTGCTGCATCCAGACTGATGTAAAGTGGAAATAGTACCAGAGAAAATAAAAAATATCCCTAGTGTGAAATACATGTTAAAGAAAAAATAAAGCATTGTGCTATGGAACAACAAAAGATCTGTAGTAGATACTCTGCCATCCCCGTATAGGTGTTAGGCAGGATCTCAATGTCTTGCAGAAACCTTATTCCAAATGCACTACTAGCTCCTGGGAGGATTCTCTTACTTTGTTAACACCAGATGACCATTAGAACTAAGGCCCAGTTGTGCTCAGTGCTGTGCCCTAATACCATGAAATCACATGTGACCTATTCTGCACTAAGCATCAGACTTGTTTGCATCTGGTTTATAATTGTTCCCTCTCAGTTATTTAATTTTCACGGTGTCTGCTACAATTACTTTATATCTTCTAGCGCAGGAAAATGCACTCACTGTTTTTCTCCTAGGTTGAATAAATGCATGTGGTAATTGACCCAGTGGTACACAGAGAGGAAAAGTCAAATGAGAAGCACTGCAGTGAAAAATGAATGGGACAAAGCATCCCCAAGTATCTCCTACATTAGATGGCAATGCTTCTTGGAAAATCTCAGGATATAAAGGGATGGTTACCAGAGCCTCTTATGCTTTAGAGGTGTGTCTTCAATCCCCAGGGTCATCAACACCTGTCATTTGATCTTACTGTAAATTAGTAGCATGGACTATAAATAACATCAAAAGTTACAGTATCTGAGAGTTCCCCGCCCCCCGCCCCCCAAACCTCATCCTGTTTCCTCCAACACAAGTGATCCATTGTATCTTGGCTACAGTCACTGACTCTCATGTAGCAGAGGTGTCTGTGGTTTTGTTTGTGCTGTGGAGTCACTGGCATCTGCAGCTGCTATGAACTCCTGTCAGTTCACATTCCTGCTGCAGACCTGTTGGAGGGGATTCCTGAACTCTTGCAGTTCATAGTGCTATGCTCTGACACCAGCACATGTTTATTTTCACTTGTTGATTTTTCATGTACATTACTGAACCTTCTCTGGAGCTGCAGGGTAAGTTTTTAAATGGAAACTAAGGTTTGGAGATGCTGCACTTTTCAGACGCAACAGTAAGGACAGGTCCTGGATGAAGTTATCTATACGAAGCTCCCTTCCTAGACCTTGGGAGGTTTGAGGAAGAGAACAGCAGATCAGAGGCTGCAACATTCAGCTCCTAAACTGGAGAGTCTTTCTTTCCCTCCCATGCCATAAAAAGTATACAAGAAGCACTGACCAACACATGTAGTCTCAGCCCCATCCCCAGACCTCTGCCTAGTACCCCAGCACTTGCAGGGATGGGATTACAGCAGCAGCTATGCTTTAAAACAAGGAGAAATTCCTAGCCTTTAGTTTTGTGGGGCTCAGCCTGAAATGAGACAAGGCTGAGACCAATCCAGTGATGTCTCTTGGAGCCCAAAGCCTCACTCTGCAGCCTGCCAAACATGTTCCTCAGACTGCACCCGGCAGTGCAGATCTCTGCTGTGGCTCATCTGCCTCCTCCTCTGCACCCAGTTTCAAATCTCTTCAGCAATATGTTCTGTAACAATTAGGGATTTCTGGGGCAACTCCATTAAGATCAGAAAAATATCCTTCTGCTTTGAAATGTGTGAGCATGAATGATTCATTCAGCACAGCACCCTTTGGCCATTCCTCCCTATCTGAGGATCAAATATATTTTTAATTATCAATCAATCTGAGGGTTTTTTTTTTACTAGACAATATCCAACTGTATTGTAAGAGCCTTTTGGATTGAGGCAGAGAATTTGGCAGAAAGATAGGGAACATTTGGGCTTTCAACACTTAGGAACATATTGAAAGAGGTTTGGAAGATTGCCACATGGGATGTAGCTTGGAAGATGCTACATTTCTTTTTTTCTTGGTTTTTTTTTTTCTCCTGAATAAAAATAGAAGAAATTTTACTTTTTTGGAAGGATCCTAATTTCTGTTTATTTTCTGTGATGCTGTAGGAAAAACCACTATGGTCAGCTGCAAGATTTGAACAAAATCAGCTGCATGTATATGGGTAACTGTAGGTGGGCAATTAAAAGAGTGGCGATATTGCAGATCTTTCCAAGTTTTTACCTCCTAATTCAGGAGAACCCTCAGAGGTGAACTCACAAGGTTGCAGCCTGGTGACTCAGATCACGGGGCGAAGGAGGATATCAGGTGCTCAGCGTGTCCGGATGTGCATCATTTACTGAGGGCTGTGAGGGTAAGGCCCTGCTGCTGGTCCTTCCTCCATGCTCCTGCTGTGACCATCTGTCTCCCAGTCACCTGCACACCCAGGACTGGCCAGACGGTCCAGGCTGTCTGTGTGTCTCTGGTTCAGAGTTTCATCATGTGGCCTGGAGCTTCAGCACTACATTTTACAAATCCCAGTCACCTTTTGGGCAGTATGGGAATGGGAGAGAGGAACCTCCTCCAGCTCAGCACTCTCAGCACTCACAACTGGACATGTATGAACCAACATCATCTTCATGCCACTTTAGGGACAAATGCCTCATGCCCATGATGGGAGTACTCTGTGTCTCTCAGTTATTGCCTCTTTGCCTCTGCTTGTCAGATGAACAATGGTAGTGGGGGGGGGTTTTTTTGTTTGTTTGTTGTTTGTTTGTTTGTTTGTTTGTTTGTTTTTGTTTTTGGTGTTTTTTTTGTGGTTCCATTGTATCCCAGGCTGGGGGCTGCAGCAAATGCAGAATTTATTGGAATGCACAAACATGTATTTGCACAATTGACGCATGGGCCCTGAAGCTTAGTAAATGCTAATTAATCTCTCAGATTGTTAGGAAGTCATCATTATCCCAGTTCAGCAATGAGAGACAAAGACCAAAGAGAGTGGCAAGGGCTTGTACTGAGTGACAGTCAGAGCAGACAGAATTGCAGTCTTCTTTGGTATTCTGAACTGCAAACCACCCAAGTTTGGCAGGACTGCATCTGAAGAGCAGAATGGAGGAACCTGGGGCTTTTCTTTCAATCCCTGTCTCCAGTGGCTCAGCTCAGGGCAGGCTGCAGCTCCCATCCCACCTGACTTTGCTCAGATTTCCTTTCCTTGAGAAGGAAGAGCAATGGAGAGGAGGTACCTGCCAGCTCTGACTGCAGCAGGAAGCTGGAAACCAGCCTGACTATGCATTCACGTCTGGGAGCTGGGAATCCCTCTCAGATACAATGTTTTGGTTATAGTCTGAGTGTTTATTGTACATAAATTCATTGCAGTTTTTTATCTTGCATTTTCCTGTGAGAGTTTGTTTCAATGTTTGCAGCCAAACAATGACTAGACAGGGCAAGTTCCTATTATTTCTTTGCTAATGGGATGCCAGGGGCCACTAAGGTATCTCTAGATGAGGTGAAGGCTAAGAAGATGACAACCAGGATCAGGAAGAGAGCACGGAGGGGTTGGTGACAAGAGCAGAGGAAGGAGAATCTCCTCCAAAGGCATTCAAAGACCTGTAGCAATAGCTTTTAAGAACTGACCACATAAGTCAGAAGAACAAAAAAGATAGGCAAATCCCTTAATCATGTGGATGGGATTTGTTTTAGAATGAAATCTCTGCCTTTCTGAATAAAACCTGGAAAAGATCGTGTGAGGTTCAAATATATTTTTAGCCTTATATACAGAGGCTACACATTTCTGAACCAGATAAAATTTGATTCAGAATGTTTTAATATTTTCTTCTTAAAGAGCACACTTTGATGGACATTAGTTATTCCTATTTTCTCTGTCCATAATAACCTCAAGCTCAGCTGTTCTGAGGATGCACTTCCTTTACTGAGTTTCAGTTTTGGTGTCCATTTGGAAATATGTTACATACCTAATTTTCTTAGAGAGGTTAAGAAGCATTAAAACTAATGTACACACCAACCTTTCCAAAAACCCCATCCAGTTACATGCTTCTTTGTATCTTCATTCTCATCTCTACTGATCTAAAAGCAGAAAAAGGACTCTCCTATCAGCCTGTTCCTGCTGTCTGATTAACTGGAGCTATCACAGCTGTTCTTTTGCTCTGTTACAGTTTCATTTCCAGAGGAAAATCCCTGATGGGTATTGGGCCTCTGGATTGTGGCACCATTGCAAATTAAATGAGGTTTCTGTTTATACCAAAGGGCCAGAAATGCCTCCTTAATCAGGCTGTCTGTTCTTTGGAAATCAGCAGATATTTTGCCTAAAAGCACCCAACAGTGCAGTGTAACTCACTAATAACTGTTTATTGGGGCTCAGGAGGGAAACCCCAGAAGAAAAACTGTAGGTGCCTCAGAAGCACTGGTGAGTGGTTGACTTTGAGGGGTTTCTTTTGCCTTTTGTTTTAAGATTACCTGAACTTGATGGAGGCTCTTTCATTTAAAAGACAGAAAGACCTACAAATTAAGTAACATCTAGCTCCTAATGTGTGAACTGCAATTTGCATACATCACGGCAGCTGCTGAGTTGGTCCTTATTACCTCTGCTGGAGTGTTAATTTAACCAGAACTTTCTCATTTGTTTAAATGGAAAAGCAGCGGGTTTCTGGCATGCCACATTATCTGTCAGGCAACTGGGAATTAGTTGACAGAGCCAGAAAGAGATTTCAATTCAGAAGGGCTGCAGGGTGCTGTCTCCCGGACCTGTGGTCATGGACAAGCTCCAGATTGCCCTTGGCCTCATCTAAAGGTCAAAATTAACCCCAAGGAAAAAAACCCAAACCAATATTGTATCTGGACTGTCATAAGAGACTAGATAACACATTTAAACTTGAAATCGCTGTATTTCTGATTTTTTTGTCCCTATGTATCCAAACTGACACTGTTTATACATATATGATAACTAAAACATCCTTACTGGTTGTGACAACAAATGGTTTGTAGAGCAACCATTGTAATGTGGTCCAGACCCACCCTGAGGGCTGAAAGCACTCGGGCTCTCTTCTCTTCTAGGAGATGCCAAAGCTGCCCACACAGGATGTTCTGGGAGCAGGGAACAGCTGTGTCATGAATGGTGCCAGTGCCATTGGCTGGTGCATTGGCTGAGCCTGGAGGCACCTCCACGCGGCTGATGCCACATGGATGAATGAACACACCAGAAGTACTCATGAGGTACTAGCTGCCAAATCATAGGCTGCCTCACTCTCCAGGAAAAGAGGCTGAGGAGCCCTGAGAAACTGCTGAGACGAGAGACAAGAGCAGTGGCTATGCTAAGGAGTCACCCATGGGCATGGAGTCACCAGGCATGAGTGTCTCCTCTCCCAGGCCATGATGATGTGCCACCATTTAATAACACAACTGTGTATTTTTCAGAGGAGAATGAGGTTCTGCTTTGAACCGTGTCAAAAGTGTCAGAGGAGATGAGTTCAGCTCAGAACCTCGGTTGCAATGTTTCAGTGGCAGAAAAGAAAAACCATGTCCTGGTGCCCACCAGAGTTTAACTGAGCTGATGTAGAACTCCTCTGAAGTTCAGCTAGAACTGACTGTGACTCATGGTCCTGCTCATGGCAAACCAGAGCAAAGCATCACCCATGGACACTTTGTGTGCACCCATGCATCAGAACAGGTGTCCTGCTTTGGGGTGAAGAGTGAACGTTGTGCAGCTGTTCTCAAAGTCTGGACTGTGAGAAGCACACACTTGGAAACCGGTCAGATTTTCTCCTTAGAAAAGAGCTATTTTCCCAATAAGTGAATCACTAAGAGTTGAGATTTAGAAAGGAATGTCTTTGCTCATGCAGCACCAGAATGTACTGTATGACTGGTGTCATGCAGACACTGTTCTAAAACATTGCATTCAACATGTATTTCCTAAACAGGGATATATTTGCATTAAACGTGCTTTTTCTGTCTCTGATGCCTACTCCTTCTCGTTTTCAAATACACTGTGATAAAAGATCACACATGTCTTGAATTATCACAGATATTCTTGCCTTTGATACTAGCTTAACAAAGTTCAGGAAAAACTTGTCTTCGCCCACATCCCAGCCATTCATTTTTATAATAAAAATCACCATGACAACAAATAATGATATCAGAATGAAAGGATTATGACTTAATTACATGAAGAAGGCAAAACCAGGCTTGGCATAAAGCAGAAAAAAATTTTTAATTCCAGCAAAAATATGAGGGGCACACACTCCATTTGTGACATCATGAAATGCTGCTGAGAGCTGCCCAGGGGGTTCCCCCACTGCATGACAGGGTGTCACAGTTACTTTAGTGAAGTGCAAGCGAAATAGTCATAATTTCATGAGCAATAAAGAGAAATTTGCCTTAAAAGTGTTAGCATTTTTGTGAAACAGGCTCATCATAGAAAATATCAGAAGAAATGCACCCATAAAGGAAACAATTATTATTGTGGTAGGGGGCTGGTTTCATATAAATACAATTAAGTACATAAATTCTCCATTGTTAACCAGCACCATGCTATAAATTGTTCCAAATTAGAGGAGAACAGGGAAATTTATGGGATATGGTCCATTTTTATCACATCTGTGATATTTCATCAACACACTGTTCTTGCTAGGCTTCTGTGAGAGCTGTGGCATGAGATTTGGTATTTTTATTTCTAAGATAAATCCAAACCTTTAATAAGAACAGTCTGGGAGTTTAGACAATATATATCTCTGTAATCTTGTCTATTGAATTCTCTGACAAGACTAAACTCTAATAACTGGATTTTTTTTCGTAGTTTTGTTCACAAATGCTATGAAATATGCTTTTAAAATAATTCCCTCTAAACCAAACAAACTGCTATTAGCAGTTGGACATTTCTGCACACTTCCTCTATGGATTTTAGAAAAACTGTGTAATAAAATCATCCGACTAAAAATCTAGATAAGGAAATACATTTCATTTTCAGTTTTCTCAGAAGATGTTACCATCAATCAACGCATTATAATGGTGAATAAATAAATTAATGCCATTTTAAAAAGATCATTCTTAAAATGTTCTTAAAAGGAAAACCCCTTCATGTCTTTCTCAACTAAAAGTATTGGCTCAACATTAATCGATTTTATAAACCTAAATGTTGCTTAATCTTTTTTCCATCTTGGCTTAAACCTATGAAAATAAAAATAGTGTATTACGGCCGTCTCTGTTCCTCTTTAATTTTCAGAGTACATGATGTACATCAGAGCAGCCCCACTATCCTGGGCCAATTTAGTGGATCTACATGGCACAAACAAGAAGACAGCCATAAAATATACAGATAATACTTCAATTTGGTCAGCAATCCTTCTTTTGTGTACAGCTTCAGCTCTTGGCGATCTCACAGAAGGGCAGGAAGATCAGTTTGGGAAAATTTCTATCAGCTATGGAGACAATGGCCTTGGTTTTGGAGATTACTTGAATAGGGTCAGCAAGCAGTATCATCTGTTGTGGTTGGTTAGCCACGTGCTCCTGCGCTGGAACTGCTCCAGCTACCCAGGAACAGCTGCCACCCAGGGATATGCCTGGTTCTGTGCAAGGTCTTTGGGGGACAGAATTCCTGAAGTAGTCACCAACTGTGGCTGCACCACCCCAAAGAAGAGTCTGATGCTCCCTAGCATAGTGCCTGGCAGGCAGCAGGGCAGGCAGCACATGGACAGGAGATAAGAAGAACAGTACCAGTGCCTGTCAGCTGTGTCCTAATGTGCCCCTGTGCCTGACATTAAAGCAGGTCCTCATCCCAGCTAGGAGCCCAGTGCAAGGCTATTTATAGCCCTGGCACCTCACTGTTACCAGGAGCTCTGTGCTGCTGTGTGAGAGCTCTCCTTCCCTCTTCCATGCATTCTCACAGGCCCTTGCCGCTTCCAGCATCGGAAAGGTACATTTAAATCCCATCCCCACTTGGACCAGGAAAGGGAAGGGTGTTTGGTGTTGGGACAGATGGGCAAAGTGGAATCACCAGGGCCAAGTTTGCTTTGGGTTGCTGCGTGCATGAGAAACTTGTGGGCAGGCAGGGACATCTGAATGTCTTGGGGAACCCTTCAAGGTACTACAGAGGAGCATAAACACGGGGCCAGCTACAAGGCAGCAACAGGGGGAGGAGGCTGTAGGACCCACTGTTGTTGCCAAAACTGAGCCCTCTCTATTCCTTACAGTGCCTGCTGTCCAGTTCATAAAGGAATTGGAAGAGATTCATTACAAAGTTAGGACAGGAACCATTGATCATCATCAAACTTGGGGTCTAATTGCAGTTATATTGGTTTTGTCAGCAGTGTGGAAATAGGATCAGCCCATGGATGCAGAAATTTCAGTGCCTGAGGTCTGTGCACAGTGGGGAAATTTGAATACTCCACAAACTGGCAAACATCTGGCATTGCTTCCAAATAGGAAACTCAGAGAAACTCTTGCGTCTTCCATCAGGGTATCTATATGTGCCTAGGACTGATCCCTGCCAAAGGGATGAACATATTCAATATGAGGGTTCAGTGAGGATTACAGATTTAGGAGATATTGAATGTGTGTGTCAATGCAGGGGCCATATTGGAGGTGGTGGTGTGTTGCTGCCATGGGTTTCTCTGAATTTCCTCTCTGTGAATTTGGACATACCCATATGTTTGCTTGGTAGTGACTAAAATTAGAACTGGAGAAATTCAGTGGTAAGTTTGGATTCAAACAGTAACAAATGGAATCCTGACATTGAGTTATAAGGGTTTACAATTTGCACTTTAAACTTACTGCTGAATGATAGGGTTATTAAAGTTTTACATACTAGAATTTGCTAACCTGAGGGATGCATGCTTCAGAGTTATGTAAATATTAGCAATTAGAGTTCACAATCTTTTGTAAAAATGGAAAGAGAGCCTAGTTTGCACAGTTATTAAATTATGTTTCTTTTAATTGTGATACACCTGTTTACATTATATAATATAATTGTTCCAAGAAGTGAGCCTTTCCTATACTAGCCAGTATATTTAGAGAAATGCAAAAAGATAAACCCCTAAGGCCCTTGTCAGGCTGCTTGAAGAGCTACTGAAATGCATTTTAGAAATATATTTTCCTTCTGCTGGCATCTGTCATTGTAAAAACTTGTGCAACCTCCTTCTGTGAATGAGCACTTCGCCCTTTCAGTTAGTTTTTATATACAAGAAAAATGATCTGCATATGTGAACTGTAAAAGAAATGGGCTTGGGATGTATATCTTTAGCTTCTATTCTTCTCATACAATTAATGCACATAATTGGCTCAGACTGGGGTTTGTTCACAGACGTTTGTTAACAGAGCCACATCAATTTTCTACTTAAATTGTGGGACTCTTTTCACTGACTTCACTGAGGTTTGAACCAGATTAAGTCAGGTGAAGGCACATTCAGAAAGATGGCCTATAAGGTCTTTCATTTCTAGCTGCTTTGATTTTTTTCATGAATTTATAACAGTTTAAAGAAAAAAAAAAGTCTGGTATTTGCTGAGATAGGATCAATAATAATCCAATCCCACATCTAGGCCCCTGTCTTGGGAGTAAATGGAGCTCAAACTGTCAAATCTTCCCAGAATCATAAAGTACACAAAGGCTTTGAAAACTGATCAAAGCATCTTCAGGTCTCCAATGGTCAATCATACTCCCAAACACAGTTTTTGAAGCTTTGCAAGCTGCTTAAAAAAATCTCCCTGTTAGGTACCAGGTTTCTCCTAGCTCAGAGAGCCTTGTTGAGTCTCATTTTATTTTTATTTTAAATGAAGAGTAATGCAATAAGGAGGAAAATGAAGCTTCTGAAGAAAGGCTAGGCTGTGTCTGTTGGAGTCTGAATAGGTATGACTGCAGGCTGTGCTGGAGTGGGATGTTTGGAGCAGCAAGGATGCAGGGGATGCACACAGGGGAACACAACATTGCCGCAGCTGCCTCCATCTACAGAAGCAGCTTGTTGGTCAGCAGCCTGTCTCCTTGCACTGAGAGCCTCCTTTAGCACTACTTGCAGGTTGTAACAAGCTAAGAAAGCTCCCATGAGCCTGCCTAACGGCACATCCCAACAAGAACAGGCCTATGCTCGGATATAGTGAGACTTCAGAGTGCCTTGACTCAGGCTTCTCAGTAACAGAAACAAGATGCCACGGGGAGGGAGGGAGAAAAATAGTTAAAATCTCTCTCAGAATGGTTGTTAGACTTTATCTTATATGGGCCAATGATGTAATTTGATTTGTAGTGTTAGTAATTTCAAAACTTCAAAATTCCTCCTTGCCTGCTAGGAATAAATCAGTTCAGATCACCTGAACTGCACCTGCTACAGAGCTGATCCTGGGAGAACAAGAGGGTTGAGCAAGGAGGGTTCTTTCTATGACTTTAACAGAAGGTGATCTCATCATCTGGCAAATCTTTTAGAATTTCCTAAGCTATTTAAGGCTGAAGTTTTACCTTTAAAAGTGATGCAGACACTTCAGCTCCTACATTACACAGTGAGCTGAAGCAGGAGCTGGGCTTTTAACTTAATTAGATGCCTTTGAAAGCCTGAAAAATCCTAATTCTCTAAGTAACTGGCAACTGACTGAATATGGAAAAGTTCCAGAAAGGTACCCTGGCTGCTGGTAGCTACAGTGATACTTGAAGAACATCCAGACACTAAATGTCTAATTGTTACAGAGAACCATCTTTTATTCTCACTTACCTGTATGGCCATATGGACATAAATTTTCTTAAAAAGAATTGGTTGTTTTCTCACTTAATGTTCTGCCACAAGTCTATATATTTTATCTGGACAGAATGGATTAGATCAATTCAAGAAATCATATCTGAGTCAAAGCAAGGAAATAAGTGTTGTAATGCATTAATTGGGTTTATATTGTGTTTCATCGGATTTGTAATGTTTTTTCTCTGTGTCATGCGGTCTGTCCTTGCTCAGCAGTGCCCATCCCCCACAAGGGAATGTAACCCAACTCTGTTCCACTCCCACTTTATCCCTGATTGGGCAGTGGCTTGTCCCTGCCTCTGGGCCCTGCCCCTGGGGAAAAAGCCCCGGCAGGGGAGGGCGTCACTGTCTCTGGCACTGGTGAGCCATTGGGAAAGAGCTCCAGCCAAGGAAGGGCAGGACTCCACAATAAAGCAAATATTCCCCCGGTGAGAGAGAGCAGACTCTTTTCCTTTTGCCATCGATGGTCATCTGGTCTCATAAAGAAACTCCACAAATAAGTATTCCCTAAAACTAGGAGTGACCTTTTCAGCGCAGCTCTCAAGCCACAGACTAGAGATGCTTCCCAGTCTGACTACCAGAATCAGAACCTGCTTTTTCAACCAATTAGGCACCTAACTGATGTTGGTTTAGTCTGTGGATTTCATTACAATTTGTCACATATGAGCATATCAGTAGACAAAGTATCTAATTTATCCTCTATTATACCTGAAGAGAATGAAGAAAATTAGATTGGGCTGACACAATTTGTTCTTGATAAATAGGTGCCATAACTGCTTTTATCACCTTGCTACCCTCTAAATCCTTATAATTCAATCACATAATAATTTCTTCTGGCATCTTTCCAGGTGTCAGAATTAAGAGAATGATTCCTATTGTCCTACAGATATAGGAACATCTATAATTCATTGGAGGCTTCCTTTATTTATAATATTATACATTTTCCTTGTATCAAGAATAGCATTATTATTTGCTCTTTCTGAGCACTGTGGGATCTTTTGTACGGTTTAAAATCTTGATCTTAAATGCCAGCACAACCTTCATAATTGAACTCTGAGATTATAACATTATTATCATCTGAGTGCTGATTTCTGCCTCACTGTGGCTGTCAGCCAAATGTCATAATGCATACAATTAACAGATTTGCTTCTCAGCTTACTGATAACAAAGGAAGCACAAATAATTCATAGGCAGAAGAACTCGTTCTTTGATGTGATTGGACTCTGATCCTTTCAGCACCTGAACGGAGGCCGCCTGAAGGCAGGGCAGCCTCATTAAGGCAAAGGAAAAAAAAAAAAAAAAAAAAAAAAGCAGAGGGGGGAAGAGGATGCAGGCGGTGCCCCCCACGCTGGGTGGTGTGACCTCTGCTGGGCCAGGTCCCGCAGCTCCCACCATCCCACCACAACACAGAAATAGAAGACTCCTTGGGAAAAGACAAAAAAAGCAAAAAAGTCTATATCCCAGGCAAAAAAATACAGATAAAATAATGTCTCTAATTACAGGGTAGCTTTTTTTCCCCCCCAGAGGTTGGGAGAAATTCCTAACAAGCTACTTCCATCTGGTTTACAGTCTCTTTGTGCTGGGGCAGTTCAAAGAGCCTGCAGTGTAACTGAGAATTGAGGACAGCATTTATTTATAGTTTGATAGCCTCATAAAAGCTGGAGAGCTGAGCTCACAGCAGTGTGCTTATTTATGTTTTAAACTGCTCATGCAGCATGCTACTGCTTCCCAAAGTATATGCTGGAGCTCCTGCATAGCATTATATATGGCTCTTCATAAAGTTCATGGCACAAAGGCAGAAAGAAAAGGTGAAATTAGGCTAACTAAATGGTTGATATAAAAATTAAAGTAGCAGAGAGAGCTGGAGAATAATTAATAGCTCAGCTCTCAAATAAAGTAACATCCAATGGAGGTTTTCACAGTAGAAGAAAAAAGTATCCCAAAATTCTGAGTAAAGCATTAACTCTGATTTCAGCTTCTGGTGACATTATAAAGGATTTGAACCTTGCACTGGAAGCTTTATAATGACAACCCAGCCTCTGACACAATCTCAGAGCAGTGTCTTGTTGCAAATTATGTTTGTATCACACTTATCCTCTCTTTTACTCTCAATGTACCATCTTTTTCCCTCTGTATCCCAGAGGGAAAGCAAAGCAGCACTGTTTCATCATTACCCTTTAATAGTCTTTCCAGAGATATAAAGGAGAATATTAATATTCTTCCAATGACTTCACCTAAACACTGCTAAAAGCAAGAAGGGAAGTGACAAGTTTGCAGCTAAAGCACAGGGATGAATTTCTGAAGTTAATGAAAGGATTTCACCCCTGGGTTTTAATCCTGTTTTCCTTTTAACCTTTTAGCTTCAGTTTCCTCAGCTGTAGAATGGAGAAAGTAGACTCACATGCAAGTCAACAGCATGATTTTGTTGAGTACAGTTCAGTCAGGAGATGACTGTGCTGTCAAAACACAGAGATAAAGAAGGAGTGTTCTGACAAGGAAAAGTGAATTTTGTCTTCTTGCAGGTGTGAAGTAACCACACTCTTCCTACAGCTCTGCCTGGCAAAGCAGCATTGCTCTGCAGAGCTTAGCGAGGTGGGTGAAGTCAGGTTGGGGGGTTGCAGCGATCCTGCCTGGAAGGCTCAGACTCTTCTCACAGGATGAGGTGATTGTTGGGTATGGACGAAGTCCAGAAGGGGCCATCCCATCTCCTGCTCCTAGTGCCAGCTCCTGGAGAGGGTGTCCAGCAGAACCAGCAGCTTTGAGGTGGCAGAGGAGACCTATCCTGGGTGCCTGGGCAGTGGATGTGGGATGGGATTATTGTCTATCAGATTTTTAATACCTCAAGTAGCACATAAATGGCACGAGCTATGTTTTGCCTCAACCTTGCCATTGCTGAGGCCTTACTGATGAAAACGCAGAGGAGATGGCTGCCAGGGTGTTGTGCCAGATGTTCTGATCACTGGTATGAACACTTTAAAATTCACAAATCTAATGAACAGTGTAATCACTGACAAAGTGTTGCTCTTACAGTGAAAGAAACCTTAAAGGTGGTAAGCAAAGGAAATTAAATCATAACTCAGTTCTACAGACAGCTTCTTCCTGATCTGTACAAAAGTCTGGGTGATTAATTATCTCACGTGTTCTTTACATTAAAAATACACATTTTGACCATTATAGAAAAGCTGGGGGAAGCATGAAGTTCTAACATCATAAAAGAGAAAGGAGAGAAGTTGATCATTTTGGAGGAAAAGTCATGATTAGTCAGATTGTAAACAGGATTGGGGCTTGTTGGTGCTTACTAACATTTTCATAGAGCTTGAGATGAACAACCTTGTTCAAGACACTACAGCTCATCTTCTTTAAGATATCTGTGCTTATAGGGAGGTTCCTTTATCAAAATGCAGTGAAGATCAAATATTACAAAGTGATGAAATTGCACAAGGGGAAAACAATAAACTGTCCAATTATCATGTAGGATAAAACCAAGAACATTTCCTATCTCATAGAAGGCTTCTACTGACTGTAACGGCAGTGATACAGTATTAAAGACCCATGTTTTCTCAAATGCAGTATTTAATTTCAAAGGAGACAAAAAAAAAAAATCAAGATTTTTAAATACCATCTCCATTTTTTTTGTACTAAACTTACTGTTTTGATTGTATTTTAAAAGTATCATAAGAAAAGCTTGGCCCACATCCAGATGTTAATATTTAGTCTTCCAAATCCTTTTTTAAAATCTGGTAATAACCCAGTTTCATTTCTCAGATTTGGTGCTTCTGGTTCCATATTAAGAATATGGAAAGAATTGATCAAATTAAGGAAATGCCAATCTTCAAGCATGCTTAGCTTTTAAATTAGCACTCAAAGTGAGGAATCTTGCTACTAACTTGTAGAATGATGATTAGTTCCAAAAACAATTGAACAGCTAAAAGAGTAGGCTTGAGTTTGGTGATATAGCTGTAGATTTTCTTTCCACCTGGGAAATAATTGTAATATTTTTAAAGATTTATCTATCTAAATCTGTAGAAAAATCTGTTTGCAAAAATACCTTTAGATGAAATTTCAAAGAATTTCATATACTCATTTTTTATGTTTAATGTAACTAAGACTTCTCTTAGTGCTGCCAAGATTTGAGAAAACCAATTCAATCTACGATACAAGCCCTTGATCCTGCAAATATTTATGCTGCTGAGGAACGTTACTCATTGCAACAGTCTCATTAAGAACTTTGTAGCATGTTTACAATGTGTTTCAAACATGGTTATACCACAGGTTTAGAACTTGTGTACTGGTGATTCCGTAGTACATTTCTAAAACAGAACTGTCTCATTACCATAGTACAGCCAAAACCAGTGATAAGGACTGGTATCCCTCAAGTGATGGTAAATGTTATTCTTTCACTGAAATTCAACACCTATACCTCACATTCTGCAGAAAGACAGAGATTCACTAAAGGACCTGACTTAAAAAAAAAAAAAAAAAAAAAAAAAAACCAACACCAAACCAAAAAAGACCCACCCCAAACAAAAAAAACCCAAGCAGAAATTATAATGATACCACAAATTTCCTTTTTCCCCATCATAAATAAAACTGGAAGATGTATGTTAATAATTACAATTTAATTTAAAGTGTCCCTTGAATTTACCGTGAGCGGAACCAAAACTGTGACTCCGCAGCACATAAACACCCTGCTGAGAAGAAGGACAGCTTGAAGGCTGGCTTCTATTTACTGATCTTTACTTATTCCGAAGAAAACCCATAGCGACTCTGTAGAAACCAGTGACCTGTGCGTTGGTGTGTGAGAGGGAAGAATCTGGCCAGTTGGACCAAGTTGCTTCCTTCCACTTCACTGCCAGTCCCCATTTGGGGGATTTTGGGGATAAAAACTGCCTTAACCCACAACACTGTGTTGACCCTCTCAATTCAATTTTTACAGGCTCTGTTTCAGGATCAGGGAAAAGAGGGAGAAGGCAGTTGAAAAAGGCTGCTTTGAAGGGAAATCTGTAATTGTCTTTAAATAATCACAAAACCTGGGGGTAGGTATTGAATACTGAAGGTCATTTGAATTGTTGGTTTTTCTTATATTTCATCTTGGAGGCCTTGAATCTGAGACTTCACCATAATTTTGCACAATTTTTATACATTACTGATTCATATCACATCATACAGATTATTAACTTTAGATAATTACAGCAATATTCATTTGTTTGTTCTTATTGGACAATATTATGCTTCTATCTCTAGAAACTTTCCCAGTGAAGACCTTGAGTTCTGAGGATATTGAAAGAGAGGAAGTTTGGAGATCAACCATGAATTGCAAGGTTGAGGAGAAGAGAAAGCAGCGCCATAGCTTGACTTTATTGGAGCAAGTAAAGAGAATGAAAGAATCAACACAGATAACCGATGTGGTGCTGATTGCAGAAGGTGAGAAATTCCCCTGCCATAAGGTGGTGCTGGCGGCCTTCAGTGCCTACTTCAAAGCCATGTTCACGTGTGGCTTGGCAGAGTGCACGCAGAGGGAAGTGGTGCTGCACAACATCTCTGCCAAGGGCATGGCGGTGATCCTGCACTACATGTACAGCGCGGACCTGTGCCTCACCAGCCTCAACGTGCAGACAGTTGCCCTGGCTGCCTACTTCATGCAGATGGACGAGGTTTGCAATATGTGTCAGAAATACGTGATGGAACACATGGATGCTTCCAACTGTGTGGGCATCTACTACTTTGCAAATCACATTGGGGCAGAAGATTTATGTGACCAAGCGAGGAAATACATGTATCAGCATTTTGCTGAGGTGAGCTTGCAGGAAGAAATACTAGAGATTGAATTCCAGCAGCTGATGACTATCATCAAATCAGATGATCTGAATATTTCCAGGGAGGAGAGCATTCTGGACCTTGTCATTAGATGGGTCAAGCACAGCAGAGAGTCACGTTCAGAACACCTTGTTGAGCTCCTCAAGCAAGTGAGACTGGTACTTGTCAGCCCCTCTTTTCTTGTGGAAGCCCGGAAAAGGAACACAATAATTCTGTGCAATTCAGAATGCAATGATATGTTTGAGGAAGCACTGAAAACCATCCAACTGTCCAGCCACCCTTCCCTCAGCCTGCGATACGGCATGGAGACGACGGATCTCCTGCTTTGCATCGGCAACAGCTCCCTTGGCATCAGGTCCAGGCATGGCAGCTATGCAGATGCCAGCTTTTGTTATGCTCCTGCAACACAAAAGACTTACTTCATTTCCTCCCCAAAGTATGGAGAGGGCTTAGGATATGTTTGCACTGGTGTTGTCACTGAGAAAAATGATATCATTGTGGCAGGTGAACCAAGCGCCATCAAAATGTCTAGACAGAGGACTAGGAGCATTGAAATTTATAGGTGTGTACCCTCTGTCATAAATCCCCTAATTATTTAAAATTTTTAAATCTAAATATGTCCTTGAGGACAAAAAGGAAAAAAAGACAAATACACAAAGCAGTTTTCACTTGTGTGGGGGTTTTTTTGTGGGTTTTTTTGTGTTGTTTTGTTTTGGTTTTTTTTGTTTTGTGGGTTGTTTTTATTTTTTTTTTTTCCTTAGAAATTTTGGCTACTTTAATCAATTTGTCACAACTTATTTTCATAGTTCTGAGTTATGTATATAAAACCAAATCTTGATGCCTCTTCTGAAAGAATGAGGAGTTACTCTTGTGGTATGTCTGAGTAAATGAGCTCAATTAGATCAATGCATGTAGATTTTATATTCTCCTTACCCAAATCTCAGTATTTTCCTTGGATACTTCTTTTCTAGGTCATTAGCAGGGGGAAATGAGCCAAGTGAATGGTCCAATGAGCCTAGTAACACAGAGAAAACATGCTTCTCTGTTAATGTTGATGACAGTGCGTCACAGATTAAAGATAATGATTGATAGCTCAAAAACATCATTCTGTTTTTACTCATATCTTTTTCAGATGCACACATTTTAAAGAAAATTAGACATTTCCTGGATTACAGATAAAATTTTAAAATTGTGACAGCATTTTCAAATGCTAATGCCTAAATTTGAGGAAATAATTTTATAGTGAGTCAGGTGAAGTGGCTTTCTTTTCTGCAGTGCTGAGTTCTCACTGCTCCTGCTAATTTCAGCAGAAACTGTGATTGAGCAGCACGTGCAGAAATAAGTGACTTCTTACCTCAATTAGGGTCAAATACCTTTGAAAGGACACCTAGGATTCCTCACACTAAAAATGCTCGATCTTGCAAACATTGGGCTTGATTTTATAACTTCTCTGTGAAGGAGAGAGCTCCTCTTGCCATTGTACTGAGTAAACACTGGCAATTAAAGGGGGTAACATTTCCAAACAGGCTGATGTGGACCTGGGTGAACCAGGAAATTTTACAACTCTGGATTTTCCTACAGATACCACCAGCAAGGAAACCGCTTCTGGCACAGTCTGTGCAGCACTCAGCTCCGTGAACTCTATGCACTGGGCACTGCTCACAACGACCTCTATGTAATAGGAGGGCAAATGAAAGTGAAAAATCAGTATCTGGTCACAAACTGTGTGGAGAAGTATTCCATGAAGCAAGGCACCTGGAGAAGCACGGCGCCTCTGCCAGTACCATTGGCCTGCCACATGGTGGTGACAGTGAAGGACAAGCTGTACGTGCTGGGCGGATGGACACCACAGGTTGAGAATCGTGCTCATTTACTTCGTTTGCTTTGTGCGCTAACAAGAACTGTTATGTAATTTTACAGTGCTTCTTGCATGGGAAAATACATGAGTGATAACAGAAGAATAAGTTCCTTACATTCCTCTGATTAAACATATTCTGTAGGAAAACCAAACACAGTGAAGAAGAATAATATCCATCTATGCCATTCTCACTGTGAATAACAACTTCAGGAAGGGCAGTATTTATTCACAGAGATGTGGACAGTGGGCAAGAATTTAAAATACATCTCCTTTGCCATTAAAGGCTCCATCCTTTCTATTCCTTATTTACCACCTTTTAAATTTTTCTAGATATAATAAATAATGGCATTTAATCATACAGGGGCCCTCAACCGTGCCCTGTCTTCAAAAAGCATGTACACAGGCACACTTCAGGGACAGATTTATATATGACATTTAAAGTTCACTTTGATTTCTCAGGAAGCCTTCTTGGTTAACTTGGTTAAAGTTAATTTATTTGATTTTCATTGCATTACATTTTAAATGAAAAGTCAAAGCATTCTCTGGCAAACAGAGTCCTTTAACCAATCTATTTATTTACTTCTGTTGCATTATTTGGCCATGTAAATTTTTTAGAGGAATTTTCACCAGGGCCACAGATACATATTCAGTAGTACAGAGATTGTACAGCGCTATGCTACAGGGAAGATGGATGTCAAGGGCAGTGCTCAGCTCACTCTCTCCATTTGCTCCCAGTGCAAAATATCTTTTTTTAAGAGTATAGCCCATTTTTACTTATTGCTTGGTGAATTTTAATTTTGAGTGCTCAGGGAAAAGCCCCACATTCACTTGACAATGAAGTGGAGCATCTGTAATTCTCATTGCAGTATGTTCAGACTGTCATCACAACTCAACGGCTTCTGTCCTCTTGAAATAAATTACTGTTTAAAGTATTTAAAAGTGAGATGCATTCAGCTAACAAGACCCCCGCCTCTTTGAATACTTTGAGTGTGGGAGTCCCCAAGGAGGCCACAGAAAGAATAGAGAGTATTTCTGATACAGAAACAACTCTGCAAGGGTATCTCATATGTAAAGAACTAAAAAACACTTGACGTAGAAACAATCTGTCTGTAAAAAAAACTTGAACTGAAAGACATGTCATATAACAAAGATAGATGTTGAAGTCAGACAACCAGCTTCATTAAGCTTTTTTCCAGAACAGATTGTGAGAGGGAAAAGTGGCTTAGAAGTACAAGTCAGGAATACTGAGCCAAGAATAATTTTGTAAAAATCCACTTAAAGTGGATACATGCCTATCAGTACTATCAGTAACAATGCAGGGATGTCTGAGTTTATATAAAAATATATTTGGGATGAGCAGATTAACAGCAATTGATCAAAACCTATAGCCTTGTAAGATTATGGTGTACCTGCACAGACCAGAATAAATTATCTAAAATTCTCAAAAAAGTGCTTTAAGACCAGCACTAGAGAGTGCTGAATTCTTCTGGTACCATCTATCTTCCCCCTGTCAGATGAAGTGATTGTATATGTGGGGTTACCACAGCTGCATTGGGAAAGCAAATGAGCTGGCCAAGCCAGGGGCCGTCCCTGTGCTGGAGCGGCACTGAATGTTCTGTCAATCCTGAAAAAAACCCTAACAACAGCACTGACAGAGTGCCCTAAACGCATGTGTCCATTACAGGACAGAGATAAATACATGTTCCCTTCCCACTCAGGCTTTGTAATTGAAATAAGACAAGACAAAGTCAAGCCAGGATATAAAATGACAGCTTAGGAGGGCAAGGACTTGCTTACAGCAGCACTGCTCTGCTCAGCATTGGTCTGGCCCAATGCCAGCACAGTTAAAACCCAAAGAGACCCCAGCCTTGGTAACTGGGGGCTGTTAAAATGGAGGAAAGTGTTTGGTGAGGCTGAGAGGAAGATTTCAGACCCCTGAGACACAGAGAACTGCTGGAAGTTACATTTTCTGTACACAGAGAGAACAGGGTGCACTCCAAGGAGAATGTTACCACAAAAATGAGGTTGGATGTGAATTTACAGCATGTCAACTGGTGTCTTCTCCTAAGTACGTGTTTAGTCTGTGCTGAAAATACCAGCTTTCAAATACCCCTCTTTCAGTGAATAAATTAGTGTTTAACACTTAGCACGGAGAAAGAACATGCCCCGGGCGCTTACAGGGAATAACCAAGGGGCTTTATATTTACTCTCTAGCTTGCCTCCTACTATCTTGTCCATGACATTAGTGTTGGAAAGGTCTTTTGTGAAAGAAAAACAACAAGAAAACAAGGACACATGTAACACTATCACAAGCAAGCAAAGTAATTCTCTCCTTTTCACTCTCTCAATGTGAAAGCTTCCATCCCAAAATATTCAGAATCCTCCCTCGACATCCCACTGCTAACATTCAAGGGTGTTGTACCCAGAAAACAACATCTGAATTCCCTGCATTGTATAAGATGGGCAGAGAAGCAGGAAGAAAATTAGAGAGAACAAGAGGAGTAGGAGTGAGTACAAAAAGTGTTAAGGCAACAAAAATATAGTGAGGGGGTTAGGAGCTTATTATGAAAACAATTGAAGTTACAGCTGTTAAACAACATCACTGTGGTTAGGCTGACTAAATAAACATGCAAATATTTATTAGGATAAGATATATAGATATCGATGTAGATATAGGACTGAGAAAGGCGAGTTAGGTACCTGACTAAGACATGGTACAGTCTGAGCAAGAGTGGAAAGAGATTTAGCAGGGAAAAAAAAGACAGACTGGTTTTCCATCGTTGTTATTAGAATGGTACAGCAGCCTTGTGGAAGGGGGTATGCTCTTCCAGAGCTGGGAACCTTAACCCTAACCCTAACCCTAATCCTAATGTATTGTTAGTACCCAAATCGTTGGCTCTATTGCTGCAGGACATAGATACCCACTTATTCCTTTGTCTTCTACAGGAGATTTCCAGCCACCACCCATGGGTGCTGTTAAACCCTGGGGAGTACAATCCCCTGCAGCTGTAATTGATGTGTTTATGCTATTTATCTGCTGAGCTGTCTGCTGTGATTAATTGCCTGCAGGCATATGTGGAGGGCTCCAAATGTTGTATTATTATATGGCTGTCATATTTCATACAGATGGATCTGCCTGACGAGGAGCCGGATCGATTAAGTAACAGAACATTTCAGTACGACCCGGGCCAAGACAAATGGATGGAAAGAGCTCCAATGAAGTTCTCCAAGTATCGCTTCAGCACAGCTGTAGTCAATGGGGAGATTTATGTCTTGGGTAAGAGGAAACAGATTTTTAACTGATAGCACCATGACGTTTTCTTCTTTCCAGCAATTTTTCTTTGTGAAGTGAAATATCTCACCCTTTGTTACGTACTGTTGGACAAAGTACCTCATACTAAATGGAGATTATTTTTCTAAAGTTATTTGTTCCTCACGTTACTTCTTCCTTCTATGATTTATGTAGATTAAATTATGTGAACGTGGAGTGTTCTGGATTCGTGCAACAAAGATAATTTACTTTTTTTGATACTTTTCTTTGGGGTATCAGTGCCATAAATAATAATGAATTTTAAAAAGTGAGTAGAGAAGCCTTGAAGCACCATTTCACAGGTGAGCAGTGAAATGCTAAGGAATATATGCAGCAACATGAAGGAAAGGCATAAGGATAAAGAAAATTTTGATTTCCCAAAGCCAACATCATGAGTGTCTCCTGATAAAACTCAGTGAATTCTTCTCTTCCACCTACCTCAACACAGCACATAAAAAAAAAAAAAAAAATCTAAATATTTCCTTTTGTCAATTTTTGATTGAATCCTTTCAGGTTTTTTGTTTCAAAACAGTACTTTGACCAAAAGTTTTACAATTTGTGGAAATGAGTTCAATAATCTCCTACCTACCTCAAAATCTTTTGCCTCAAATATCTTGTTGTAGATAGATATATGACTGGAAAGTTCTTGGAGAAGCAGGGAAAAAAGTTCATCCAGTCAATCTACAGGTGGGCTGTGAGTGATTCATGCCCTTCTCTGTTCCCATGGCCTCATGGGCAGCTTTAGGCATGAAGAAAGCAGCAATTCTATAAGGACCTCATGACATATCAATCCCCTCTGCTTCAAATTACCCCTGCTTACAAGCTTACCAAAGTGAACAAAAAAATACAGTCTTATCAGCTTAATACAACTCTTGTATCAGGGTGTTCTGGCTTTGTCTGGGTTGTTACATACCAGGGATAAAACAGAGTTTGTTCCTGGCTCATAATACAAAAAGTGCTTGCAAGGGGTTATACAGGAAAGGTGTCTTTGAAGCAGAAGAGGAAAGTGGCTTTAATGCTGCATTTGTCTTCTTTTAGAGAAACTTCTTTCTCTTAAACGGTTTGAGAGAGGCCCATAGACACAACCAGGAGGAAGGATGAAAGAAGCCCATAAGGAAAAGTGAGTTTTGTAAACAGAAAGATGTGTCATTATTGTCAAAGGTTGGTGACAGAGAATGTCAGTGTGCTGTTAAATAATGAGTTTTGGCTGCCCAGGTTCAAAGGTGCTTTGAAAATGTGGAAACTTTATGCTTTGTAAAAGGTTAAATACATATAATTATTTATACTGACACTGATGCTCTAATGGGGCAGCAGAAACAGCTGGAATAGCTGGGAAGAGAACAGCAGCATTCATGTGTTTCATTAAGAAGCGCTCCAAGATCAAGACCTCGTAGGCTGTGATGACACAGGGAATCAGGGACCAAAAAAGGCAGCCGCACTGGGATGCATGTGATAAAACAAACTGACAGTCTTCTTCACAGCAAGCCTGACACTGGCACAAGGAAAAGGAGTGGCAAATGAGAAAAACAGCATTCATTTTCTTCCCTCAAAATCTCACAAAGCAAGAAGTGAGTGATTACAGTAATGAAATGTACAAATTGAACACAAAACACAGCCTTAAATGTGAAAAATGCCTGTTTAAATGGCATTGAGGAAAGTTCCTGGTCTCATTGACCTTCAGAAGCATTTTGCTAATTAAAAAATAAAAAGCCTTGGTTTTGTATGTGTAGCAGCCAGTGCTGCAGTATTCAGGGAGATGAACACTAACTTTAATTCTTACCTGCTGGCTGCTACCAATAATTCTGTGAGTGTAGGAGAGAAAATCTTCGCTACACTCTGATCTGCACATGGATGGTAACAGGGCTTTGCTCTGTCTCCATCATTTTTCTGGTTCACACTCTTTCCCATGGCAGTCTTTATTTGAGCCTGTTTGTAAGGGAACCAATGCACTTCACGCTTAGTTTAACAGTTTGCTGCATTGGACCCTTCACTCTTGCCTCTAAACCTAACTAAACATTCATAAAGGCAGTGCTTGTTCTCCATTTTAACAGTGTAAATCTGGGGTAATTTCACTGTAATGAACAAAATTGCTCGTGATTAATACCAAGGTTAACTAAGCTCACATGCTGCTCCAAGCTCCAGATTTTTGAGAAAGATTGGGCTTATTTTACCATTACATTTCTGAGCCTGCCTCCCTTCTGATGATCTGCCCACTCAAGGTGTAACCGCAGCAAGTGCGGACACAGATGAGTTACAATCAGGTATCAGAAATATCAGTTGCAGAGAAGACATTTTGACCTAGGTCTGGGCTGCTTGCATAAACTTCTCACTGCCAGTTTTCACAAACCTTGTAAGAACTTTAACAGGTATAAATCTGCAAAATTTAGTCGAAACTGCCCAATAGGCACAAAAGCTATGTAAGGTAGAAAAAATAATGTAAATGTAGATAGAGAGCACACATATAGTTAGAGGAATTCCATAAGTCTTGTTTTCTTGGGAAATCAAATAATATTACAACTAATTTTTTAATTGAAAGACAAGTCTGAGCCAAAAAAAGATTGGTCAACAAATTCTGCCTTTGAATATGCCAGTTTAAATCCACCTGCAGGAGTATGTGGAAACAGAGATTTACCTGTTAAAGCAGGAAGACAATGGGGTTGTTAAATGTTAACGATCACAGTCTGAAAACTCTGTGCAGAGATTAAAGCATTTTCCAAGACCTCTCAAAGTGATGAAGCAATTTCCAAATGAACTCTGGCTGGAAACAGTGATACAGACATTATATTGGCATCTTACCCTGCAGACATCACACGTGGCCTCATCTCCAGCTGTAAATTCACACTCGCCAACTGTAATGAAACCTCACACAGAAAAGCTATATTCCACAGTTTATCTGTGGTGACAGGTTCTTGTCACCTTGTGAGTTCTCAGGCTGCTGGGCTGTGAGGTGGGTACAGTTCCCCTTTGGGCACACTTGCAATGGTAACCCTGGCCAGGGGAACGAGCAATTCATGGCATTGAGAGGAAGGTAGTGAAAGTGTTCCAAATCTGGCTGATATGGGACTTGATCATGCAGATGATGTTCAGGAGAGAATAGGAATGGAAAGAATAGAGCTTGATAGTGACACAGCAAAGAGCAGCAACTGCCATGAGGGTAGGAAAACCACTGCAGGCTCCTCAAAGCTGTGGATACCTTGGATATCGCCCCACTTCATAAGGAGTGTCAGGCACTCTGGGAGTCTAGAAAGAGGCTGTCAAGGGTGATTTGTGCAAAAAGACACATTCTGAAGAGGATCATAGCTCTTAGGTTGTTCTCATGTAGTGGCCTCAGAGATAGCTCAGACTTAATGACTAAACTTTTTGTGCTGTAGATGAGAGAGAGACTTTCGTTGAGTTTCTGCTATTGCTATTGATACCGTCCCCAATCCTAATGGAAATTTCTCATGGTTCAATTGTGTGTGCACAGAACTTGGACATCTAACAGGCTCCTATGCAGCCCCAGTCAGGGAACACTGAATGAAGGGGCCATTCAGAAGCATGGAATGGCACTGCCTGGATTCCCAAAGGCATCCCCCACTTCTCCTACCATTCTTTTTCCTTTTGGGGTTCATCATCTCCATGGGCATCCTGCAGTCTGGAGCCAGCTAAGGAGATCCACTGGGAGCTGCTGAAGGTAGAGGAAGGGAAGGAAGGAAGGCAAGGTGGAAACAGGTAAATGCAAGATATCTTCTGTATGCCTGGAGGATCACACCCTGCTTCCCAGGAATAAAAACATGAAATAAGAGATAGTTCCAGCTGGGCACATAGTGATGCAGAGAGATTAGATTTCTTTCAAGCAAGTCTTGAAAACTAAGTCCTTAAATGAAGTAAGATTGTCAGCTCTTTCCAACAGGATCTCTTACACAGGTGTCAGCACACTGAGGGACTATAGAGCATAGATGAAAACTCATTGCAGAGAAAGTTGATTCTCTCTAATGTCTGTGATGTATAAATGCATTTTCTATCATAAATATGAAGCAGAAAGAATTGATGAAATACTAGCTTTGAATAAGGCGAAGTAGCAGATTCTTTGATAGACAAGTCTAATTTTTGTTCTCATCCATGTAGGTGTAAACCTGTAGTAAGTAGTCTGCTGATGGCAGTTGTGTTGTGCCAAGATCATTTATTCTCACCCAGATCAGAATCCCAAGCCTAGCTTTTGAAGTGTTAATTTCTGAAAAGTCCTATTGGCACAGCACAGAGTATGTTGCTACTGTCCAAAACCCCTTCCCAGACTAATTGTTAGCTCCAGCATGTAAAACCCTAATGACTTAACTGGAATTATTCTAGAGTCATGCTGATAGAAGGAAAATGAGAAATACATCAGAGTTTTTGGCCTGAGTATTGTTCAAGAACCTGTACCACGTGTCTTAATAAGCAATCCTTCAACATTATTATTGTCTGTTTGTTGTTAATGTTGTTGTCTGTTAATGTTCCTAGAGAATCTCATGCTACTTATACACCATACATAATCCTCACAAGTATATGAACAGCATTTCCTAAGGCTCAAAATCCTTTCTCCCATTCATTGTTTTCACTAGTCTCAGCTCTTTCTCTCCATATTCTCCTAGGAACATAACTACATTCGTTGGGAAGTCCAAGAAAGCAGTATTGTGTTCTTAATGACAGAGGCAATTGAGACACTTTTGGAAGAAAACCAGACGGGAGGGCTCTATTTAAGGTCATGCATTTTAATCTCTCACTTAAAAAAAAAAATCTTTTCTAGCTACTTCTCTAAAAACATATCTCAGCCAACATACAAATGAGGAAAATTTATCCAAATGAATCCATTTGTATGCCATATTCATTACTTACAATAAAACACACTCTGTAGAACTAGTGTCTCTGAAATACAGGTCACTGGTAAAAAGAAGTTGTATCACTACGACAGTTTTAGCCACGTATTTCTTTTATGTTGTACAATTCCTGCTTTATAAATAATGTATTGAAGGACTTAAATGAGAAATCCTATTATGGAAGATTTAGGAACCAAAGAATTTTTGTTTATCCTCCTCAGACTGGCATCCTACCTATTACAACTTGTTGGGGTTTTTTTCCCCCCTGGGTTCTTGCTGAAAGCTTTCTTTAAGTTTTAAACTGTTAAATGAGGTTCAATTAAATACTAAATGTCTTGATCATAAAATACTTATTTGAATATGTACTTTGGGGTCTCTCTGGAAAAGAATGTGTGTGTAGGAGGAGGTGCAAGGAGACATTTTAGCTTTCATGCTTGAGTATTAACTGTGCATTTGAATAACACTTTTGCAATAAACATGTCTATTTATAAATATGATTTGGACTTCTGACAAGTAGCAGCTTATGGGTCTGATTCTGAGCTTTTAAATCTGTGCAACAGCCTCCAAGGTGTCCATGTACAAGGAGGAACAAAAATAGGCAGATAAATTGGTCTGATAGATGAGATTGAAACTGCTTTCTACTCACTTAAGTATTTTCAAAGGAAGTCAGGAAAGGCATTTTATGAGAAAAGAGGGAGCTGAATCTGAAACAACTGACCATGCTTAGGAAGACAATAATCTGTTTTATCTGCCTTGCTTCTAATCAATCTCTTGCCCTCATGTCTTCTATAAGCTGCATTACCTCATCTGCTGTGCTGTGAGTTACTAAAGGATGACAGTGCTCCTTGGTTTCATCTTTGGAAGTGCCTGCCAGGGCTGGTATATGGCTCCCTCATTTCTCTGAGGCACCAGCTATGCAGCTCTGCTTAGCAGAGAATGAGAGAGAAATTTAACTGCTGAGACTCAGCTTGAGTGCTGGTAATGAAGGGAAACGTTACATAAGAGACTAGCACTATTAAATCTGTTGTACATTCCAGAGATCAATTTAATATTGAATTACTTTATGGGAGATAAATATTGGATTTCATTTGTTTGTTGAAGAATTACTTCTTTTCTTTTCTTTTCTTTTCTTTTCTTTTCTTTTCTTTTCTTTTCTTTTCTTTTCTTTTCTTTTCTTTTCTTTTCTTTTCTTTTCTTTTAACCCATTTCCTAGGTTCCTTTGATAAAAATTCAAAGAGGCACTACTAAGAGCACATGTTGCTTGATATTGTGATCTGAGGACTCAGTTATAGGATAAAGAATAACACAGTACCCTGAGAGCACGAACAAGTCTTGATCATCTGGAGCAGCACTTGGAGCCTCCACCCACCACTTTTGCACATAGATCCAGGAGCATCTGTTAAACCCAGGCCTGAGGGGTCAATTCCTTCTGAGCCTTTGCCTGAAACCTGCTAGTAGGGCCTCCTGCAATTGCCCATCTCTGGTTCTGTGGAGCTGTGACCTCATGGCGAGCTTATTACTCGGCTCAACTTCCCTTTGGAAGCTGCTCTGCTCTTGTTGTTCCCCGATACACTGCCCTGTCTGAGAGACAGTAGTGCATGTCTAATTTCAACCAAATTATGAGGTGTGAATCTGGTAGTCAGTCTCAATGGAGCACAGTCCTGTGTGGACCCCCAGACACCTTGTAGGCGTTCTTTTTGTTCAACCACCCTGTCTATGCAATGAGACTGACATCTGTGTGGTTTTCCTAGAGGAAAAGAAATTGTCACTGTTGGACTTGGCTGCAGGGTAAATTTAATTCCGTAAGAACTCTGCGTGGATGAGACTTAGAAGTGCAATTCCTCTGTACCAGTGCCTGCTTTGTATCAGTGACATGGGTGAAGTCAGTGGATGCTGGAATGTTCCCTATTTCTTGTAGCTCAACTGCATGTCAGGCTCACTCCTATAGAAATATTCAGAGGTATTTAAAGCAGTTATTGCCTTTGCACCTGCTGAAGTAATTACTGACAGTGACTCTTTACCACTTCACCATCATTTATGGAACTTCCCCCTCAAGTGATGGAAGGCTGTGTTGTTATTAAGGCTGATGTGGCTCTAAATTGCATTTCCTCATGATCATGGGGTAAGAGAGAGGCAGCTGATCCCAGCCCAAGCTGGGTGCTTTGCCTTCAGCAAGATAAGAGCAGTGTGTGGGTAGAGCACGGCACAGAACTGTGCCTCATTGAAATGCTGAAGATGTTCTAATCTCATCACCTGCTCTGCCTTGCCTTCTTGCATCAAAGGCTTGTCTTCTTTATCCTGACTTCTTAATAAAGATCATGTATTTTATTTATATATTTATTTTACTAAAGGAGCTTCCTGCTAAATTAGTACCACTGCTTACAGAGTGCCCTTGAAAGTATGTTTAATTGTAGACTAATCCAAGTGTGATATGGAAAGCTCTCAAGCATTAATGGGTTGTGGAACACAAAGGCGGCTTCAGTGGTTTTTTTAGTCCTTCAGTGGCATCTGAAATATCTCCTAGGAAAAGTGCAATTGTAAAAAGCCTGAAGTGTTGAAAGGGTGTATTTCTTCTCATATGATCATTGTGATAATGAGACAGAAATGTTTAAAACTTCCAGTGAGAAATCCATCTTCCCTGCATAAAGGACATGTAACTGAGAACTGAACTAGGTGGGGTTGAATTCACATGCTCTGTTCATGAGTGTGGCTAACAAAGAACCCGCCCCACATCATGGGCATGGAAATAGGCATTGCTGCCCTTGGGACACCTGATGGGACTCCCAGGAGGCTGTGACCAGGTGTGTTTTACTGACCCCAACTATAGTTTTCGGTAGTTTAAGGCATAATCTCAAGTACACCATGCACTGCTGATGGATTACTTGGTACAGGAGTGTCCCTCAAATGACCTAAGCTCCTATTCCCTCTTCTGTGGCCTGCCTTAGCTCTCTAAATGTCACCCCCATTTTATGTAGAGACTCCTGCAGGAGCAGAACATGAACTCAGTTTTTCAGCTGCTCTATCCAGAGAACCTGAGATAAAGACAATCTTTGTGGTCTTAACTGTAATTCCCTATGTCTCCACTTGCATTCCTGATGGTTTCATAAATATGAATGAAGAAACCAGTGGGACAGGATGATCTGGATTCTTGAGTGATAGAGCAGAAAGTGGCTGGAGTTGTCTGATACAGCAAGGTCTTTTTCCCCGCCAGTTTGAAATCTCACATGGTATATACATTGTAGACAATGAATAGCCTGTTAATGTGAGACTCCTTCACTTGGTTGTAGATGTGAATTGATTTAAATTTGAGACATTTTTTCTTGTTGATTTTTGTATTCAGTTCTTTGGAAAGAGTCCTGAGACAGCCATTTCCATAGAGGAAAAAATATACTTTCTCACAGGAGTAATTCTCAACTTCTGCATCTGGGAACACAGAAAGACTCTCCGCTCAGAGAGTCTAATATCCTCAGTTCCTTTGTTAGCAACCTTTCAGTGTTAACGTTGCTTTAAGAGAGGAGGCTGAAGTTCACGATTTCTTGTTTGCCAGAATGCTCTTTTTCTAAGCTTGAAAAACTGAATTTTACTCCCCTCTGATTTTTCCTTCTTCCTTTCTATTTACTGAGAAATTAGTTTTGCTATTGTAGATTGAATATGAAATTTGATTTAGCTGAAAATAGCTGTGCAGGGTTTAAAAAAAATGGAGATCTTTTGTACCTTCAGGACTGTCTCTGATAAACATTAAAGGATTAAAAGAAGTTAAATATAAGTTACTTAAACCACCCCATTAAGGTTTCATGAATACTTGAAAACATGTAGTAGCTCTGAAATTTTTGAAAAGATGCACCAATAGGTTGTGGAAATCTACTTTTCTAATAACTATACAGGAAAAATATTTGGTTGTGGATCTCCTGGACTGGCAGCTGAATGTCTTCATTAGCAGGTAATGGTTGTGAGGGTTTTTTTTGCAAAAAAATCACTGACTGCTTTGTCAGTTTTGTACCTGATTATTTGTGTTATTTCTAAAGTTACCTTGCCCCACAGTTACTCTATTTAGAAAACTACAATAAAAACACAGTAAGAAATAAACAGGTATTATACTTCTAGAAAAGTTCAGGGCCATCTTGTTCACCTCCCCCTCCCTGCTTGAAATAATAAGGCAATCAGCAAAGTTATTGGTTTCTGACATGCCACATGCATTCCCTAACTGGTACCATTTATTCCTCTGATTGAACAAGAACCTCTTTCATTTTTCACATGAATACTTTTCTTTTGTGTGAGTGCATATTCTTCATTAGAGGTACAGTAACAACTGTACTAATATAAAAATATCTAGCCTGACAACCAGCAGCCATCTGTCTTTGGCACCACAAAACTGCATTTCAAAAGGGTCAGTTTAGTCTGTGGGGAGTTTTAATATTATTGGTTCTAGTTAAAACTGCCTTGAGAATCTCTCTCTGCATTACACTGCAGTCTGTGGACTGTACATAAACTGGTAGCAAATTGTCTTGCATGCTGTACTCAATGAATCTGTCAAGGGAAGCTGTACAATCAGAAACCTTATGAGATAAGCAATCAATTAAATAGACTTAACAGTTAAAATTTTATTAGCTCTTAAACTTTTTCTTGATAAATTTAGGGAAATATTGTCCTGTCCTAAGAGTGGTGCCTCTTTCACAAGGCATAAAGGAGTAGCAGAAAAGACTGCACAGGAGAGGATAATGCTTCTGGTGTAAAGAACAATACAATAAGTAAATATCTGAATTCTGAAATATCCCAAGGAATAGCTCAGTGAGATTCCACCATGAGAAAGGCTCAGCAGGGTGATGCTTCCCTTTTTGACATGGAAATGATTAGCAGAACTCCATGACCATAGTTAATCTCTACCTCAGCTCTCTCAAGTGAATCAAGCCTCAGAGGAGGAGCCCATCAGAGCAAATGCTGCTTTAATTGAGGGTGTCAATACTGAACACATTTAGATGCCAGCCGGGTGTATGCACACACTAAGGGGTATCTAGTACAAACTGCAAGGACCTTGCTGGTCGGTATTGAGGCAAGTAAAGATTTGCCATGCTGGAAAAGGAGATGAAAACCAAACTTGGTGAAGGTTTTCAATATTAAATATTGAACAAAATAAATAACTGTTAATTTCAGCCAGAGGAAAACTTTCCGCTGATGATAGTAGACACTGAATTTTAGTCTAATTTTGCTGCTCTGATGCAGGTTAAACTGATTTTATCCTTGCCTGACTCTAAAATCCAGATCAGGAATACAGTGCTAGCAGATTTGAAGTGTTGCAGTCCCCATTCATAGGGAGCTTCCCCTTGCAAACACTTTTGGAGATTGCACAGAAGATTTAAAAAATAACACAGTCCATTTTAAGAGGTAGATGGAAAATCATATGCAAGTAAAACTTGGAGCACTTGGGGCTCATTTCTCTGACTGACCAGCTTAAGAGTACTAGGGCCAATATATTTTAAAAGCAGCTGAATCAGCACAGGTTGCAGTTGCAGTCCTTTCCCTTTGCATATGCAAAGGCGTAATTACATGCTTACAATGCATTTTGGATTTGCACAGTTGAGCAGCCGTACACGTGCATCTGGAATGCCAGCCTTCACATGGAAATGGCTTGCCTGTTGCAGTCATTTTATGTTTAAAAGTAGTCACAAACACACACATGCACAAAAGAATGCCATCAGTGCTCATTACAGAGTATTGTGTCCATTGGCACAGATGGAAAACCTGCATAGGGACATCAGCATATTAATTCCCAAGAACCAAAGGCTGTAAATTCAAAATGTGGATTTGATCACTGGAAGGGATTTGGAAAGGCAGAGTTTGCAAAGTACTACAGGGTACAGTGTTTCCAGTGTGCACAGGGATCTCAGGTACATCTGCAGCCTGCCCCAGCAAAAGGAAATTGGGATCTGTTTCAATCCTGCATACTGACTTCAAGCACCCTAATTAACCACTCAACGGTACGGCTTGTTGCTAATAACTCAGCTAGCACTGCAATATGTTGGATGGGTATGTTTCTGGAATTCGATTTGCCTTAAGAAAAAGGTGTCACTTGCTGTAAGAGATATGTGTAATATTTTTCTTTTATTGAAGAGAACTAACCAACAAACACAGATAATTGTTGGTAACGTGTGAGGGTCAAATCCACCAACGGTATTTGAAAAATAGGTTTTGATCCATTGCAATTTGTCTGGCAAATAGAACGAATAATTATGACAATTTCTACTAACTGGGAAGAAAACAAAACAAAATACCTTTGTGTTTTGAAGACATTCTGCTTGTACTTCCTTTGATATGACACTTCAGAAAGGATCTTGCTTTGGTGTCTGTGGATAACGTGCTGTAGCTTCTGCTTTGAGTTCTCTCACAAACTTCTGAAGCTGCAAAGAGGAAAGAGTGGGAGATGAGAAGATGTAAACAGAAAAAGCAGCCAGCAATGTATTTTACAGCAGAATGTGGGACTGCTACATTTGACCTATGTATCTTTTGCAGGAGGAATTGGGTGCCTTGGTTATGACAGAGGACAGACACGGAAATGTCTTGATGCAGTGGAGATTTATAACCCTGATGGAGACTTTTGGAGGGATGGACCCCCTATGCCTTCTCCCCTCCTCTCCTTACGAACAAACTCTACCAGCGCAGGCTCCGTGGAAGGGAAGCTGTACCTCTGTGGAGGATTTCATGGAGCAGGTACTAAAATGAGTCCAGCATTCTCTGTGCAGTTAAAATCAGTTTCACTGGACACAGACTGACCTGATGAGTAATCAGGCCTATCAGGTGGCACTGGCATGCCCTGGAGCCACAGACCGGATTCTGCCCTTTGGACAGCCAGCTCCTAATGTCAATATGAATTGGGTTCTGTTTGATTTTTGCTTTTTCCCTTAGCAGAATTTAAGGCTGTTTCTGATCTGCACTAAACCTGTCCAAATCTAAAACCTCAGAAGAATTATTCTGGATTTACATTTAGAGTCACAGAAATGAGGAGCTTAGTGTTTTATGGATATTAGAGAACTTGGGTGTATTTGTTGAAGATTAAGGCCCCATCCATCAGTCCCTAGCCATGTTATCTCACTCTGCCTACTTACTTAAGTGCTTTTTGTAATCAACCTTGAAAAAGCTTTTGTACTTGATGAGAACCCTGGATAGGGAACTGAGATACAAAGAAACTAAAGTTCCAGATCTGGTAATTTTAAATAATCCTAGCCCCATGGACACTTTTTTTCTTTTAAGTCTTCTTCCTTCCAACTTTGCTTAGCTTTATCTAGCTCTCCAGTGCCAATAACCTGGGGAGGTTTTTTTGGGTTTTTTTTTTTTTTCATTATAAATGCAAAGGATTGCAAAACAAGCACACTTAAGCAACTCTGCTATATACAGCTCCCACCCCAGCTTTCTTTTCTAGGAGAAAAGCAATAGTACAGATAGCAATAGCAGTTATCCACTGCTAATAAATGTCATGTCAGCCTCACTGTTGATCAGGAATGGTCACATGGTATAGTCCTTGTCATTACACTTTTACTTGTATAACAACCTCTAACTTAAAGCTCCTGTTATTTTAGAAGGATTATTTTCATCAGCTAGTTCACAACTTGCCTTCTGCTTTCACTTGCTACTGTTTGAGGAAGCTGCTTCCTGAAAACAATTGTTTGGCAGCTCCCTAGCAGGCATTTTCTCATGTCGTCTCTGATAGAAGTTCTGTGACATCAGAGAAATTATGCTTATGACAACTCACTGTGTTTCCATAGCAAACTTTGCGCCATTCTAGTTGTCTTCTCAGTAACATTATGAAAGAGCCTAAAGTTAGTGGGTAAAAATTTCAAAAGGCTAATCATGGGAAATGGTTGAATCATCATCCCTGGAGGAATATAAAAGACATGTAGATGAGGAACTTGGAAACATGTTTTAGTGGTGAGCTTGGCAGTGCTGGGTTAATGGTTGAACTGAGTGATCTTAAAAGTCTTTTCCACCCTAAAAAATTCGATGACTCTGTGATCATTAGCACTGAAAAATGAAGCAATTTTGTTCCAGTGACTAACAGATTAATATGAGATTTTCTGACTAGGGTAACTTCAGAGCCATAAAACCACTTTCTGTACAATGCCACCGCATTCTGTTACTGAATCGTGTATAAAGAGTGGCTGTTCTGGGAGTGGTTGAAAGTCTTCCTGTGGATTTCATGAAGGCCATCTTTTCTATATTTGTATAATGCCAGCTCCATGGGGTCCTGATTCCTCATTCCACTATTGCAATCTATATCATTATGTATAGAACTCCTCTGCACTAATAATGTTATTTAGATTGGAAAACAAGAAGTCAAAGTTAGAAAATGCCAGTTTTGCAGTTACCGGTGCATCCTGAATTCTGACCTCCTACATGTGCATTCTGTACACCAGTAAAGGAGTAGCGTGTAGTTGTGTTGTAAGACATTGCTATCGTGTCTATTAACAAGGCAGACAAAATAAAGAGTCTCACTGTCAAATCAAGTGTAACCACATAGTTTAGGAATTGAGAGGAACTCTTGCCTTAAAAACAGCCTTCTTAATGTGACTTTCAAGTTACTGTAGGAAAAGGGCTTTCTAAATGGTCATAAACAATAACAGCTTCTAGCTACCATCATCAAGACAAGGATGGGCAGAAGCTGTAAGCTGAATATGAAGATGTCACCTGGCTGGCATGTCTCCCTGGCCACATGTTCTCTGCATGCTGGAAAGGGCTCTTGCCTGATTTACTCTTTGAGGATGAAGGATGGAGTGAGAGCGTGTTATTACTGTTACATGGGAGCTTGGAGAGGGTGATTTGACTATGCATTTTCACAATTACAGCTTCTCAGCAGCTTCAAAGTGCAGAACAGCATGTGCTGCTCTGCTTTAGTAGAAGATAGTATTATTTTAGAATGCGTTTTTTTGGTTTTGGTCTTTGGGCTTCTTGGCATGTCACTTTGGTCTTTTGTGAGGGATGCAACTGAAAGAGGATATTCCAATTTTACAAAACATTGTAATTTAGTTTCATCCAAGTGGAGTTCTTGGAACAAGCTGGAAGCACAACTGTAGTCTTTGGATTTTCTGCCTGCTGAATGCCAAAGGGCTGCTGTGATCATTCAAGAATAAACACAGCAGAGAAAAAAAAAAAAAGAAAAGCCAAAATCACTGCTGTGATGGAAGTCTTAGCCTATGGGGCTGAAACGATCTCTTTTGATAGTATAGATCTATCCCAGTCTCTTCAGCCTTCACTTGCTTTTGCATTTGCTTAAACCCACTCTCGATCCAGCAGGAAGTTGACCTAGTAAACGCATAGTTGCATGCTAATTTTTTACTGGTATGTGTCATGCTCTGTATGCCTTCCTGCATGCAAATAGACCGAAGTAGGTCATTAGAGCCCAGTGATGCTGTAAACAAAGCTGAAAATCAGCTGTTAACTGCCTAAAGGGCCCTAAATTTGTAAGAAAGGTGAGTACTGCTCAGCTACCATATTTTGAGTGCCATGTGACAATTGAAGTTTTGTGATGGCAGGATTCCCATTCCATATGTATGGCCGGTCACAAGTCCTTGTCTGCCTGAAGGGAGGACAAATGGTGCAGCCCTAACATCATCCCTGGGAGAAAAGGAAGAAAAACTGCAGCTACTCAAGAGGGAAGTCAGCTTGGACAGCTGACAGTAGCAATAGGAGTCCTTCTAAAAGATGTGTGAACTCCAAAGTGTGTTCAAGATTCCTCTGAACTCCAAGGAGTATTTTTCAATGTTGAGATATGTTGGTAAAGCTTGTACAGTTTCCCCTGCTGAGGCTTGCTCAAGTTAGAGGCTTGTTCAAAGCTGGCCATAGAAGAGAAAAGGGGATTAATTCAGCTGAAGCTTAGACACTTCTCTGCAGTGCCTACACTAAGACCTTGGTAACCCCAGGTTCTCTGCAGCAGATGGAGAACCACAGACATTTCAGAGGGAGATTCAGATCCTTGGTGCTTTTTATGTGCTCTGAAAGAGCAGAAATAAATTCAGAACCCTGAGGAGCTCTCCTTCTCTTAAAGCTTCATGTTTAAATCAGGATGTGAGGGACTCTAACTTGGCTTACCTAGGGCAAACACATCAGGAACTTGGTGTCTATGGTTTGGTGGTGCAAACACCTGAGAGACCTCTGTATTGTTATCACTAGCTGATGGATGTTGTATGTTTTTACAGTCATAAGTACCCCAAAACGTTTTGAATCCGTTTCCTCCTCAGCAAGACTTGCAAAACTTCATCTGTTGGCCAGTAGTTTATACAAATGAGCTCATTTTCTACTAAAACTACTACGGTAAACAGGAGCCATTAACCTGCTTGTCTCAGCTATAGCTCATGAAGCCTTGTGTTGCAAATGTTGTCATTTCCTAGCACTCTTGTAGCATTCCTCAAAATAATCAGACATGTTTTAATTTTTTTTTTTCCATTAGTTTATAGTTCAGCACAGAGTGGAAACATTACCCCTAGTATGAATACTCCGCAGGGCACAGTGCGCAATAGCCAACCAGATTTCTGCTAAAATACAGCCACATTTCCTGCTGTAACTGTGGATTTTAAAGCAGTGTTTGCAGCCTGACTGTACAGTATTCTTGTTCACATATTTTATTTTATTTTCATTGAACAAAAACCTGTCAACCTGCACAGGCTGACAACTACTGACATCAGCCTGTGCCCAGCAGAAGCAGCCTCATTAGTGTGGCTCCCCGATGGAGGGGGGAGCAGCTCTTCAGGTATGCAGGATTGCACCCTTATAAATGCCTGCCAGATCAGGTTCCCTTTCTTTTTGACTTGTTCTAAGCATTATAAATGTTTTTCTGATGAAAATAATGAAAGAAAGGGTGTGTATCTGTTTGCTGGGACCATGTAATCTGCTGTCACTGTCACTCCTGTCACTCATAGCCTGTAACTGGTGGATGGGGATTGTTGCTTCAGTTTCAGGCTATAGATGTTGGTCCAGCTGGCTGTTTCATAGATTTGAAAGAAAGAAACTGAAATTCAGAGTGGATTTTTTTTTTTTTTTTTTAAACTCGAAGCATCCTGGCTGTATCAGCAATAGTGTGGCCAGCAGGACCAGGGCAGTGATTGACCCCTGTACTGGGCACTGTTGAGGCCACGGCTCAAATCTTGGGTTCAGTTTTGGGCCCCTCACTACACAAAAGACGTTGAAATGCTGGAGTGTGTCCAGAGAAGGGCAACAGAGCTGGGGAAGGGGCTGGTGTACAAGTCTCTTTGGGAGTAGCTGGGGGTGTTTAGCCTGGACAGAAGGAGGCTCAGGGGGGACCTTATGGCTCTACAACATCTAAAAGAAAGATATAGCCGGGTGGGGGTTGGGGTCTTCTCCCAGGTAACAAGTGACAAAATGAGGAAATAACCCCAAGTTACGCCAGGGAGGAAAATTTCTTCACCAAAAGCACTGTCAAGCACTGGAATGGGCTGCCCAGTGCAGTGATGGAATCACCATCCCTGGAGGTGTTTAAAAGCCATGTAGATGCAGCACTGAGGGACATGAGATAGCAGTGGCTTGGCAGTGGCTGGGTTAATGGTAATCTTGGTAATGGATTTGGTAATCTTAGAGGTTTTTCCAACCTAAATGATTTTATGTTAACTAAAATGCCACCTTTACTGTGATACTGTCACCCACATGACATCAGCTAATGTGCAAAGTACAAGTACAACCACCACACTGCAGATTATGAAATGTTTAATAGATCTGTTCTTTGCAGCACATATTCCCTACAAGGTCTTATAATCTCATCAGGTGATGGGGCTTGTTGTGGAGCTGTCTGTCTCTGAACTGGTAGTTTTGCCATCTCCCTCCTATGTAACTTAGAGCAGAGGAGGTGAATGTACTGCTTCCCTACCAAGTATGTTGAAAATTTCCATAATGTGTTTAGTCTCGTGTGGGACCAGAGCTGCTTAATCTATTTTTTTTTAATTACTTACTGATATGAAGTAGAAATTAATTTTCACTTGAACAGTGTTACAGCCAGAGGAAGGGAAAAGGGAAGAAATATGTATGAAATGGACATGCAAGAATATAAATTATTTTGTGCTTGCAACTGTTGCCCAGGATAGGTAACAGTGATACAGAGTCCTATTACCTCTATTAATTTTGATTCTTAAAATAATAAAAAAAATTACCATGGAATTATTTTCTGTCTATTCTTCCTCATTTACATAATCTGCAATCCATTGATTAGAATAGAAGCAGCCCTGCTTGCAGCAGTACAGAACTGTGCAGTAATTACTGCATTCTAGCTGAGCTAATGAGTTTTTATCTCCACACTGCCCACTCCTAACAGTGGACTAGCTTAATAGTTATTTGACTAACCCCTCATAAAAGTTGTTCCCCTTAGTCTCTTCTGTGATTTAGATGGAGAATCATTCTAGTGCTTGTTTTTTATTATAGTGGGTATGGAACATAACTGGAATTAAATATAGACATATTAAGGAGTCTGGCACAGTAAATACTGGACTTGTGAAGCTTGGGGGTTGAGAGATTGGAACAAAACCTGGTTCTCCAGCACTTTCCCATGTTCCCAGCTAAATAAAGCAGAGGTTTGAACCCCAGGCTGCTTATCTGCAGCACTGTTTGTTTCCCTCTGTTAAAATTTAGTGTGCACAGATGAGTAATTAAAGTTCTCCTGCCCACAGTTGTTGCCATTAGAATAAATATTCCGCAAATGGAAGGGATTCAGGGCCTTTGTATACGGGGTATGGGCTTATAACTGTTAGTTATTAAAGCTTCTGTTTACCAGAAAGCCCTGTAGCAGGTCACAGCAGCAGGCTGGGCAATCAGAGGTGAGCTGGGGGGGGGGGGGGGGGGGGGGGGGTGTCAGAGTCTGTTTTGGGTAGAGACGCGTGGACAGCACGTGAGCGGGTAGCTGATTGGGTGGTGAGATGCATGGACAGCAAGTGAAGGGGAAGCTGATTGGGTGGTGGGACGCATGGACAGCAAGCGAAGGGGAAGCTGATTGGGTGGTGAGACACATGGACAGCAAGTGAACGGGAAGCTGATTGGGTGGTGAGTCACATGGACAGCAGCGCTGCAGCTGAGCTGAGCAGCCAATGGGCGCTTTTTTTCTGTTAAGTGTTGGTTACGGCCGGTGGACACTAAAGGTACGTGAGAGAGGTTTTCTGCCGTACATTCTCTTCGCATGCACACGGGGCTGCGTGCCTGTGTTTGCCATTGCTACACTTGCATTTTGCTCAGCACAGGACTTAGGCTACAGGCACTGCCAGGGCTCTGCAGCTCACAAGCCATATCCATCCCAAAGAACGCAGCTTGACCTTTCACCAAATTCTCCCCCAGCACCAGCATGAGCTCCTGGCGCTGGGACAGACCTCTGCAGATGCTGCCTGCGCAGGGAGGGCTGCTCATCTACCCTGCTCATTAGCTGGAAATGTGCTGCCACAAATGAGGCCAAATCAGGTCAGGGGAATTGCTGGGCGGCAGCACCTGCTCATTTCACGTCTAAATTTGACCTTCTCACTCTCTGGAAGCATGGTATTAGCTATTCAGTCCTGCTTCTTACTGAGGCTCATTTATTGTTTATAAAGGGTTAATGAATGATTAATAGATATTTTAATGCATTTTAATTAATTGCTGAAAAGGTCAATAGGTTGTTTAGAAAACATGGCTTGTAGCCATGTATGACATCTTCTATTTTGTTCAAAACTGCCTGTCACGCACAGTCTAAACATGTTTTAGATCTTCTATAAATTATAGATGAACCTATTGTAAGGAATTTAGAAACAGTATTTCAGGATGGCCTGAGCCAAATAGTTCTTACTCTGATTTGCTTTTTTTACCCATGAGTTCATATTGCATTGACTTGCTGCCTCTGTAACCTGTGATCCCTTGATCCCGCTATCACCTACTTGTAAGATTGTCCCTGATAGAGGCCTTGGCCATGAGGAGAAGGCAAAATCTGGAAGGATTTTAAAAGCTTAAGTAACTGGGTCAGTCCCAAGGATAACAGTTGAAGCAACTGAAACAGAAGTGCCCTTCTATAAACAGCCCATTCTTTATATATGTATTATATATATATATTAATATTTTTATATATGTATTTAATATGATTTTAGTATCCATTGATTTGTGAGTGAATGGCTGGATCATGCAACTATGGTGCTGAAGAATTGCACAGCAGATTGGGGGGGAGAGGACCTGTCTATGAGAATGAATATCTTACCTTACTCCATGCAGGTGCTGGGAAAACAGTAAGCTGCCACAGTGGTGAATTCAAGCCCCAACCTTCCTCCCAGCTTTGAGTATGTCTGATGGGATACACTGCCCTGGTACTTCACATCATGAAGGCTGGCCAGCATGTTAAACAGCCAAACCATGCTCCCTTTCCTGTGCATTCTCTGCCTGCTTCTGTCCACACGCACAGATGGTGGATGTCCTTGACCTCATAAGGGCGCTGGCTGTGTCTCGCTTGTGAGGCTGGTGGAGTTAGGGAGCAGCTCACACACACAAGTGGAATTGAAAGCCACTGACTTGATAAACATATTCTTTTTCCTGCTGCAAATGAAGAGCCAGGACATCTGGTAGTAATGATCTAAATGCACTTCTATCCCATTGCAACACAAACATGAATTCCCAGGTCACCTAACTCTGCCTCATGTAATTAGGAAAGCAGCAATTAGTGGTGAGGAAGATAAGTAGCGGATGCTAGTCCTATATGTTTGAAATCATTCTCTGGTACAAATAATGGCATGAAGAAACAGGTACAGACCAGAAGTGAAGTCTGAACTGCTTCAAGGCAGCTCTGCGTGCCTGTTTGCTGTCAAGAACTGGGCAAACAAGTGAAAGAAACACCTGAGCAAATATTTCAAGGACTGTTGAATGACAAGCACCTTGTGATATTCAGGTACTTTTTTTCCATGACAAAAGCAGAGCACACAGCAGTTCTACTGCTACAGGTTTGGTGTCTTTTTTTTTTTTTTTTTTTTAACTTATATAGATTGATTTATGGCAATAGAATACAGAGCATAGTAGGAACCTTCAAACTGTAAAGGAAAAAATGTTGTATCAGCCTGAGAACCAACATCAGGAGGAGATCAGACAAGTGGCCTGTGTGCAGATGTCCCAGGGCACTGAGCTCAAGCACATGTGTGACTCTGAGGCTTTCCCCAGCACACAAGGTGGCCCTGCTCTGGATAAAATTGTTGAGGTGCTGCTGGCCATCTAACAGTGTGCCATTGTGGCTCTGTCACTGCTAGAAGGCAGTTGAACTTGTCCCAAAATACTTTGGATATCTCTGCCCTGCACTGATGCAGAGGCATCATGATTTGTGACTCAGCACCTGCTGTCCCTGTCTCCACAACTCTGCTTCCTCATTCCTATGCTGGAGCAAACTTCCTAGCTGATTGTCAATGGGCTTCTGGAAGAAACAAATGAAATATCAACAACATTTCAGCAAACTTGCCATAGATTTAACTTAAGTGAATGGAAAATATTTTCTTTTTTTTTTTGTTCAGTCCTCTGGACAATGAGCAGGCTACAGCAGAGTGAATTTATTTATCTTGGCTTACAATCATAATAGCTTCATGGTCAGCAGTCCTAGATGAAGTATGGATTTTCTACCTGCTAAGCATATTGTTTAATTCTTCTACATTTTTCTCCCTATAGCCCTCCCAACTCAAAACCTAATAATTGTACCTGAATTTTCAGTTACAAATGAGAAAGAGAAAGAAAGGTTAAAAAAAAAAAAAAGTGGCAATAAATACTGAAATACTATTGTCATATGTTAAATTGTTCCTCCCTTCCCAGCTTCCAAATCAGAATTGGAATGTGGTTAAAAAAAACCTGAACAAACAAACAAACAATAACAAACCCAGATGAAAAAAATACATTAAATATTTATAATGCCTGCAGTCATACTGTGGGTCTTTCCAATAATCATTCATCCTGTTTTGTGTTCAGTCCTGATTCAAATGGCATGAGAAAACTTATGGCATAAAATGAAGTCTGGCCATATTTGGGGAGTGAATCACAAACCTTTCCAAGAAAAGACATGATTGTGTATATGGAGTGCAGGGAATCACTTACTAAAAATTAATATTTTTGTTCTTTTTCTTTCTGCACGTTCAAAGAAAAAAATAATGTGAAAATTTGTGGGAAGGTGTTTTGTTTGCAGACCAGAATATAAAAGTTAATTTAAAGATTAGATTAATTTTGCTTTGACTACTGTATTTGCATATATAAAATACAATTTTAACACTTATAAATTCAGCATTTTCAGGTGTAATTTAAGTCTTGTCACTGAGAAGAGATGGATTTGTAGGTTCATTGTTAACCTTCAGTCTGCACTTACACATCAAGAAGGCAAAACTGTACCAAAAGAGTTCTGACTCTTTTAAACGTACCACAGTTTCTGGTGAGGATTACGTTACACTGGGATTAATGATCCTGTTGCTGCTTTAGCCTCTTTCTTTCCTGAGTATGAGTAAATCACTGTTTTCCTTCTAGAAGAGAATCTGCATCAAGGTTAGGTTTGTACAATTGGAATAATTCTAATATAAAGTGGCTTAAATCCTGTGCAGAAAAACACAATGTAAGAAGCTTCTTAAAACTTCTCATGGTTAAATAAGAATGTGCAGAAAAACACTTCCTCATTTTGAAGAAATAAAATGAGTGAAATCCTTTCATTAGGTAAGGTGGTTTTCTGGTGAGGCAGAATAATGGTATGAGGACAGAAAGTTGTGTGGGGTGGCTTTTTAAGAAGGTAATCTCTGTAAAAAAGCAAATTTCTTTTTGTAGGTGTATCATGATTCTCCCATGAGCAAAATTGTCTGCTAAGATATTGCCCTGTAAAAATTGCAATTAGATAAGGCAAATCAATGAAGAAGAATCAGGAATTATTGTACCTTCAAGCTGTTTATTGGGATTGAAGCCCAAATCCAGCATTACAGCCTGCAATCAAAGGTAATATTCTCTTTGAAAAGCACCACCTTTTCTGTTGATTTCACCAAGAAAAGTTAGGAGAAAAAATAAATTTAAAAATAAGGCTTGAGAACTAAAGTTTCTCAACTCACTTCTCTTTTAAATAGGAAAGGTGTAATTTTTTTTCTGAAGTATAACTTCAGAAAAAAGTATAGTTCTGAGCAGTGCTTTGCCTCACATGAACTTTCTCATCTAAAGGGTGCTGTTTAATTTCCTTTAAACAAGATAAGACTAGAGAAATTATTGCTTCCCTTGTTTAAAAAATAGTATTCTTTTATCTCCCAAGGGTTAAGAGTTAACTAACACTCCATGTGCTGGAAAGTAGAATTTCTAGAGTGGAACTGAACCAGTTAGAATATCCCACAGAAAAAGGAAACAAGGGACATAAAGGTTTGAGAGTCACCCAGGTCAGGAAAAAACACAGCAAGGCTTGTAAGGAAGGGTTGCTGAATCTAAGGAAGGGTTGCTGAATCTGCCTTTGATGTTTTAATAACGATTTTTTTTTTTTTCTGAAGTGTTGCAATCACTCACAGAATGTCTTGGTTCCAGCATTCAATTAATTTTTCATCTGATTGTCTCATTTTTGTCATCATCCATGCCAAAAATATCGAGGCATTAAAATATATTGCATAAAAGAGAACGATCTAATAAAAAACCCCACTGAGACAGGAGCCTCCTGTGTCCCAGCTTTGGTCTGTTTGTATTTCTGTATTTGCCTCAGGAAAAACCTCTTCACTCTTGCAGGGTCATACAGGAGTTTGCTGGTACTGGCACGTGTTACTTGTTTGCTTTTTTTCAGTCATGTCTTCTCTCTTCACATGTAAATGGCTTTTTTTAGCAGTTTGCTGTCTTCTGTCTTGAATGGATACGGTCTTCCAATGTATTATTATTCTATAAAGTCCAGGTTCAACAAGCAAACCATCATAACTTGTTTCACAAAAAGGAATGGAACAAAGACTATTCAGATGAGACTATATCCTGAAATCTTACTCAAAGCTCCTGGAGAGTAAACTTGCGAAGATCTATCAGAGTCCCAGAGGTCTAGCTTTGGACCAGCAAAAATTATACCACAATAAATTGTGACACAAAGGGGGAGGAAATGAGAACAGGTCATGGAAGCTGGGGTAGAAATGCTGTGCTGCCCTCCTTTATCCAGATGAAAGAGGGTGATGGTGAGTGCTTTCCTTAGATAAGCGCGACAAAAATGTGCAAAAATCTCCACAAAACTTGTGCAGCATCCACAAATCTTGTGCATGTTCAGGACCTGCAGAAAACAGAACTGTCCTATATCCACTCAGTAAGGAAGCCAGTTCCTGGGAGGAGAAGTCTTGTTTGCATCTGTCCTGCTCACATCCCAAAGCTCCTCCTTGCAGGGGAGCCTTAGAGGTATTTTAAATCCCACCACACTACATCATTATAACATTAGTAGAAATTTTGCATGGAACCTAAATCATGACAGCACTGTCCTGGGAGTACTAAACCCCCAAGGTTGCTCTCCCCTGGAGAAATTGCTTGAGAAACAATCTGTGTCTCTGGGTGCTCTTCTGCTTTCATTCTTTTGCCGTTCTTCAATCCCTTAGTGTCAGTTACACATAAGGGCAATGCCCAAACCACGAAATGCAATCGATAGATGTGAGATAGGGCTGTTGCTGGGGGTTTGTTTGTATAAAAAAAATTCCCATAAGGGATAACTGAATGGGAATCCCACTCTGGAGCCTGTAAATTTTATCCTGTCACCAGTTTCTTAAGACTCAATAAAACAGCATTGAGGATTCAGTGTTTCTTGTTACGATGGTTCTTATCCTGGTACCTGTAAAATGCCTGTTCTTGGAAGTCTGAGACCTGGCTTTTAATACATCTCTCCCAAGGCTCATCTGACAGCAAAAAACATGAATGTCCTAAGCTCAAAGTAAGGGAAGTTTAGGCAAAGGTTACTTGCTATGAGAAAGCAACTTTAAGGCAAAAAGAAGAAGTGAGCAGAAATGAAAGATGACTTTTAGGAAAGATTGGCTTTGAGCAACAATTGTTGCAGAGCTCAGGACTGTTGTTAGCAAAGAAAGGATTTCTGGTCTTGTCAGAATCTTAATATAGTGCTGCTGGTTCTCTGCTTCATGGTGATTCTTCTATTTTTTGTTTGTCTTTGTAAAAAGCTTCTTGTCTGGAGATTGGCTGTGATTTAATTGCATTATTCTAACCTGCTTGTCCATGACAAATTCTTCAGCATTTCAGAACATCTAAAGTGCATTCAGAGCCTTGGGGAGGTGGGGGAGGCTGGGGGAAGGGGTCGTGTTTTGTCTCCCTAAATCACAAGATGTCCAGACTGTGCACCAAAGAAAAGCCATAGTATTGGAGTGTTTCCTGCAGCCTGAAAATTGCATCTTGGTCGGGGCCAAGAAAAGAACACACTGCATGCAGGCATACAAGAGGCAATACTCTGTCTCTAAAAGATGAGCGTCTGACAAGTGACTGCAGGATAAAATGCCACCTGCATACTTGTACAAAGATGGAGCCCTTGACACTTTTGTTTTTGCAGCTGCACCTGACACCCGGAGTATGAGAACTGAATGCACAGTGGAGATTTCCATCTTCACTATTTAATTTGCTGTATGTTGACAACTCACATGCTCTTCACACAGTGTTAGTACCACACAAATTACCTTTTAATTTCCCCTTTCAGAAGGTTTATAATAACAACTACCCAAACCTCTTTGATCCTGTTTGACTTGCCCCCTGATGCCTGCTGCTGTTGCCTTTATTTTTCAGCTCGCCATGAAGTTATCACCAAAGAGATCCTTGAGCTGGATACGTGGGAGAACCAGTGGAATGTGGTGGCCACCAATGTCCTCATGCCTGACAGTTACGATGTTTGCCTTGTTGCTCGGCTGAACCCGCGGGATCTTATCCCTCCTCCTCCAGATTTAGTAAACCAGTAGAAGTTCAGTGACTCTCAGTGCTTCCAGATTCTGCAGAGACTGAAGAATTTGGGGAGACAAATGCTGCATTGGCTCTGCATCACATCTGAATCCCATAGAGAGGAAAGGGCAACATGCTTAAGGATGTAATTCCCTTTGAGCTGTGCTTCTCTGACGATGCTTGATTTGATAGTACTGGTGCTCTGGACTTCTGTGGTTGAAAGCCAAGGTTGTCCAGCCTTTGTGTATGGCTCTTCATCTTCAATCTGGCTGTGCAAGCTCCAGTGTTGAGTGAAGCCTGGGCTGCTTGGGACCCTTTGCCTCACAGGCACAGTGGCAGCCCAGGACTCAGCTCACAGCAGATGTATGAGAGAAAGCTCTAGCCAGGGAAATTCCTCATTTGCTGTTCATCCCACTTGGATCTACTAAGCTACCCAGGAAGCCAAGAAATAGATTAAGTCAGCTGATGAAAAACAAGTGCCAGACTGTAACTGACTGATGCAAAGGTAAAACATAGAAAAGCCTTTGTTTGAAATGAAATCCCATTAGCCAAGGTCCATTAGCCAAGAACACCAGCTCCTGCAAACATCATCTAAAGCACAGACATAACAGTCAAGACATCTTGTCTGTCTTTGCTAATAGACCTGAACCTGTGCTAGTAGAAAACTAATCCTTTGGCAGCAAGTCACAAATGAGTCTTTCATTAGGGCTGGTAGGCAGTCTCTACCAAAGACAAGAAAAATCTTAAATTTTCACCTAAATCCTATTTATTACAAAGTCTGGTATGACTGGGTTCTTAAAGCTCAGGAAACTTCCTTTGAGAGATGAATAAAAAGATGCAAACTAAAAAGTAATAAATGAGACGAGTATTATCTGCATATCAGTATTGCAACTAGAGGGAAAGGAGAGATGTGCTAACAATAAATGCTTATATAACAGAAATAGCTTTAATGGAATAGCATAAGGCTAATTCTCTACCAACAGAATTTGCTATAATCAAAGGGAAGAGCAACGATTCAAACAGTGCTTCTGAAGGCAGTGTTAGCCTTTATAGGGCTTGAAGACAGTAGGTTAGAGTGAAAATTGTTACCAATACTGCTATCCCATTTGAATTACCAATAACTCATCAGTTCTCTGGTGCCTACCTTGCAGTGTATCTGTCACTGCCTGGGCAGTACAGACAAGAGAACTGGAAATCTCACTGTGCTCTTGGGCCCTGGTTGTAAATGCCAGCATGCTGCAATGCAGACTGAATGCCAGAGGCAAGCATAAGACTAAACTATGATATTGTATGAGAATAATCATTGTCAGCAAGAAGTGGCTTTTGATAACTACAAAAGCAGCAACAAGAGTGGAACAAAAAAACCAAAAAAACAAAACAAAACAAAACAAACAAAAAAAACCCCAACAAAAGCAAAACAAAACAAAAAAACCCCCAAACAACAACAACAACAAAAACAACAAAAAAGTAGTTTACCCATAGTTACTTCCAGGATTTGTATTTACTTCCAGGATTTGTATTTTGGAGCATCTCAATTTTCTCTTTCAAGCATGTTTTAGGCTGCAAAAATGCCAGCTTTTTTTGTTGCTTTTTTCACTGCAGTGCTTATGGCAGAGAGAGATGGAGAGGATGATCCAAAAGCCCTTGCCCAATTCTGACTTTTGTTATTCATTGATTGTTCTATAAATATCCAGTGGGACTATTTAGCTGTCATGTAAAAACTGTTAGAAGGAACATCCTTAAGTTTTCCTGGTAACTCCTGGTAACTGAGGAATGCTAACACAAGAAGGGATTTGGGGAAAAGAAACTGAGGAAAACACATAGAAGAAGAGTAAATCCATGATCCTTACTAATTACAAGCTAATTGCTTGTCTCTCTTTACATTTCCCAAGCAGAATCTGTGTCACAGTCTAAACATGTACTCTTGTGTTTGTATACTTTCGATATTATTCAGCCATCCTTTTTTCTTTCCATTGCTCATATGTAGGTTGTCATCTCCCTAGAGCAGAGTTGTGACAACCATGAATTTCAGCAGTAGAAATCAGTGACCCGTTCCTGAAATTTCAAACCCCTCATCAAGTGCAGTTGTAGGTGTAAGATCAAGGAGGCAAATTCTGCTTTAATAAGGTTTTAAACAAAATTAGTAGAAAGTTCTTCCAATCAATAACCATCCAATATTGGAAACTCTTTGACTTTTGTTACTGTGAAATAAAGATGATTTTGTCTTAATTTCTCTACAAGGTTCTTAGGGCAACTGGAAGCAATGCTCTTCTCTGGAGCATCCATTAAGAATTTCCATGTGAAACTCAAATTTCTGCAACTGTACCTACTGATTTTGCTTTTTCCATATATATATATATATATATATATATATATAAGCAAGATTGTTTTAAGGGGATTTTTTTTTTGATCTTTGATCTCTGCTCTGTGGTCTGTTCCTTACAGTTCTTGCGGTTTAAAGCCTGAACCTAAAGCTAATCTACTGGATTTCACTCTCTGAAAGACAGTCTATTCCAAATATTTCAAGGGGAGAAGGGAGATATTTGCAACCTTTCATTAGTAATATTTGACTATGTATGTGAAACTCAGCTTGCACTCTTCAATTAAACTTTTATTTTAGTAGTGAATTGGCTGTTTCTTTCTCACTTCAAATGTTTTGCTTTTAAGACTGATATTTAATGAGCTGGATGGAAGGAAAGTATGTACTCTGAGAAGGTCTGTCTTGATAACTGAGGGGAGTAATGACATATATTTTGTATATTGGCCTTACAGTCAGAGAGCTTGAACTGCATTGGGCAGTTAACCAGGTTTTTTTCCATGCAGCACAGCCAAGTGACCTTCCCTCACATGCACTGAGCATCACCTTTCCTCCTGTCCATGGGGTCTGACTGCCAGTGGGAGCCCTCATGTGTCTGTTTCTGCCCAAGTCAGAATGTCTAGCACTATTTATCAAGCAGGGGAATGGGTTTTTTCTGGATTAAATATCTAGGATGGGGGCATTAACTTCTTAATTTTATGTGGGCCCTATGCAGTTCCTGGGTTGCCCTTGGGATGACTATGATTTCCAGACTAGTATTTGAAAGTGTTGCTTCTGTGAGGAAGGCAGAAGCAGAAAGCATGCTTATTGAGAGGTAGAGATCTCAGCCAACATCCCTCTGAGAGTATAAGAGTATGCAGGTCTGTTATGTCCATGGGTTATCTCACATTGCTGTGAAAGTCCTTAAGAGTCTTAATTTCTTCTATGATAAAACCCCATTAAAAAACAAACAAACAAAACCAAACAAAAAAAACCCCAACAAAACAAAACAAACTCAATCAAACAACAACAAAAATTTACAGAGTATGCATTCTCCAACTTCCATCAAGTGTGGATTTCACTGAAATAATATTTTACTGCAGCCCCTTTCCATCTGAGCAGCAGTTAGCTTAGTGTTTCATTGAGACTGAACTTACATCATCCATAACTCTAAAATGCAAGCAGTGCTGGAAGCTACCAACTGTTTAAATGAGTGGGGGGTTTATGAAACAAAAGCATATACTACAGTTTCATTTGAAGTGCTGAAGTACTTCACTAGTTCCCATACATGAAGGAAAATATTGGAATGGTAGCTGGTCATGTGGCACACAGGGAATAAAGCAAAAAAATTAGAATGCTACAAAAAGCTAATTGAAGCTCTCAATTTTTAACCCCAGATTTCAAAATCTTATTTTGAAATTGTCCATAGATAACTACTTCATAAAGATCCTCGCAGATTTCTCATGTCTGTTTTCATACATGTGGTCACACAGGAAGACTTCAGGCATCTGACTACTCATCCTCACACAGCAATGCTGGTGTTGGTTGCTTGTGTCTCAGTCCCTGCCCACAACAGGCAAACACCCATTTTGCATGTGTGCAATGCTGAAATTTATGGGGCAGTGTCTGTATTGTGTTCCAGCAGAAACACATTGCCACTCAGAAAGCCTTGATTTGCCAAAAGAAAATTGCCTTGGTGCACACAGAGCTGTCAGCTCTTCTACCAGCACTGCAAAGATGCTCCAGGTAAGAGGCTGAGGGAACAGCAATATAAGAGGCTGACAACAGAGATGAGAAGTGCTCCCAGATTGTTACAACATGTGGTAGAGACAAGGTGAGATGAATGATCCTCACCATCTATTAATAGGGATGGTTCAGAAGTAAAAGGATTTGGCCCTGGTCCTGATCCTGTTTTGGTTTTTTTTCCTCTACTTGAGATGTGTACTGAGATCTATGATCACGTGTCAATGGGGGGGGGGGGGGGGGGGGGGGGGGGGGGAAGTGAAGATATATTCATAAAAATCTAGGTTGCTTTTCTGTTGATTTGGAAAATTATGACATTCTTTTAATAAGCTGTTTACCTAGTGATTGCTGTCTCAGCTACGGGGGTGGTCCCTTTCACTGGCTGCTCTCTTAATGGATTCTGTAGCTCTTATGAAAATAAGTTTATGAATCACAATGCTTTGAATCACTTGGTCAGAAATTCAGTTCTCATTTGCAAATATCTATAGCTCTCCCTACAGCTTTTCAAGTGGACTGTATCACCAGCTTCAAAGAAAAGCTATTTCACCCCCAGGTGTGCTCAGCTGGAACTAGAACATTTGCAATTTACTATCATTTGACATGTGGAGGTTGAAAGCAAAGGAAATATTTGGAAATAGTGAAAATATACATAGAAAATAGGCAGAAGTACACTTCCCTTCTCTCTCGGTGACTGTCTCAGTGTGTACTGCCCTGCCTGGTGTTTTGGAGGGATTCACTCATCACCCCTGGCTGCACCCACAGCGCGGGCCAGGCTGCGGCTGTGTGTTTGTATTGCTGGAGCAGAGGGACCCAGCACGGTGTGGAGCTGTGTCTCCTGACCGGCTGCCCTACTCTGCCGAAGGAATTACCTTCAAACCTTACCTTTAAGTGTTCCACAATGTTCTATGTATTTTATATGCATATTTATAAATAAAACATTATTTTTAGAAGTTCTTTACTGACAGCAGTAAGATTCTTTTTATAAAACATACCTGGTAACCCAGTCTTCTGCCTAGCTCATCAAAGTACTTAAAAAAAAGTGTTGGTCTTTAAATAATTGGAACTATTCTGGGCTTCAAGTCAAAAAGACCCTTAAATTCTTTGCTGAGCTAAGGAACAAATCAGGAAATCTTTTAGTACTCCTCTATGTCTTCTTCCTTGTCCAGTTTTTTGCTGGCTGTAGCACTCTCCTCAGAAGTTTTCTCAAACTTCTTTCTCAAAGTTTTCTCCCCAGAGTTTTCTCAAAAGCTTTATGCAAATCTCTTCTGATTCTTATCCCCAATCCCATTTCTTCCTCATCCCACTTATCTGTCCAGTCCTTAAACTCCTTTGTTTCTCCTTAAGTTCCCCAGCTATTGGGAACAGCCACTTGGGGTGTTCACCAGCTCCAGACCTTACAGAAGCCTATCACTACAGCATCAAACCAGCTTTGAAGGGCAAAAGGAAGATCACACCAGCTGCCTGGATTTGTGGACACTCATCATGGGGCAGGTTCTAGCCCCAGCCCAAATTCTGCTCTTCATTCTCATACCAGATGAATCCTGCCTGCTCTGCAATGCCACAGATCCTGTGGCTATGGCCAGGTTTGGTAGGTGACCCGCATTCCACTCAGCCCTGCTGCCATCTCACCACATGGTGCTGCTGAGTTTTACGTTAAATGCCCCACATACTGTGCTTGCCAGGGCTGTAATGACTGCAGGCACAAGCCATTATCATTATCTCTGATTCCTGAACACTGGTTGCTACAAAAACTGCATGAAGCACAGGGGGAGGTGTCTTCATTATTGCATTGTAGCTCATGTCTTAAAGTCAGATTTCCTCCTGCATTTTCAGCCAGGCGAGGTTCCACTAAAGAGCTGGGTCTCTAATTTATCAGGTGTTAATATTGGTATTTTTTCTCCAATTTGTCATTTTCTAGTCATTCTTTATAATAATACAAGTGATTTCACCAGCTTTTCTGTGGAATGCATTATCCAAACTAGCCTCCCAAGGCTGCTGGCTTTTCATTATCAACATCAAAGTACAGCTACTAAAGTGCCAGTCAGCTGCACTACTTTATTTTCTCATTCAGCAGCTTCCTAGTAGAGGAAATGTATTTCATCCATACATGCAGTAATGTGAGAGGAACCACTTCCCACATACACAAATTCCTGACTCATTCCTTTTGAACGTGGCTAAAACAACTGCTGAATCCAAACATAAAAAGCCGTAATACCCATTAAATAGGCTTTTCCAGGCTTCCCAGTATGAGGAGGAGGATCACAGGGAGATGTCTTGTAACTTGAGCACTGATTGGAAATTTGAACCTCTGGCATGTGTTTTCAGTTCAGTGACTCCATTTACTAGTCTTGGGCATCTGGTCTCTCCACCCAGATTCACCCATATGAAACAGTTATAATAATACATCTCTACTCATTTTGTGGGTCTGCATCAGTGTGTTTGTTTAGAAGGAGTGGTTCACATCTCTAGATATATTGAGATATATTGAGATCCACATACCAGAAAGTGTTATATTGAGGTCCACATACCAGGAAGTGTTGCACAGTGGTAGAACAGTAACTCTGTTTCACTGCTCTCACCTCCTCGATTTTTGGCAATATATTTGTCCATAGCATTCAAAACTGAACCTTTCTGGGAGAGATTGGGTGTTTGCAGCCAACAATACCACATATATAATTGTTGATGTGTTAAGTAGAAGAAGGAATCTAGGGCTTATTACATGTACCTTTGTAGCCAGTCTCACTTGTACACAGGCAGAACTAATCTAAGCAAATTGAGAGGTCACTAATTGAGGCTAAATTCGAACAGTAGTAATTAGAAGGATGAATGAACTGTATTTTTCTCAAAGCAGATGTGATTTATGTGATTTAATAAAATATGCCACTTAGACACAGTTGCAGTGGTGCAAAAAAAGAGAAGGTGCTTTGCAGAACAGTAGTAGATTTACTGAGTAACTGAGACCTGAATTTAGATGATCTACCATGCTTTCTAGGAAAGCTTCAGCTCTCTGGGGAGCTCTGTAACAAATCTGTGACTGATTTAACTAGCCACTAAAAGGCCCTGCTGCATGCAGGGAGTTGCCTACAGAATATGCATAAAAGGGTTTTACAATATTGCTGAAACAATGTGGCACCTACTTGCTCAGCTACTGAATTAAATAAAACTAAGTAAAACTTAAAGGGTTCTTAATTTGTTTATTCCTTGAGCATCCTTCAGTAAAGACATGTTTTAAGGTTGCATTGCCCACTTAACTACTTGAATAGTTCACAGGTACACTATAAAGTGTATAGGGAAAAGTAAGAAGATAAAAAGGTAAGAAGAAAAGTGACTTTTAGAGGTGTCCGATTCCATCTCCCTTCTTCTGTCAGCAGGAACACACCTCCATTTACGCAAAACTATGGCCATCTTGTTGCTGTGAGATGCGATTTTAACCTGAATAGATGTACCCAAGCCAGATGTAATGATTAGCAGTGGAGATTCAATAGTGCAGGTGCCAGCTGTCAGAGCAATTCAGTGTGATCTCTAGCTGGCTTGGACAGCCCATTCTGAAGCCCAAGCTGTTATATGCTCACTGCTCTCATTAATTATCAGGCTCAGCTGAAGCTAACCAAGGTATTCACTCATGCTGCAGTCAGAACTCTTAAATGAGTATAAAAAAGACTAAATCTGTAGTTCATCTTCAGGATTTGAAAAAGCATTTTGCAGCTTGATTATTTTGTAGTCCATGTTGCCATGAAGCTACAAATTGCTTATACCAGCGCAGCACAGAGAGAGGCACCGAGAACAAATGCTCACTAAGGGGTGTGTGGCACAGCAGTTGCTTGTGCCAGCTCTGCCACTTGAAAATTCAGTCATCAAAGCGTGCCTTGACGCACCAGCCCTCACCTCAGCTCTGGAGCCAGCCTGCTGTAAAGCCAGCTCTTTGGAGTGCTCTGAGGGGACAAACAGTCAAAGGCTATATATAAAGACTGAAATTGCTCCAAAGCCTTGTCATAGCTGGTGCATTAACAGCTTACTTCTTGATGGCTTCTTGGGCTCTCATACAAAGAAGCCAAACAGCAGATGAACAAAACCACAGGACAGGAAATTTACCCTCTTTCCAGTATTCCAGTATTCACAGATGATAAAGCCTTCCTGACAGTTATTGTTCTGTGTTTTCAGAAGGGATGAGGAATCCACTGCTACCCAGCACTTCAGCAAAATCACAGCTCTCTTGCCAGGAAGTTTGCCATATTAATGCTGCTGCCCTAAGCAGCTCAGTCTTTAATATGATTTCTTTGTTTCTTATTTCAGGCAAGCTGCTGTAACAGCACTGTTCACTAAAGGTTGCTAAGCCTCTTGGCATGTCTGTAAAACTCAGGCGTGTTAGCAATTCTCTTGCTCTTCCTAGTTGGCCAGCATCCTGCCCACTTGCATTTAAGGAGGACTTTAATGTGTTTGTACTACTCTGATATTGCACAGATCAGGGTGGAGTTACTGTTTTGTTTCCCTAGCTAAGCTAAGTAAATATTAATAAAGATTTATATGGCCTACTTTTACAAGGAAAGTAAATCTTTGTAAGTAAAAATTCAAAGTGAAGCTATAACTTGCTTTTTTTTGGAGCTATGTTGTCACTGTGTATTTAATCATATTTCTGTTGTTATTGGATTTACTGGATACATTTTATAAAGTGCATTAAGAGATCCACAGGGATGTCTACTCAGAGGATGTGACCCAGCAGGATTTTTGGCCAATGATGGAAACAGAAGCAGGATCAAACCAAGGCAGTTAAATGTTAGTATTTAAAAAAGGCTTCTCTGAGACTAAGAGATAAATAGTAATCAAAAATCAATAAAAAGAAGTGATATATTGTAATTTATGTCTAGTTTGGATTTAAACTGCAATTCTTAAAAAGAAAGAGGATCAAGAAAACATTTTGAATGCTCAGCCTGAATCCAAACTTGAAGTTATCCATCTGCTGAAGGTCACTGTCATTCCACTGAAAAATAAGTGTGGATAAATTCTAAAGGAACCAGCTATTAGGATCAACATAAAACCCACTACTGAACCATCCATAAAGATCATCTGCTCAATTCAAACCATAATTGTTTTTTGACAGAACTCAAAGCTACACCAAATTCCATGTCAGTAAATCAGCTGAGACAAAACTGGAGTCAGAGAACACTGGAAATGTAGCTGCCTGGGGACAGTCCACAGTCTGACTGCAGAAGTGCTGGTCACTGGGTTAATGACACATTGAAACCCTTTTGTAGTAGGAGAAAAAAAAATCCATTAGGAAAACCTACAGAGACATTTAGCTGTATGACCTGACTGCTGCAGTTGTGTGCCATACAGCGGATTATTAAGGAGATAAGCAAGCATGACAAAAATGTTACAATAACCTTTAAAAATGGGAGACTGGAAATACAATGCTGTTTTACTTGCAAAGTGTTTCTCATGCAAGCATCCCTGGGAGATGTTTTATAAGAAAGTTTGCATTAAATACAATAAAAATCAAATCAAAGCCCATTCACTACGTACCAAACAGAACAGCTCAAGTTTCAGCTTTGGTTTTTAAGCCAGGAAGATAATTTACTTGACGAATTTCTGCTGCTGCTCAGAATTCCAGAAGAAAGAAAAAAACAGTCGCTCAAAATGTAGTTTACAAAGAGTTTGGATTTAAAAGCTGATGTTGTCAAGAGATCAAAATTGAAAGAATCACAGAATTATTATGAAGAGCCTAATATCCATAAAATAAAGACAAATCAGTTCTATTTCCAGGATCAAAAGCAGAATTTTCCATGTACAGCATTTTCTTTTCAAGTATGTACATGATAATTACTGCATGCAGAAATGTCAGTGTATTACATGTTTAATTTGCATGAAAAAGCTGTGCAGCTACAGGCTCAGCCTCGCTCTGTGTGCACCCCATCAGTACAGCTTTGTGTGCAAGAGGGGAATGTAACTCCACAGCCCTGTGTGCATGAGGTTATTCAAATTCAATATCCAAACATTGATTTGAAAAACAACAGCTGAAGTAGAAGTCCAATGTTCACGTTGTTATTTGACTACTGTCAGAAATTTCCAGATGGACTAGAGGGACCCAGTGTCAGGTAAGATTTGCTGACTTGAAAATCAAACAGCCTCCTCTGTTGGTAAGCTTCCATTCCCAAATACAGGTCCAATGTGGTTGCAGCATGAAAGGTATTTTTGCTAATGCTTCATAAAATTCTGCATGATATTAGGGCTCTAATCTAGTGCCAAAATCTGTCTCTGCAAAGGTGTAAAGGCTCTCAGGTTAATACCAATGATTTCCAGCCCTGGCCAATTTCCACATGGGGAATGTTACAATCAAGCTGGCAGTGATTTTTATGTAAATTAGTCCATTATCAGAGCTGTATGTATCTGGTTACTAGTCTATATGCCCTTAAGGGAAATTGGTATCAATACTTGCAAGACAAACATTTTTTTCCTTAATGTTCCAAACACTGTTATTTGTTGGTTTTTTTTAAACAATGGTTCCAGGTCAATAGTGTGATGACTAAAAAACCAGATTATATAAGTAAAAGCTAGTTCTTAATCCCTAGAAATATGAAAACATTTGGTTTAGTTAGCTCTATTATAATTTTTTACAGAATCTAATTAGATAGGCCACAGGGCATGAAAAATAACCAATCTATCGGGGGGAGGAGGGTTTAACACACAAAAAACCCCATGCTGAAGACTTCTGAAACCTTAAAGAAGCTGGAGGAGAACATATGGGAAGTATTTAGATCATACAGAGACTTTAATATTGTATTAGCTGTAGGCCTTTCAGTCTTGCTGGACTACTCACCTGTTGGTTCATCATGAACAGGTACAATTTGCAGGCTGTCAGCTGAGAACCAGCCATTATCAATCAAGTCACAGAACACCTACTACAGGTTCTGTGGCCAGCAGTCACCAACACTGTATCCCTCAGGGAAGGCTGTAAAACTACTTCATTCTTCTTGCATATATTTCAACTGCCCAAATTGCATGAACTGGTCATGGTATCTGACCTTGTTGGCTGATCTGCATAATTTTACCATAATTTGTCCCCTTCATGGCATGGTTTAGCATACAGAAGGTAGCTTTATTACAGAGCTTTTGCTGAATCAATAGCACTGCTCTCATTGCAAAACTATGTTATGTTTTGTTTCTACTTGAAATATCGAGGTTTCATGTGAAGATGCAGGATGAAACAGTACTTCTATTACACTTTTGTTGTTCTTTGAGAAGATCAGGGTTCAGCCACTGACTCTTTGTGCTACACAAAGTGTGTGTTATGTAGAAGGTCTTTTTTATCAGAGTCAGAAATCAGGATCCTTGTTATTGAGAAAGCTGTAATGCTGCCAGTTGGGAGCACAGCGTGTTAAAGGTACAGTGTTATACAGTATTTTACCTTCATAAGATACCTTCTTAAGCATTGCCATAAATACATGGAATAAAATGATGTTCTAGGAGCACCTGGGTGAACAAACTTGAGAAATAGGGGTATGAGTCATAACGGGAGTTCAGGACTCAAAACATTCCTTGCAAAGCAGTAGCAAGATATTTAGTTAACCTCTCATGTCCTGATAATGATGCTGGAAATGCTTGCATGCACTGCAATTTTGGACTTATGTCTGGCAGAGAAGTTAAGCTTACTTCTTTGGATGTATTCTGTTTAATCGGTCCTTTGGATATCTCATTTTAGATATTGAAATTGGAATTTTTTTTTTTTTTTTCAAATGGGCACAGGTATGAAACAACCAAGTGCAGGCCCCAGTACTTCACAATCATTGAACCTCATGCAGTTCGCCTTGGCCCATCAGTCCAACATGCCCAGATCTCTCTGTAGTGTCTTCTCTGGCAGATCAACATTCCCACCAAACTTGGTGTCATCTGCAACTTCCTGAGGTTGCCCTCCACCCCCTTGACCAGATGATATTTTTGATGAAGATATTAAACAGAACTGGACCCAGTGTGGTGCCTTGGGGAACACCACTTGTAACTGGCAGCTGCTTGGGGTTCCTCAGGCAAGCTGGGAGATTGTCTCCTGATTACAGACTACAAGGGAAATTCTAGCTCTGTGGAAATCAATGGAGTCTGGCTATTGGCTTAAAGGAGCTAGCAGCTGTCTCTTTTAGGTGAGTAGCAAACAATGTTGTCTACTCAGGGTTTCGTGAAGGTCATCCATATGTCTGTGCTCAGTTGCCATTCAGATCATGACCTTCCACTTAGTGACCTTGTTCCACACATGCTCGCACCTCTAGAGCCTATCTAGCTATATAAATAAATCTTTAGAAGCATCTAACAAGCACCTGCCAAACAGCCTGAGAGACAGCATGGGGGTGGCAGGCAAAGGGGACGTCAAGTATGTCACAGTTGTGGTTGGTCCCTGGAACACTCTGTCAAAGCACTGGAGATACAGCTGCTCCATCTGAGCAGGATCTCATGGAGCTCCCCATGTGATGATTTTTTAAGGGGACTCGCAGTATAGCTGTACTCTTCAGAGAGGTCACAGTGATCTCCTGATGCACCATGTGGGGCCCAGGGATCTGTCTGCAGGAAGCTTCTTGCAGGACTGTGGACTGTATCATATTACAATTAACACAAGGACTTCTTGTCCTGAAAGTGCCCCTTGAGCACTGATGTACTGTAACAATTAAATAATGACACCAATAAACTCGCCTACACAGTCGTGTGCATTTCATACAGGCTGAGAAGGCACCATAAATAAAGCAGTTCTTCCACCTTGTGGTTACACAGACAACTACTGGCAGGGAACTGAATGCAAACACTGCAGCTAAACAGACCCAGCCTATGCAGGGCTGCTGTTGCTGTCCAGGACCCCTCTTCCAGACTGATGCTACAAATATGAGCTAGCCTTGTTTTGCAAGGTGAACGTCCATGTTTGTGTATGTGCACTCACACACGTGTGTACAAACAAAAGCTTTGTAATGCCTTCTGGCCATCCCAGCCTACAGCTGCTCTGAGACCAGGATCCCAGCAGCTGGAAGGACTCCTTCATCCTCCCTGATAAGGAAAGGCCTTTAGTGCAACAGGCAATCCATGACACACTGATAAAATGTACTAGTGTGGGAACAGGGCGTGAGCAAGTCACAGACATGAATAACGTGATTTTTTCCATGAGCGGTTGTAGCTGGTTTCTGCAAGCAGTGACTAGAACAAAAAGGAACCATTTAAAGGCAGATATAATTTCATCTATGCTGATCTCACCATTTCTACTCTCTGCTCCCATTTTCTGATTTTTACCTCTGGCTATTGAAGCAGTCATATAGTCTTTGCTGTTTGCATCAGGGTACAATTCACCACAATTAAATCTAGCATCTGTAGTCAGTCACCACAGAGCAAAACTTGATTTGAAAAGCAGTAATTAAATGTCAGCTTTGCACTAATGCAATATATATATAAGAAACATATAATTTTGCACTAAAGGATGAAGATTTGCACTGTGTGAAATAGGGGAACACACTGGCTAACAAACTTCAGTGCCAGTAAGTGGATACTAATGTTTTTAATGGTTCTAAATTATTTCAGAAGCAGGATTAGCTTGGTTATGTAGGAGAGACTGATCTGGTTTGAAGAAGAATAGCAAAACATGAAAAGAACAAGCTGTTTTAAATCTATGTCTGCTTCTCAGATGTTGCTGTTCTCCAAAGAGCAGTTAATTACATGCTATCCTTCTCCTCCTCTTCATCATCATCATTCCAGTTGTACCTGCTGGCACCACTCCACATTGAGTCCTCTTGCAGTAGTACATCCTTCCAAAACAGTGTAAAAATCAGCCCTAGTGTATAAAATTCCATTTTTGTCACACTGTCTGCAACTGGATGCAAAAAAAGTTCCCGAGGATAAACTGTCAAGGTCAGGGAACCATACCAGGCCAAAATTTGACTCCGTGTCTCACATGGCTTGACTATAATAATGACCTAAGAACTGTATCTTCAGTTTCTTTGGCTCTTCACTTCTGCAGAGTGGCACCTGATTATACAAAGGAGCTGAACTTGTATCCTCTCAGTGTATCTTTTTATTGCAGTTGGCAAAACAGTTTCTTTTTTTCACTCTAAGATCCAAGGAAAGCGTGGTTTCAACAACCATTTATTCTACCTAGAACTGAACTTCAAGGGTAAATTTCACTTATAGGACTGTACCTTCTTTACCCTAACTGTGAAGGTGTTCAGGCTCAGGATGGACAAAATAGAGGTAGGCAAAATCTAAGGAGTTGTTTAAGTAGACAATTCTGTGTAATTATAATTTTTTTTACACTAGAGATCAAAATTACCTTATTGTCTTAAATTATTTTAAAAAAATAAAAAACTGAAACACAAGAAGTCTGACAGGTGAGCCATGCAAATAACAGCCTATGAAATATTTTTCTCTATTCTTATGGCACAAAGTTTACTAGCACAAAAAGCATGTGTTACTGTGCAAATTCTGGCATCTCGTTGCATACTTCTACCATCAGTCCCCTGATCACTGCTGTGCTTCCCTATCCAGACTTCCATAGAATCACTGCTGGCACTCCCTTTTCCACTTACCCACTCTGATACACCAGCACAGTAGCACAGTGTCCCCGTTACTAAGTCAAAACAATCATATCGAATCAACTTTGCAAGACAGCATGTCAGTTGGAAAGCAATTGCTTTATCTCCAATTAAAAATGTTGGATTAAAACCAGTTTCAATAAACTGCATGTTTTGAAATGAGTGACCTTGGACAAGAATTAAAACATTCTCACACCCATTGGCAGATGTCTTCAATAACTCACATATGAGATGCATGGTTTCAGAAGCCTGGAGAAGGGCAAATATAGAGTCCAACAACAACAACAACAACAACAACCAAAAAAAAACCACTCAAAAAACCCCCACCACAACAGTAAAAGAAAAAAATTTACATGGTAATTAGTTCTGGTCTTTTAAATTAATCCCAGAAAAGTAGGGATGAAATAATCAAACAAAGCATACCTAAGTGCTCAGAAATTATCATGGAGATTTTGTCTTTTATAGAGTGTATAAATTTAGTTGCTGACTTTAATTGCTTTGTATTAGCACTGCTATTTGCTTTAATCTTTCCCTTGACTTCTGCTTACCTTCCCTTTCAGACCGCTGATAACTCCCCCTGTAGAGGCCTGGAAAACACACAGAACATTGAGTGGTTCTCTGAAAGAAACACTTCAATCAGCCACTGTGAACATGTTTCCCTGGCTGGGGCTGCTGGGTGACACAGTGATGTGTGGATGTCCCGTGACTTCCTTGACATGCGGCCCAAAGCTTCACATTTTCACAATGTCTTATATTTTATTAAAGCCCAGCTGGATCTGGGTGTGTTACACATGGCCTTGGGCAGGCAAGGACTGTGGGTCACGGACACCTGGAGCTCTCTAACATCAGACACCTAAAATACAATAATCTAGGCTGAAGTTGTCATCTTAGTTCCCTCTAAAATAAATACAGATAAATACGTCTGGAGGATGATTAATCTCATCTGAAAACTTGTGTGAGAAAAGCAGATTTCTCCAGAATTTGTCTCCACTTGCATCTCCACTTGTATCTCCATCGACCACAGAGTCCAGAGAGCTACTGACACATATCACTTGTAAATGCCCAAAGGCAGCTGAGGCATTTAGACAAAGCTACTCTTTCTACCCTCTGATGCAGTTGTTGTGTGGTGGGTGCAAGGTTCTTACTGCAGAGCAAGGCCTACAGCATCCCACTACAAAAATGTGGGAAGACAGATAAGAGATAGTGCTAAAGGCAATCTTGCCCCCCATACATTACAACTGTGTTAATTATCAAAGAGAAAGAACAGCCTTACCCTCACAGCTATGGGTGCGATAAAAGAGTGAATTACCTGGGAGAGGACTTAGTTAGAGTCTGCCGGCCATGCTGTGAGGAGGAAGGGACAAGAGGTCGTGCAAGGGACAGAAAGGGTAAGACACTACGCAAGGGACAGACAGGGTTCAGTGGCTGTGCTAGGGACAAGTAGGGGTGAGCAGGAAATGCAGAAGGGAGGTAGAAGAAGGAGCAAAAGAGCCAGAGCTGTGTGGAGCTACTCATGGGACTGCAACATAGAAAAGGTATGAAAGACTTTTAGATAACAAGGTATTGATGCTTGAAGCCCTCGGAAGTTTTTGAAGGAGCAGCCTTGAGTGCTGTGGCCATCTCGATGACGACACAAAAGCATATAACCAGGAAACGAATTTTAAATGCTTATTTATGTATTTAGCTTTTGAAATCTCTTAAACCAGCGCTACGCTTCCTGGTAGCTAAAACACGCCTTCCTCGACACAGGAGCCAGTCTCATACCACATCAAGATGGCGGGAGTCGCAGGACCACAACTCCCAGCAAGCGGCGCACCGCCATAGAGGTTATCCTTCTCCTTTGGCCGTAGAGCACGATGGGAGTTGTAGGCGGGAGCCACGTACCCAAGGTCCGGCGCATGCGCGACGGCGGACGCGGCGCGTGGCAGGAAGCGGAAAGGGGCAACCGCGCTCGGAACCTGACGTGTCCCTCCCTGCGCGGCCGCCGCTCACTGCTGCTCGCCCGGCGCCGCCATGGGCAGTGAGTACCCCTGCTTTAGCGGCTCCCGCTGGGCTCTTGCTTCTCCTTCTGGCAGGGAAAGCGCTGTTCCTGTGGGTGCCAGCTCATCTCGGGGAAGGAACCGGCGCCGTGTGCCCCGTGCCAGGCTGAGGGTGCCGGGCGCGGTATCGGGCGGGGGGGATGTCACCTCGGGCATGACCCTTCTGAAAACGTTGTCAGTGGGACTGTGTCTGCATCCCGGAGTGATCCGATCAATGTGAATCTGCAGGATCCCGTAGTTTGAGAAAAAGCTACTTGGAAAGCGTCTTAGTCGATTGCGGTGTTACTGTAGATGTTCGAGGGACCCTTGATTTGCATTAAATTGAATATCGCGGTCCAATGTAATATTTCAGACATATTCGTTTGAAATTAAGAAAATATCTTTTGTGGGCTGGTCTTAAAGCTTTTACTAAGTTGCCGCTGAAGTTGCAGCCTTCCATGAAAAGGTGGAAAGGCACAAGTAATTTCAGTTCTGCACTGTTGTACTCGTCTTAGTTCAAATGCAACCTTAGATTTGTCTTAGCAGATTTAGAATTGACTCTTCTTCAAATTCAGAGCTCTCTGCTTATGGGAGAACTTGTGACTTTGCAAATCCCCTCTTCATTATATGCTTATTTTAAGACAGACTTCTGATCTAAGGATGTGTCTTTTTGGCTAGGAGAGGATCACAGCATGAGATGTTCTGTAGACTAACTTGAATTTATGCTTCTGAATTGCATGGATAGGAACTGTGGCCATAAGCTGTATGGCCCAAAAGTGTGTAGGAATTCTTAAACTATATGGCTCAATACCCAAGGCACTTTTTTCTCTAATATCAGGCTGGGGAGAAGCTATCATGTAGTAAATGTTCTGGGGTGTTGATAAACTCATGTAAAGCAATGACAGAGGTTTTTTGGTGCTATTAACCTACTTGGTGAAAAGGGAAAATGCTTGACTTTCTTTAATTTTCTTCTTAGCCCATGCTGTACTTGAAATGTGCTAGCTGAATCTCTGTGTAATTAAAACAGATAAGAATTTAATAATACAAACCACCCCCTTCCCCAAACTAACCAACCAAAATTTCCCCAGATCTTCTGGGACTTTATTATATAAAGTACATGTCCAAATTCAATTCAACTTGAGCTTTTTCCAGTGTTCATTGTATCTGTGTGTTTACTTTGTCTTTTAACTTATTTCTATCCAGTAAAATTTCTTGAAGTGATCAAGCCGTTCTGTGTTATCTTGCCTGAAATTCAAAAACCAGAACGAAAGGTAGGTTAATAAAATTTTCTTCCTAAGTTTGTATTTGTGTGATGTAAAATGTTCAGAGTTTGCATTTATGGGATTTGGGGCTTCCTCCCTCATGGGAGAATGGCAGTTTTAGGTACAGTTGTTTTTATTGGAGTCCATGTGTGGTGCATCTTGTGTAAATGTGGTTGTACAGGAATAAATGCAGTTGGGCAGATTTGTTTGTCACAGCAGTGCATGGTGAAATGTTGAAGGCAGTACAGATTGAAGTGTAAACCAGAGTAAGTTAAAGCAGCAACTTGAAAACTTTTCTTCATAAGGTCTAATCTGAGATTAATTGCTGACATAAGCTGCTCCCTATTACTGCTTTTTTCTCATCATAAGCTCTTACTCATGAAAATGTAAGACTCATTTCTGTGGAAGTACTACAATCACCTTGCATTGACATAAGCTTGTTTATTTGGATTAAATTTTGAATAAAGCTTCGTACCTTTCCTTGGAATGAAAGGGATGAACAGTAAGTTATTTTCTTTAGGGTGTTGTGTATTTTGTCCATTCACAAAAAAATCAAGTGTGCTATTAAAGTTTGCTTGATGGACTAAGTCTTATTATCTTGACAGCTTTATCATCTGTTGTTGGCTTTTGGTTTTATGTTTATTCCCTTTAGATTCAGTTTAAGGAAAAGGTGCTATGGACAGCTATCACACTCTTCATCTTCTTAGTATGCTGCCAGGTATGCTTGTTTCCCTTTTTAAGGACGAGCTGAAATGTTTAAAGCATGCTATGAAGTCTCTAATTTAAGCTCTTGGTTGGAAATGCAGATTCCCTTGTTTGGCATTATGTCATCAGACTCTGCAGATCCTTTCTACTGGATGAGAGTGATTTTGGCATCAAATAGAGGTATGGCCAGACTTTCAGGAGGGCATTGTGTGGCATTGGGAAAGGCACAGCTTTCTGGACAAAATGAGTTTATGGTTGACTGTGTGCAATCTATTAGATGTACAAAAATAAAATTGAGCTGCTTTTTTTTTTTTTTTTTAGGGAAATTATTATGGAAATGACAGTTCTTAATTACCTGCATTGCTGCTGAAGATTGCTTGCAATCTTCAAGATTTGTCATTTGTGTTTCAAAATCATATTCCTTGAGTCCTGTGGTTTCCTGGGTGACATCTTTGAGTCTGTCACACAGAAGATTGAAACGCATAGTAGTTTATATAAATTTCAGTTTCTTGTAGAAGTTTTCTAATGCAGATATGAAGGTTAAAATTCATAATAGTTTATATAAATTACTTGTTTTTGGGGAGGGTTGCTAATGCAGCTATGAATTAAGAATGGTGACAGTTTCCTGAATTCACTTTATCATTTTATATCATTTGAGCTATCAGTTTATCTCACACTTTGTTTTATGCAGAGTAAATCTATTCTTGACAGCAAAAGTCTTTTTCAGGGAACACAGTATTTTTGAGGTACTGAGGAGTACTACATATCAAACTGACTTCTAACAAACTTTTGTTATCATTGATAACTTTTACATTTATGGAGATTTGGAGTTGTAGATCTTCTCCATTGTGATGTAAAGGTTGATAAAAACTAACTTTGAACTTCACTGTTCTTCCTATGTCTGGCAGGAACATTGATGGAGCTGGGCATTTCACCCATTGTCACTTCAGGGCTCATCATGCAACTCTTGGCAGGTGCTAAGATAATTGAGGTTGGTGACACCCCAAAGGACAGAGCTCTCTTCAACGGAGCCCAGAAATGTGAGTAAAAGCTCGTGTTGAGCACTGGTGGTTTAGAGTATCTCACCCTAACAGTGAAGGTGTGAATTTACCGTGAGATGAATGGTGCAGTTGGACCTGTGGGTTTCTGTACTGCTGTGTTGTGTTCTGCTGCAGATACCTATATTTCATTGGTCTTTTACTGACAGCTCTCTGCCTCGTTGGCTGTTAAGCTTCAGGAAGGTGTGAAAAGGAAAACTGTCAGTGCAATTGGCATTGCTGCTGTAATCTCCCCAGATAAGTGAAGCAATGTAGAGACTGTGGAGACTCAACTTTTGAACTGTAATGGTCAGTGTTAATCTGAGTATTTCATAGTGATTGAGAAGTTGGTTGTAGCAGTTTATACCTTGCAGCTCCAGGCATGAGTCTTTCTCATCAGTAAGGGGTCTCTGTGATCCGTTGATAATGACTTCCAGAAAAAAAGTCTCAGAATTTTCAGTATCTAAAGCAGCCTTTGGTAACCAAACCCACTTGCTTCTAAGTGCATTTGTTTCTGAACTGTGTGCATTTCTATTTTCAATGCCAGATTTCGGGCAACAGAGTTAAGTTGCCCGTGAATTTAAACATCCTGTGACTTATGTGTTCCTTCCCGAATGCTGTGGTTTAACCCCATCTGGCAACTAAGTATCACATGGGATGCTTGCTGGCTCTCTCTCTCAATTGTGGGAAGGAGGGGAGAGTCAGAAAAAAAAAAAATGGTGGGTCGAGACAAAAACAGTTCAATAACTGATACAGTCTACAATATAATAACAACAATAACAACTGTAACAAAAAAGGAGAGAGGGAAATAAAACCTCAGAGAAGCAAGTGATGCACAATATAATGCTCCCCACCAGCTGATGGATGCCCAGCCAGTTCCTGAACAGTGATCAGCCCCTCCTGGCCATTCCCCCTAGCTGGTGTGGTGAGTGTGATGTTCCATGGTATGGAATATCCCTCTGGCCACTTAGGGTCAGCTGTCCTTGTCATGCTCCCTCCCAGCTTCTTGTGCACCTGCTGTCTGGCAGAGCAGGGGACACTGATAAGTCCTTGACTTGGAGTAAACACTGCTGAGCAACAACTAAAACAACAGCACATCAGCCTGTTAGCAGCATTATTCTCATGGAAAATCCAAACCACAGCACTCTATCAGCTACTACAAAGAAAATTAACTCTATCTCCGCCGAAACCAAGATTCTCTACAAAGAAGGGATTTCTGTTTCTCTAGTTGCCCTGTGACATAAATATCCAGGACAAATACATAAATTTTCTTTTTATTCTGTAGTGTTTGGAATGATCATTACCATTGGACAGTCTATTGTGTATGTAATGACTGGAATGTACGGAGACCCCTCTGAGATGGGTGCTGGTATCTGCTTGCTTATCACAATCCAGGTAATTTCTAGTCTTCTCTACTTACTGTTCCACTGAAAAGGTCCAAAAACAGCCTTATGGACAGGCTGTCCCATGTGCAGAGAAAAAAGGCCCAAGTGTACTTGCTTCTTCACATTCAGTCTAATCTTTTAATACACATTATTTTTCTAACAAAATGGAAAAAACATGGAACTAATGCTGTATTTCTGTTTTTACTGTAGCTTTTTGTTGCGGGTTTGATTGTTCTGCTCTTGGATGAGCTGCTACAGAAAGGATATGGTCTTGGTTCCGGCATCTCTCTCTTCATTGCTACCAACATCTGTGAAACCATTGTGTGGAAAGCGTTCAGCCCCACCACAGTGAACACTGGGCGAGGTAATGTGGCACAGTCTATTTTCTTTATCAATAGTTTGTACAAAAAGGCAACATCTTTTTTTTTTTTTCTCCCTTCACTGTTAGTGTCAAATATTGTTACTACCATCTTGACTGTGTAGTGAATCTTGCTAATGCAGCAGATGCTGCTGTGCAAAGTGCAAGTACAAAGACATTTTTTCTCAGTTTTAGTATCTCATAAGATGTTTATTGAACTTGAATTTCTGACAATGCCTTCAGTAAAAGTCAGCAGTAGTAGACTGCCATTGTATTACGGTTGCTGCCCAACTTACTGACCAAATATTAGCTGTTTCTTTCTGCTCCTTGCAATTTTTACACTTTGTCCTGAAGACCTTGTTCTCCAAACTCCACTGGAGATGATCCTGTTTACTGCTGTATAGTAGAAAGTATAAGTGAGATTATGCCAGTTGCTGATCCAAACAATAACTTGTGTCTCACCACAACTGACACTAGAAAGCCTGATGCTTTGATGCTTCCCTGTAAGCTTACTTTTTTTTTTTTTTTTTTTTTTTTTTTTTTGATCAGGATGAGGAAAGAGAGGACTTGGTGCTTATCAATGTTTTTAGAACGAGTAAAGTTATCCTATGCTGGGTTATGCTTTAGTTTCTAGGCTGCTACAAGGCAATTTAAAAAAACAATCTTGGAAATAACATAGCTGATATGAAGGGTGACACTACAAAAGCCTGAGAACATGCTCAAGATGGAAAAGACTCAGAGAAATCCCATTCTGAATCCTGTAGTTCAGAAGTATGCTTAATGGGACAAAACACTGAAGCTTGAAGATAACAGCTCACCTTTTTCTTTTCCAAGGCATGGAATTTGAGGGAGCCATCATTGCTCTGTTCCATCTTCTGGCTACCCGCACAGACAAAGTCCGAGCTCTTCGTGAGGCCTTTTACCGTCAGAATCTTCCCAACCTCATGAATCTGATCGCCACCATCTTTGTCTTTGCAATTGTCATTTACTTCCAGGTCTGTTGGAATAATGGGGGTTGTAAAACTATATGGAAGTCGGTCTGAAATTTGCTTCCTTTAACAAGAAATTATATATTCACAAGGCTCATTTTTGTACCTGCAACATCTGGATGTTCATTCTACACTGCCTTCTCTTAATCAGTTTCCACACTTACTGTAGTCACACAGAAGACTTGAAACTTACTTTGGTCTCTGAAAAAAAGAAACAAAAACCAAAAATACCCTAGATGTGATATTATCTAACCCAAATGCTATTGCTTTTTATTGGGAAATACTTCAAAGTTTTTAGGCCTGTGTGTCTTACTGTTTGTTGCTGAAGAATATAGGAAGTTTTAATGTTTCTTTTCCTGGGTGCTTTGTTCAGTCTTCTTCAAACTTCAGGTTTCTTCTGATGTCTGAATCTTTCATACCTTCTATAGTGTGTGTGGGTGTGTGTTTAGACCATCATGCAGGCTTGCAGATCCTTTGTGGAAGGAGTCTCCTCATGGAGAGGAGAGCCCTCTGGGCAGAGTATTGGTACTTGCACAAAATGATTGCAGATTTCTTCTGTTGCTGTCAAGGCCTTGCACTTGCAATTTATGATCTCTGGTATGGGTTCACATCCAGATATAATGGGGGACTTTCTTTTGAAAACTTTTCAGGGCTTCAGAGTGGATCTTCCCATCAAATCTGCTCGCTACCGGGGCCAGTACAACACCTACCCTATCAAGTTGTTCTATACTTCCAACATTCCCATTATTCTCCAATCTGCCCTGGTGTCAAACTTGTATGTCATCTCCCAGATGCTTTCTGCCCGCTTCAGTGGCAACCTGCTAGTCAGCCTACTGGGCACCTGGTCTGTGAGTATTCCTTCTCATCTTGCATCCGTCTTTACAAGGGCACCATTGCAATGTGGGGTGGAAGAGATGTTCTCTGAATATTAAGACACACTTTGATAGGTAGTCATGCACACTGAAACTCCTAAATTAGTAATTTGTCTGAATTAATGGAAGCGTATGAGGCTTGCTGTGATGAATGTAAATGTGTGTGCTGCTGCAGTAGTAATGATGCAAAGTGACACCAAAGTGATACAAACCTTTCTAAGACTTGGCTTAATGGCTAAGAAATAGTGAGAAGATTGGTGACTGACTGCTTGCCTCCTTCTTCCAGGACACATCATCTGGAGGCCCTGCTCGTGCTTACCCAGTTGGTGGACTCTGTTATTACCTGTCACCTCCAGAGTCCTTTTCTTCAGTGTTGGAAGACCCTGTACATGCAGTTGTTTATATTGTATTTATGCTGGGCTCCTGTGCTTTCTTCTCTAAGACATGGATTGAAGTCTCTGGCTCTTCTGCCAAAGATGTAAGTTTAAATGATAAATTGCATAAGCTTACATGATGAAAACAGATGGGCTGTTGTAAGAATAAGACTTACTTTCTTCTGAAAAAGCTGTTTTGCTGGTATTCTTGTTGGTAGTATTCATTGTTTGTGTAAATAGGGACTGTATCTTTTTTAATTGGGAAAGATTAAGACAGAATGGGGGTAATTTTTTCCTGTTTTCTTTACTGCTTTTTCAAAGCAACATCAAAACGTGAATTCCTTTCATTGGAATTAGGACATTTAGAACATAGAAATATGTGATCAGTGTGAGAGCAGGAAAGGTAACAGGAGATGCAGAAGCTCTTTCAGTGCCATGTGCACTGTGTGCAGGCAGCTGCCATTTAAAAACCTGCAGGTAAATCTCAGACAGCCATTATTTACACAGAAAGTTCTGAGCTTCCTTTGAGGGAGAATTAACTAGAGGTTATTTTTAACTTGAGAACACTGACAACGGAGAATATAGTGCTGTGCATTAATGTATCTGAGGCTAGCTTCTCAAAAATTCAATTTGCTACAGGATATTTAACATTCAGGAGCTATATCATCCTGAAATTGGAGTTGGAAAACAAAATGGAAAATAGCTGTCATTGTGGTATATTTGTATTGTGTACTTTTGGGTAGGAGGTGAAGTTTGGCAGTCATATGGAATGGTTTAATCCATTCTTTAACAAAAAAGTAATTGCATAGTTACTGTAACAGTGTGAGCACTCTCTCATTTTGGACTTACATCCTCCTGTTTCTCAGGCATGCAGGGGGGCACTCACAGCCAAGTACAGTCAAGTTTTTATTTCAGCGTAAACCAATAGACAGGTTTTAACACTTTAATACTTATCCTGATACCAAGTAAAATTATTTTAAGTTCATGCAAAAAAGGTCAGAAATAAAGGTTGATGTATCATTACTTAAACGTTCACTGTGTAAGTGGAAAATTGGCAGCTAACTCATCTGAAAGTGTGTTTTCTCAGTGCGTAGAGTCAGTGATGAGCACCTTCATGTTCCCCTGCTAGCATTTATTACCCATAGTTGTTAGTAAAGTGTTTGCAAGGCTCTGCTGTAACCCTGTGCAACTGCAGAAATCCAGTTTAAGAATAATGTTCCAAGAAGGGATTCTAAGTATGGTTTCTAGTGTGGTTCCACAAATAAATAGTTGACTCAGCCGAATGCAGGAGACTGAAATGGAATGGACACTTCAAGGAATGGTTTTGCAACATCTATGAAACCCTCATCAGGAGAAGGGTAGATGGCAAAACATGGATTGAATTATGTGTATGAGAGCGTACCAGTATCCAAATTTTCCTTTTCTCAGTAGGAATAGAATTATCCAGAAAACTTTGTATAATTGGCAAGTAGAAAAGTGCCTGTGACTGTAATTGATCAGAAGTTAAAATACTGGATATTTTTAACTCAAATGAATAATGTAAAACACAATCCAAACCCTAGAACAATACACAAAGCACCCAACCCCACCACCATTTATTGCAATGTCTCACTTCTGTTTTCCCACAGTACTTGCACGGCACGCTTCATGGCCTTGATAAAGGACACTAAACTTACTTGCTCCATTCCTTGATTCAATACAGGTTGCCAAGCAATTGAAAGAACAGCAAATGGTAATGCGAGGCCACAGAGAAACTTCAATGGTACATGAACTCAACAGGTGGGCTACATATTCACTGACTGTTCATGCAAAGTGTTATGGGCAAACACATGGCAAAGTTTGCTGTGACTTCCATTTTCTAGATCCTAGAACACAGATATTATTTCAGCTTTGATGTTACATGTGTGAGACATAGAACATTATCTCATTAATGGGAGACATGTACAGGCTTATTTTTGCCTTGCGTTTAAAGAATTTGCCTTAAATTCTGGATCTTTTCCTGTTTTATTTTTTCATTTATATATTCTTTTCAGGGTAGCTAATAATGAGCATTTCAGTTTACTTTACTACTTTATCTGACCCAAAAGTATTTTCTTACTGTAACTTTTCATGTGTTATTCATCTTGAGTACTGTTTTCATGCAGACCTTGCTTCTAAAACAAGTAGTTACTTAAGTCTCCTAGGTGCAGAGGTGGGCAGGGGTCAAAGTCTTTAGGTTTTTAGATTTCAGGGTAAGATCTATGTACCCTTTGTGTTATAGAAATGTTACTGTAACTTTGGATTTCAGTAATTTACAGATTATTCAAAGAGCCAGTGGCTACAAGTTTAGTATTTGTGCATAATTGCATGGTGGACTCTTAATATCTTCTCCTCTTAGTGTAGCATTTTTTTTCTTCTCCAGTCAAGTTGTGCCTTTTATTTCCTTACCCAGTGTACTGATATTATTACATGTAACTTTACCTTTGATTGCAGATCCACAAGAGAAGAGAGTATACTGCCACTGACTTTTTTGTTACTATCCTGGGCAAACTCTAATGGCCCCTTTTCTATTCTCATTTCATGTTTTACAGGTACATCCCTACAGCAGCTGCCTTTGGTGGGCTCTGTATCGGTGCCCTCTCTGTGCTGGCAGACTTCCTTGGGGCAATTGGCTCTGGAACTGGAATTCTGCTTGCTGTCACCATCATTTATCAGTACTTTGAAATTTTTGTAAAGGAACAGAGTGAAGTTGGCAGTATGGGAGCTCTTCTTTTCTAAACCTAGCTTCTCATGGACACAGAAAGAGAGGAGGGACATTCTCAAAGTGTAGCCAGTCAGGGGAAAAGAAGTATTATAAACTGGATAGTGTCATTCTATAGAAACACATATTTTAATAATGTTTCCAAAGCACATTCCCTTTTGTTCAAACTTTTCTAGCATACTATTTTCATTTTATAAACTGATGAGGAAGATGTGCAAAAAAATTTTTTAAGAAAATTGGTTTTTAATTATGTGTTAGGAGAATCTGCTTTCTGACTTGGATTTAGTTCAATGACTCCTGAAAAAATTTTGAGCCCCTTTCACATTTAGTAACCTGAAGCCTTTACAGGTTTTAATTAATGTTTGTTAAATGAATATTTGGAAGGGATTTTTTTTTTTCCATTTAACTTGTTTTTCTAGCTCCTTTGCAGTAATGGTGAGAGAAACCTCTCTATCTGATGCTCAAGTTCCATAATCACGGTTGTAAGCACAAACGGTGTTTCCATGTGTTCAGGGTTTTTTTCAGCATGGCAGATTTGAAAGGCATTTGTTTCTTTTTACTAAATGGTATCTTTAATTCCATGTGTTTTGTCTTGTAATTACTACACTAGACCTTGTCAGATGTTGAGTATTGGCTTGAGACTGTTTTCATGTTTCTGTATAAGAAAGAAATGTGTCCTTTCCCACCACCACTCCCCCACAAGCAGAAAACTCAGGTAAATCCAGATTCTGCCAGAACCTGTGCCTAAGAGTTGCTATTTTGAAACTTGGTTAAACCGACTTAAAGCCTTCTAATTAGTCTTTACTGCCATTAGTGGCTGTACTTCTACTTCTGATGCTGGCTGAAAGAATGAGTGTTATGGCTGCTTAGATGCAAATTTGCTTGTGCTCTTTGCTAGAGTGAAGTTTCTTTCCTTGCTAATGAATTCTGGTCTCGTAGCAATCAGAATGTTATCTGATTACTCATATCTACTGAATTTTGAGTCTCATTACCACAAAAGAGTGGAAAGAATGGATGTTGCTTGTCTGTTTCTGTAGATCTAGATAGGAGCCCCTTGTCAGATAACTCCACTAAGGGGTTTATGTAAAAGGATTTTCTATCCTATAATCTCATGGATTTGAATAGTACATAGGAAAATGTGCTTTCAGAAGGTATTGGGATTCCTTTTTTGAAGATCACACCTTCAAATTGGAGAGTTTACAGTTAAGGCTGTAATGGACCAGGATAAAACTTAATTTTCCATTTTAATTTAGGTTGTCAGTACTAATCAGGTGCCTAGGACCAAATGCAAATATTTGTGTATGAGTCTTGTAAATACACTTTTCCTCAGTCAGTGTTGGACAACATGGAAACGAGGAGTTGTAATGCTGGAACTTTTCTTTACACTGCATCAACATGCCTTCTGTGTGGTTTTGCATGTTGGGCAGGCAGTATGTGAGTCACTGTTCCTGCTGGAGTGGTGGGATTCTGTCACACACCCAGGGAGCACAGATGACATCCAGAAGACCTTGTTAATACCCTGAATTCAGATACCAAATGTGGGAAATCTGCACATGTGGAATGAGATGCACCTATCAATGAAAATTAAATGCCCAGGGTGAGGATCACGACTGGAAAATTGAATAAAAGAATTGAGATGAAGTATCTAGTAAATGATCACTGTCAGCCATTCACTATGATGTCACACTACATTCAGTCATCTTTCTGTTTTTCATAACGTGCTAGTGCACCACACCACAACTGTGATGTGAAATGGGGACAGTTAAAAAGTAGCATTAAAAGGAGAGGGAAAGGGTTCTGATACAATTCTGCTTTGGGGATTTTTTTTTGTTGTTGTTTTTTCAGGAAGCCAAATGCAAACTTTGTTTTGATATGAAAGACTCCACTTCTGTGCATGCTGCTCTGGCTGGGCTGGAGCTGTACTTGTATTTTTGGTCATAACTGTTTGAACTGGTTGCAGTTTAGACCATTTGCTCTTTGGTGTCTAAGCAGCGCTTGTTCTGTGCATCTGTATTTTTTGGTCTAGTGGTAAATCTTTGTTATCAAACAGCTGTGTCCTCAAAGCAGGACCTGCTGACCATACAATGGATGTTCACAAAAAGAAATAATGCCTAAAAAAATCTGCTTTATAATGAAATAAAGTACATCTTTGGAGCTAGTGCTTGGCTTTTGGTGCTTGGATACTGTTACAATTCTAACACTTGTAGAATAAGGTTACTCACTTCTGAGACTGAGGAAATGCTACCCTCAAAGCACCTTATCAGAGGGTCAGTATGAAATAAAGACAACTTGTATTTGCTTCAAGGTCTCGCAGTAGTGGGTTGCCAAAATAACTGAACCTTGATCATTCCTTTGGGCTTTTCTTTTTTGAGTTGCAATTTTAAAGGTGATGCACAAGTGAATAGAAGGTGAGTGGGGTAATGATGCATCACTTTAATGAAAACTGTTTCCATGAGAGATACAGTGCCAGTCTCTTCGTAGTGTGATAATTGCATAACTCAAAGCTGATTATATTCCCGATATTGTTTTGCCCTTTTGAGTTTTTAAACTTAAGAGCACGGGAAAATTTTGCCTTCTTCCTGAACAGAAACAGAAATAACCCAGTACTTGAAAGCAAATTTAGTTAAAATACTATTACTGGATGCAGGAAGTTCAGCCACAATTTTGGTTGTGTTTGAAGTCACTCTAAACAGCAGCCTCATTTCTCCCTTGCTGTTTTATTTTTCACCAGGAAACTTGCATTGATGACTGTGGGTGTTGTGGGAATATTATGTCATCGTACATATGATCACAGAAATAATTGGGGTCATTGTAGATGAGTTATGCACAAGAGAGCTGGATGAGAACCAACACCAGGGCACCATCTGACTTTTTTTGCTGGGGGTGTTTTGTGCAAAATTCTTGACATGTTCTTCTGCACTACAGGTTTCATATGAAAAATTCTTTAGCATTTACATGCTGGATATTTGATTTTTTTTTTGTCCCTTTTGTCATTATTCATGAATTCTTAAAAACTATCTGATCTATTCTAGTTCACTTGTTCCTAGGGCCTAATTCCATGTTGTTTTGAGACAGCAAACAAAGGGACTTTTTTTTTCCTAATTCTCAAACATTTTGTTGTTGAGTTTTTATATTTAAAAATAAATTAATTCCTTTTGGCTGCAGTTATAAAGGTTGTTGCTTTAGTCCCGCTGCCTGGATCCCAGCCCTGCTCCCGAACTGTTACCGGGTGCTGCTTTTGTACTCCAGCCCTTCCCACAGCCCGGCTGCCTCCCTCCAGGTGCATGCAGGCTGCTTTCGCCGGCGGAGAAGCGGGGCGCGGGGGGGAGATGTCCCTCTGGGCGGGGGGGACGCTGATGACATCTCTGCCGTACCCGGTGTGCCCTTTGCCTGTCCTCCACCTCCCTTTCCCCGCCGCTCCTTTGTCAGGTTTCTACCACCATCCCCCGGACTTCGGCGGCCTCTTGCTTCTAAAGGTGGGCTTGGGCCACGGCCAGGTGCTGGGCCAAGGCCGGCGGCTCCGGGGGCTGCGGCCCCGGAACGGCTCCTCAGCTCCGCCGAGCCTCCCACAGCTCCGCTCCCGGCCCGGGAGCCTCTGCCCGCCGGGTGGCAATGTTACCCTGCGAGTCAAGCACAGCCAGCGGGATCAAGGAAAGGCGGCTCGAACGTGTTCCAAATGCGTCCTTTCTTTTTTTTTCGCTACTATGCCGATGGGCGTCGTGCAACATAAAAAGTTCGGAGCAGAGTTTGCCAATATTTATTTATGCTTCCTGGAGCTGCAGCCAGGATTGAGGTTGTTTTAAGATGAAACGCTGAAAATAATAGTTTAGAGCATTTATAATGTTTATAATATTTTCTAATATAGTTCAAGCATGCTGGGTGCCAAGGGGCAGTTGTCATCTTCTGCCACTTAAGCCTAGACTGAGACAGTCTAGGGGATTGGAAAGAAGACAAGAAAAGGAGCATTTAAAACCAAAATCAATATTCTAAGCTGGGGACCTAATTAGTCAGCTAGACTTTAAGCTGCTGTTTTATAATATGCTCCTGGCTGGATCTGCTAAAATTGAAACTCTTCTGTGGGCCAGGTTCTAGCAATCCTCTGGCCAGTGGCAGCGTGGTTCCAGCCAAGCTGGCAACGCTTCGCAGAAAGGAAATACCCTGACACTTGGCACCTCCTTTGGCAGCTGTATCACAGGGGCTGGAGACTGAACCAGCACAGACATGATACTTTGTCATCGCAGAGGCTGCTGTCAAGGTCAGAGATGGGATGCTGGCTCTGAGATAGTTCTTCCTGAAGAACAAGAAGACTCAGCCAATTTCTCAGAAATAGGAATATTTGTGAGCTTGAAACAGAGGGAACAAATAGAACAGCAAGAATACATATTTTTAAGAAGCTGTTTCAGATGTAGATGAGTATTATCCACTTTAATCTTCAGCATCTCTGAAGCTCTCTGATGTTCTTACAGCTCTAATGGGTCTCTTCTTTATACCTGTGGTGTGAAGATTTCTGAAAAAAATTTGCAGCTCCAGACATATAGGAACAGGGAACAGTGAGCAGAACATTCTGCCTGATTAACTTCACTATATAAGTGTGATTTTAATTTTTGTTTTTAAATAGCTTTACATTTTGGCGGTGCAAGAACATGAAATTGTTCTTACTGCTGGATTCCCTAGGGCTGCAGAGCAATGCCTAATGCAGATGGAGCAAGGGCTCCTTGTGACCACAAATGGGATCACTTATACAAGGATTTGGGATTACAGAGCTCAGCTGCAGAAAGTAACTTAGTGGGTGTGTGGCGAGAGGCCAGGAAGGAATTGTGGGAAGAAGCAGTGCAGCCAAGAGCCAGAGCAGTGAGGGGATGTACCCTCATGAAGCTGGGCTGTGGTGGTATGATGTGCCTATACCTAAAATCAGTGTATCTGAAAAAGCTCTTGACCTCCAGGATTCTGAAGACTGCTGACAACAAATTATGAGTGCCTCATGTGGCTGTGGATGGTGATTAAAATGCAGAGGGGCAGCTGCCTGGTGAATCTTCCCTGGCAGACAAGCCCAGAATATCTGTGTGCTACAGAAATCAATGATTTGTTTAACCTTGGTATCCCAGAATGACCTCATGTTTCCTTTGCACTGTCCAAAGTTTTCTTTGTGTTCTGCAGATGTAGAGACTTGTAAGATAGGAAAATGTGTTTGTTAAAATAATTCCTTTTCTAAGCACTTTTATCTTGGATGTTTGAGGATAAAGCTTAAACTGTTGATTTTTAAGTTATCAGAAGAATATTTTTTTAACCTATCCTCCTTGGTTTGAGTGACTCTTGAAAGGAAGAGAGATTTATTGGGGGAGACATATTAATTTCCTCAAGTAGGTAGAAAAGAACTGCCTTTTATCTCAGTGCTTCCCATTTCTTAAGCAGTGCAGGCTGGCAGAAACAAGCCAGCATTTGGGATAAGACTTAGCTAATTTAGTGATGGAACACAGTAGCACAAGCCAGGGAATCTGACACTACTTTCTGCAACTGAGGTACATCAAAGTGATTTTTATTTAGGTTTAAGCACAGGTATCCACCTTTTTGTAGAGGATAGCTGGAAGCTTGCAGGATCAATTAAACTGGAATGGTGACCGGGAGTATCGCATGTGAAAAGAGAAGAATTCTAGTTGCAGAGCAAATAGACTAAAAGTGTTTCCATTTTTATAAAGTGGGTTCTCATCTATTACTTGTGTTGCAGGAGTTGTTTCTTTTGTATGTGAGATGTCATTTTTGTGGGTACTGGCTGTAATTACAATATCATAGAGATTTTTGGCTCCAAAATTTGTACACTCTGGAAAAAAAAAAAAAGCTGCAGAGCAGGACAAGGACAGGACCTGCCCACAGTCCTACAGCTGATCATTACAAGAGTCCTGGCTCAAACAATGTCTGCCACCTCTTTACTTGCCTCTTCCACCTCTGTTGCACCAGAATTGTTAACTCTGTAGTGACTGAAATGCACTCACTGTATACAAACTGCATACATGTATGTATATAAAGTAGCTGTCTTTAAAGCATAACTATCAACAGTTAATTAATGAAATAATATCCTGAATTCTGTCCTTAATTCCAAAATCAGTGTCTGAGCAGTGAGCTCATACCTGTAGGAGAATAGGGGTCAGAGAATTGAGTGGTCCATGTGCCATCATGGTCATGTTTTCCTTTGTTCATGCAGAATTGCTGATATGTCATGGTCTTGATATTAATTCACCCTTGCAGAATATTTCTACTACTCCAGAAAGTATTTCCTTTATGCATAATCCATTAAATGATGATCAGAGCTTTGCATGCCTCCAATTCATCAACACTTTACTCATCATTAACACTTTAAGAGAAAGCAAAACCATTTCTCTATGGTTTTGGTTGTTAAACATAATATCTATAAAACTGACTCAAATCTAGATCTTTTACCTAAGCAGAGATGATAGATTGATGCTATTAGGGTACTAGAAAATGTTGTTGGAGACATAGTGAAGTTTCCTGCAGGCTGTTAGACTGCTTCAGCTCAGGGAGCTCTGTGTGAGCGTAACAAAGCTGCACCCTCTAATCGTCAGGAAAAAAGATCTTTATTTAGCCCCGGCTCCAACCCACAACTTGAAAGAGCAAAATCCTTCATTTTATTTCTTTGTGTTCCACAGGTGGATCTGTGCTGGAAGGTTCTTGCACAAAACAGGTAATTCTCATGTCAGAGCGTCAGTCCTTCTGTGGAAGTGACCCTTAGACTATCCAAACATCACATTTTCCATAGTAATGTGCTGCTGCAAGTGTAAACACGCTGGGGAGCACTCTGTTCCCCCACCTGGAGACCTCTCAGCAGGTACCTCTGTCATCTGAATAATGGTGGGTTTTCCCATTACTGTGCAGAGCCAGTACTGCAGCAATAAATCGCAGCTTTACCAAATCCTTTGGCTCTTGCCCAATACCTCTATCAGGGGTAGGAAGAACCAAGGGGTTTGAGGAGCAGGATGAATGCCCTGAGAGGTGGGCAGCAGAGGCCAGAGATGGCCTTTTTTTGCTGTGCATCAGAGCTTTGTGCACACACATCTGTCTGCTGGAAGGCACGAGACCCTCTCTTGGCTGCCAGATCAGATGGGGCACAGGAACTTTGTGACCTTGTCCAACATGACCTTTCAATGGGTGTGAGATGAGCTTCACACAATTTGTTTTTGTCTTACAACAATAGCAAGTGCACTTGACCATGTAAAACTATTTTGTTGTATTTCTGTCTAAAAGGCTTAGCAATTCCTGGATGTAATTTTTTATTTTCTCACTTGTTCCTATCTGTGTGTGTTACATTGGTCTTTAAATGCCATTTGATGAGTGCTTTCCTGCTGCCCTAGCATTGGTTGGGTGGGGTTGCCTGCTCTGATTCTGTGTGAGGGAAGATGACTGGTTTTTCTGAAGACAAGCGATGGTATGTGTGGATAGTCCTGGCAAGATCCTGCCTTCTGGATTGGAGAAAGCAAATTCATCTTCTGAAAAAAATCTATGCAGAGGGACAGGAACCTTTAGGAATATATAGTTATCAGTCTCTGTAATCTTAGGTGCCTATCACTTGTATCCAAGCTGTACAATACAGATGTCCAGAGGGGCTGGAGCCATTCAGTAAAGCTGCTGCAATAGTTCCTCACATTAATACTGAGTTTGAATGCATCACTCCTGCGGTCACTGCTCTGGAAAACCTCATGCAGCTCTCAGACCTGGAGAGTATTGGGGATAATAAAAGACAGGCTGAAGCAGGGCTGAGGTTCCTGGCAGTCCCTGTTTGGAACCCAGAAAAGGTGTTGCTGAGGAATTGGTTTGGGCCTCTGTGGCAGCATTTGGCTTGCTAGTTCCCAGTATTTACCTAAGAATATTTTGGATTGTTGCAGTGCCTATTGTTTGTGATAAAGGCTTGGACAAAAGGTTTATTGATCAGGCAGTCCTGGCCATCCATCTCTCTCTGTCTCTCGAGACAGCCAGGCTGTGGTGACAGTGATGCTGCTGAGCCACTGCTCTGCACCAGGCTGGCACAGAGTTGTGCTCCTTGGGAGGGAAAAGCCTTGATGGCACCGCAGATCCATTTGCCTTTCTCCCTACATGCACACGAGAATCACTTTGTGAATACAGAGCAATGTGTCACAGGCTCTGAGCCAGGTTCAGAGCTCATGATGATCTTGCTCCCTTGGTCTGGTTTAGTAAGGAACAATCTGCCAGGTTTGAATGTTCATGGCATTCAAGCTTCACAGCGCAGAGAGAGAGATTATCACAGAAAAAGGTTCTGATTTTTATTTTTATTTTTTTAAATGAAGTCAGCTGTTGAGTGGAGAAAATCTTGTGATGGGAGGAAAACCCCAGTGTTTCTTAGGAAAAGTGAAATATTTTCTGTAGTTATTGTTTGAGCTAAACTTTTTCTGCTTGTCTAATGATGAAAAATGGTGTGTGATGCAATTAGATAACACAGAAAATAGTCATATTTCTGAAATACTTATTATTTCTTTTACTGTGTCATGGTCAAAATACAGGCCACATTAGAAATGAAATTGCATCTCATGCAAAAATTCTTGCACTGACAGAGAAATGAAATACGTTTATTCCTAAAATAAGATTTTGAAAATAAAAGGCATCAATATTGCTAATGTGTATACAGAAACGGTTATATCTGGTGGCTCCGAAGTGAAACTTACATAACAATGCAGATACATAAAAACTTCTGTTTTGAAGAATTAATGCAGGGGGAGGGTGGTAAATGATGTGAGATTTCAATATAGATTATTTTTAATGTAATTAAGAGAGTACAATATTAAGGACTGACAGTAAAGTTGGTCAACAATAAATGGGAGTTGTAGTTACCTGTTTTAACGTGTAGTTACATGTTTTAACTCAAATTGAAGTATTCATTCACTTTATAGGAGGCTTTCTTTTCAAGCAGTGGAGTACAGAATTAACACTATCACTTAAAAAATGAATATATTTTTGTACATGTTCCTAATTCCTAACTATGTCTTCCTAATTGTTTGTTTGTTTTTGTTTTCCTCAGTTGGGCCTCCCCTGTTTCTGACACCTTCTGTTCCCCATCATGCTGTTGTCAAAGGTGGGGTAAGTGTCATCTGTCTGGATCCAGAGGCTCAGGACAGTGCAGAAGTTCTGGCTGTGCTGTGTCTAGGAAGCCCGGGTGCGGGTGGTGCCGGTAGAGCGCCGACAGGCAGGGGCTGGAGCAATGGGAGCGATGCCAAGGCATTGCGCCGAGACGAGTGGGGAAAGGAGCCCCGGTGTCCCTGGGATCTCTGCGGGCTTCGGAAGTGTCCGCTTGCCTTCGGACTGGCTGACGAGAAGAGCTGAAGTGTGGAAGTCATTAACTTCACCCGGATGGAGAAACTGTCCCGTGCTTCCACAGCAAAGGCAGCCTGCGGTGGCTTCCTCCGCGAGAGGAACGTTGGCGGCGCTGGCCCTGCCCGCTGCCGCTCACCGACCTCGCGGCTGCTTCCTCCTGTCCCCGCTGTGCCCTCTCCGCCGGTCCCTCCTGTCACCCCTCGTTTGCCGCCGCTCACATCAGCGCGGGGCCGGCTGGCGGCTCTCCATCACCCATCTGTGCCCCGGGGAAATCAAGGAGCTCTTGGATAATGGGGACATTGTACCCGGGTTCCTGTGCCCTGGCTGGGGGAGCGAGCCTGTCACGCGCAGTGACAACCCCGTGTCCCCACACCTGGCAGTTCATGAGCCAGATGACCTGGGACTGATGCCGCGGGACTGATGCCGCAGATGTTCGGAGAGAAGCTTTGGAGGGAGTGAATTGTGACAGTTTCTGGCTGGTGAGATAATTGAGGGGAACCGAGTGTTTTGAGCAATGTGATAAAAGGGGTCCAAGATTGGAGGTCCGCCATGCACGCAAATTTGGAAAGCATGTGGCCAAGAAGGTGTCTCTAATATGAATTGAATACAAGATTTGATTCATAACTTGAAGTAAAACCTCTGTCTGGGGTTTTGGTGGATTTGCTTCAACACGTTTTTTCCCCTCCCCCTCTGTTTACAGGCATTAGCTTCCTGGGAAGAAGGTTGCTAGAGGGCCTGCTGCATTTCCAGGAGGTTCCTCTTTCTCTTGCTTTCTCCATTTCACCTTTCTGCTCTTCCTCTCTCTCCTTCCCTTCTCTCGTGATGCACAGCCTTCTTTCAAACATCCCATCTCATGTGGGCTTCTCTTGCTTTCTCTAGGATTGCATCTGCTATACAGAGCGTTTATTCCTCCTCTCCAGTTGTGCTTTCTCTTGCCTTTCTTAGCATTTTTCTGCCTTTTTCTTTCCTCATTCTCTAGATTTTCTTTTTTCTTCCTCACACTTCTTCTATTTTAGGGAATTGTATTTTCCATTCTCTTCTTCCTTGTATCTTTCAGGTTTGCCATCCTCCCTTGCAGTGTCTACTCCTTGTTTATCAGCCCTTTCCTTCAGTCTATTCTGTCTTCTGCTGAGTCTCAACAGGCAATAAACTGAAGTCCCATGGCCAGGCCAGAGGTTCTGTCCAGTGTGATGGGCAAATAGGATCCTACAAATGAACAGAGGAGTTTATCTGTGTGAGGTCATTGGCTGCCAGCTCCCCCAGCTCCCCTTCTCACTTGTAGAGGAGAGCTGGTGTCTGCTGATCAGCCTGACCTTCCAGCTTGGAAAAAGTGATGTTGAGCCCTGCCCATGCTTGGTGAAAGCAGGGACATGGGATTATTTTGTTAGGCTATTGCACCTTGTCCCATGATCTGGCCAAACCTCATCCCCCAAGAAATATTGGAATTAATCATATCAGATGGGAAACTTTCCTCAGATGTTGAAATGTTGCCGTGAATGATTTATCTGAGGATCTTCCCTTTGGATGTGGACGATAATCCCATATAGCAGAGAGACTCCTGTGCTGCGAGAGGTACTGTGGGTCAGAGATCCACCCTCACAGCACTCACACCTCCACACTTTGTGGTGTTGCCGGTCACAGGATTGAGCCTGAAGAATTCCCGCTCCTGACCATTTAAGCCCAGTCTTAGTGGTTCAGGAATATTCCGTACTTTCTTTTCCAGGCTGTATATTTTCCCAGACTTTTCCAGAGTGTGTGGTATTACCTCACTCCATCAGTCATATCTCACCCTAGAGATGGTTGTCTCTTGATGGCAGATGAAGTGGAGTGATTGAAGCACTACTAGACTGGACCACTGTAAAATATTCTTTATAAAAAATGAGCCTTGGGGCTGTAATTCTTTTGACACCCTCCCTTTTCTTATTTTTTTCCTGTAGGAGTATTTCAGCTATGTAATTATTTTTTTTTAAATATCTCTCTTTCCAGACTTTTTATTCTAGTCCTACTGCCTGTGATTCCTGCAGGGTGTGAGGAGGAGGGCTGAGTGACAGGCTAATAACCTGCCCTGGCTCTTGCTCCAAGCCCAGTGGCAGGTGTCCCAGAGCCCCTATTGAATACCACCATCCAAAAAAAATTTAAAAAAAAAAAAAAATCAACAATCTTCCTTCAACAATGATTTATTATTGCCATAATTTGCCTTGGTACAATGAGCTGCAGAGTGTATTTCTGCACCCGACTGACAGGTATTTGATGGCTCCAGGTTCCTATTTTATTTAGTCTTGAGCCTAATATGATTTGGTTACCCTTGCCCCCTCCTTCCCATCCCTCTTCTCCCTCCCCACCCAACATTGTCTCATTTTGTTTTGTTTTCTATGAGTGTGTTTCGCATAACCCCGGGCTGGCTGACAGCACTTGTAAAAACCAGAAGTCGATCTTGCAGTGGCTTTTCCCCATTAATCAAGCTGCCTGGAATTGGAAAGTAACACTGACAGGCTTTTATCTTGGAGAGAAGGAGGATGGCAGATGTATTTTTTGGTGGATGAGCCTTCACAGCTTCTATTAGACTGAGACTTCAGTGGTACAAGGTGGTGGTTTGGGGGAGGAGGGGAGCAAGGGGGAGGAGAAGCCAGGGAGCAGCCTATAGATAAATAGATCCGTCAGTCAGGCAATGCGGAGGTCTCCAGGCGGCCAGCCATTGTAGGTGACAGAAAAGGCAATCAAAGACAAAACAAATCAAAAGGTACATCTTATCAGCAGCAGGCCAGCTGGACTTCCACCGCACTCGGAGGCCCCGCTGAGGGCAGGAGAAATTAATCCTGCTGTCGAGGCCAGAGAAATTGTCGCTGCTGAAGGTCCAAGTTCAGACGAGTGGAGGTAGCCAACATTAAAGGAGAGGGAGAGCGGGGGGCAGGAGGAGAGGAGCGGGGAAGCGAGAGCCACTGTCCCAGCACCTCTCTCCCTCCCTCCCTCCCTCCCTCTCCCCCCTGGCCGCCGCGGGCTCCTGACAAGTGCATTCATCCTGCGATGATAGCTCGGCACCTATGATTGGTACCTTTAATAATATAGCCCTCGTTCAGCTGTCATCCTGAAAGAACAATTTTTCCTCTCGCTTTCCTTGATGCAAAGATACATCTGTAATGAGAAGGGTGACAGAAAGTAGGAGTGTGAGGAGCCAAAGAAAGTTTGGAAGAACATTAATCTAAAAGTGAAGCTGGAGGTGATGCTGGCTGCTAGAGGTGCCTGTGCCTCCAGCGAGGAGCCAGCAGCGGATTTGATGCTGTTGTCATGTTTCCTGGCCTTCAGTGCTTCAGGGCCCCCTCTGTGTAGGAAGAGGGATCCTTGGCCCAGCCTTGAACAGGAGCAACTTTGAAAGCCGTCATCCTTTTGCATGGCAGAACTGGTCGTGGTGGGAGGAACTGGCAAGTATTCCCGTGTGCTAGGGTTCCTTGGTATAAACTGAAACTACTCCATTGTGTGTGGATTTATGCTGGGCAGGGATCTCTCTTCGCCTCTGCAGCCTGGAGGAAGAAATGTGTGGTTATAGGTCCTGTCACTTTCCTGCATCAGGGCCCTACTCAAGTCCCACTCTAGTCCACCCTTTGGTTTCAGCCAGGCTCAATCCACAGTGCCATCATAAGCAGCACTGTGCAGAAGCTGCCTTATTTCCCCAGAGGAGTTCTGCCTTGCAGGGCAGACAAGGATGAGAGACAAGGATGCCCTTGTCTCCAGGCTGCAGCATGGCTGCCCCTGGCTCACGTGCTCTTGGGATTCCTCGTGCATTAGCCCAAAGCCTCCCTGAAACCCTGATTATAGACCAAGCTGCAGTGTTGTGCGGCCTGGAGCCACTGCCCACGTGTTTTCTGCCCAGGGCCATTACAGGAGGTGCCCAGGGGTCCCACTGCAGGTGCCCAACACAGCCATCAGCCCCTCCGAGCAATCGTGGGGGGAAGGCAGCTGGGGAAGTTTGTGGGAATGTATTCCACCCCAGATGTAAAAGAGACACCGTCAGCCCTGCTCTGGAGGGCTGGGGAGAGCAGCAGATGCCCAAATCTGTGAGGGAGCTAATTTTGTTGTATTTAGGGAACGTGTCTCTTTTAATTTAAGGGATAAGCAGCAATGTTCTCAAATGCAGTTACCTCCTGTGGTTTTTAGCAACTTTCCAGGCTGCCCAGCTGTGCTCTGCAGTTGTCAGTCCTCCCTGGTATGAAGGCCCTGGGCTTGAATTCTTTAAGCATTAGCATTTGGCACTCGGTTCTCTCATTCTGTGCTCTCTTGTTCCCACAAATTATTTGCTAATCTGCATCTGATTTTGTTTTAATCCTAATAAAAATGGGGATTATATGAAGATCTGTATCAAACGGGTTGTCTGTGAAGTCAGGGGTGCTGGTCTCTGTGGTCCACAGTCTCAAATCCCACAGGATGAGCAGGAAAGCAGGGAGGGTTAGGCACCATCTCCAAAATAAGTACTTGTTCTATCTGATCTCCAAAAATTCAGTGGTGATTACTCCCTGCCTTCTCCATGGAAGCAGATAACGTCTGCAGATGGTGGTTGGTGGGTGTGTGAACCACATGGCTGAAATAGATGTTGGTAATAATGGGTGATGAAAACAGTCCTTGAGGAATGTTTCCCTCATGCATACGAAAGAGTTGAACCCAGAACGGATAAGCACGGCTCTGGTCTTCATGCAGATCTTAGCAAGAACTCACAGGAGGGGAAACAGGTCCTGCACAGTTGTTTGTTTGGTCTGTCCATGCAGCAGCTTCAGAGGATGCTTAAAAGGATGAACCCTTCATATATACACTGCAGAGATGATTCAGATATGTTTTGCTGGTGCTAAAATGAATAAATAATGCCTTTATCTGGTAACATTTTCTGCAGTCCATGGCCTGCCCCTGTAAGAGCAGGGACCTCTAACTCAAGTGCCCAAGATGATTTTGAAAACTGAACAACAGATGTCCCATTCAGGACACATACAAGGTTACTAGACAGTTTTAAAAAACTTTTCTGCTTTGCTTCATCTTTGCTGCAATGCTCTGGGGCTCAGCTCAGTTACCTGAACAGATCTGGGGGTGAGGTGTGTGTCACAGGACCCCACAGCAGCTCTGGGGTTTGGTAGCTCTGACAGGTGGAGCAGCCTCTGCAGAGGCACAGCGGGAGTACGTGAAGGCCCTGTGATTGAGTGTTGGAGTTTTGTGTGCAGTTGCTGCTGTCCTTGGGCAATGTCTCCACTTCCAGAGGTGAATCCGGAGTGTTGTGTAGTCTGTGTGATCTGGCAGTGCTGGTCACGCTGTTCTGGAGCTGCAGCAATGGCTTCAGATGGGCTCCCTGGAAACCACAGATTTGTCTGAAAGCAGAATCCTTTTTGCCCCTTCCACAAGCACTTCATCCCTGAAGGTTACTACCACTGCTTTTGGGGGGAATAATGTCGCAGGGCAGAAAACAGCACACTAGGCATCAATGAGACGGATAGTTGACCCAGAACACATCAAGTGTGCTGAGCACCCTGTAAGGCAGAGCTTGTTGTGGCCAGGGGAGTTCACTGCACTGGAGATGTGACAACTGCAGGGACATTGCTCTAGTTCTAGGGGATCAGGCATGTGCTGGGAATGCTGCTTTTGTCCTTGCTGATACTTGCTTGACAGATGTCCTGAACAGACAAATGACTTTTGCTGAGGAGAGCCCAGTGCCACCCCCTCTCCCTGCTTGCGTGGCAGCAGCCTCTGCCAGGAGCTCTGCCCTAACCTGATGGTCTTGGCACCACTGTGTTCTCAAAGCCCAGGAGCCCAGAGCTGGCCTTGCTGACCATCTCTTGTGCTGCTTGAATTCAGTCTGGATGTTTTCATTGCAGTTGCCTTCAACGCTCCCTGTGGATTCCACCTTCCCTCAGGAGACAGGATTTTCACAAGGCTGTGGGATCAGAGGCCACATTGAGCTGGCAGTAAAACCTCAGGTTGTGCCATTTTCCCACTTTTCATTGCAGGCTCAGGAATATAAACTTTCTTTGGGAAAGAAAGCAAGTATCAGCTACAGATGTGAGCATGCTCTTTGCTTCTTTGCCATCTCTGCACCTCTTCCTATGCCTGGTTTCCAGTCTGAAATGTACTCAAATCTCTGCTCTTTCCCCTGGTTTCCCTGGTTTTAAAACCAGAAACTATCAGAAAACTATCACAAGCTCCCCTGGCAGAGTCATGGGGCCACCAGCCAGTGGAGATGGGCAGTGGCAGAACTGGGAGACTGATGCCAGGTTTGGAGATCAGGGCTGGGAGCTCACCAGTGCAGTGCAGGCTGCACAATTACAAGATGAAATGAGTGTTATGTCCCCTTCTGTTTGGAAATCCTTAATGGATACCCAAAATAAAAACCCATGTGAAGGGTGCTTACAATGTTTTGTAATAAAAATAAATTTGTTCCTAATTTTGTTGTTCAAAGGGGGAAAAAAGTCTGTTCTTTCCCTGGACGCTCACTTTACAAAAATGTTGCCACTAAATAGGATTTTGTGGCTGTAACTCCCAGGATATCAGTGCTGTTGCTTTGCTGGTGTCAATGACTCACTTAGACATGCACAATTAAAAATGTATGTGGATGCAGAGGCTCCAAAGTTTTAATTGGCAGAAGAGATACATATCGTGAACTTAGAGCCCAAAGTGTATTTATACCCAGCTTCCAGAGCTGGTGCAGAGCATTGCACTTGATCGTTCCTTTTAAAGATACCAAAATGTTAGGCAGGAAAACCTCCTGTTTGCTTCAGGGCATTGTCAGGCTGGAAGAGAGCAGTGGAGTTTGAAGTAAATTCCTACTGGTAACGACTCTTGAATACCAGGGTATCTTCTGTCAAAAGAAATAAAAAGCATCATCATCTTCACCTTTCTGAAGTGTTTCCCACTGATGAGCACTATGTATCTCACACCCCAAATGTGTGAGCAGGCATCGGTACAGAGGAAGATTTTCCCCAATGAGCACTTTGCTGGCCCTGCAGGGTATAAAACAGGTCACTGGTGTATAACACCAGCATGTCCTCTGGCCATCCTGCAGCCTGAGGTAAGGTTGTACCTGTGTCTTGTGCCTGCTGACCCACAGCAAAACTCTTACCATGCTTTGAGGTGCTGAATTCACCCTGGTGGTGTTTGTGGGTACCAATTTCAAGTGGTAAAACCCAATGCAAAAAGGGAATCAAAGTTTTTTTCCACTGAGGGCATCTGGACCAATTTTTGAGATGGGAAGTCTTCAGGAAGTGTATAGTTTTGAGTTTTCTTGACAGTGGTGGTTTTCTGTCTGGATCAGCTTTCAGACTATCTCTCACTTTTCTCATAAACGTTAATTGTGTTTTAAATGCTTTTGGCCACACCAAAACTAAAGACATGGCAATTTCTGCCCTCAGTGTGTATAGACAGGAGGAATCAACTTTCAGGTACTACCAGACCATGGCATCTGCATAGGAGGCACGTACACTGGATTTATGGGTATGCATTGTCTCAGCAGGATCCAAGTGTGGCATCGCTCCGCATCGAAAGGAAATCACAGCTTATAATATTCAACTGGTTACTATAACCCCCACCCACCCCAGGTTTAATATTAGAACTATTTTTCACATTGAAAACTAAATAGTACAAAATATAGGCTTGCTGTAATTGTTGTTAGATTATGTGTCATCCTGATAAGATGTAACAAATATTTTCCTATACAGCAGGACCCGTTTCCCTGCGAGTAATGGATGGAGAAACTTCTCATAGTGTGTAGGCAATCGGTCGTAAAAACTTCACTGAGAAGATTAATGCATCAAGTGCAACCTTTGTGGAAAACATAAAGAAAAGAATTAAAATAATAGTTTGTTCATTCATGTTTAATATTAACAACCAAACTTATTTGGTGGGAATGTTCCTTGCTACCTGTGCCTTCCTGCTTCAAGGGGCAGCTTGGTGTCAGGAGTATTTCTACTTTTTCTGAAGACCTTTCAGCAGCACTTATTTTATATGGTGCAGTGATTCTTCAACAGAACTATTTTTAACAGTAATATGAAAGACTTTTTTTCATGGGCAAAGCTTTGACACTAGTAAGTCTGCTGGGCGTCACTTAATAGGCTAGATAAACGTTGACTCACCATTCAGAGTGGAAAGGATTTTCCCTTTGTACCACAGCTCTACATCTTCCCTAGGCACTAATGGCCATCAGAGAGGTGGCACCCTGGGGACAATGTCCTAGAGGGCAAGGACTTGTTTGTTGTACAGACATGAAGGTACAGAAGGGAAAATGGGGCCCTTCTAGGAGCAAAACCTGCAGGTAACAGCAGCTCCTCCTGAGCACATTGCTCCAAGTTCTGCCCATTAGAAGGGTCCTTGCTCCTTTTTGGGGATTCTTTGGGACTAGCCATTGCTCTGCCACAGAATTGGCAGATGTAAGGATGGTCTTACATGATGATGTAATGATTTCATTTTTAAAAATTGCTCAAGGTTTGGGAAAACCAATTTAGTTTGACTGCTGCTGCTTTTCCCCGGGTGTATTTTGAGATCTTGTTTTCTTCCTAAAGTACACTTGTACCTGCAGTCAGTCTCAAGTGACAGGTACCATCAGTCATGAAGTCTGCTGTGAAACCAGGGTTGGATGGAGCTGCTTATTTGCAGTGTGTGGCACAGTTCACTTCTTCCCAGGTCTTTGCTTGTATCTGAGGTCCAGCAGGCTACCCAGCTTGAGTTTTACAGAGAATCACTTATTTTACTGTTGTGAGAACAGGTATTTCTCCCCACTTTTACAGAGCTTGAATTTTTATAAAGAACATTTTGTAAACAAAAAAACAACTGCCTTGCTAAAGTTTCTGCCCCTTCCTGCTGATGGTTAACTAGGAACAGTGGTCTTCTCAGTATTCCAGGAGGTACCACCCTTCACTGCCCCAGTAGGTTTTTGCTGCCATGTGAACAGGGACAGATTTATCACTAAAGAGCCAATGCCATCAAACGTTGTTTGGGCCTTTGAACTACTCTTGCATACAGAATTATTTAGGGCTCATTCAAACTTCTTTCTAAATTGATCAGTTAGATATTTCAGAAAACTTAAAGAAAAATGGTACTGATATTCTTAAATAACTACATTCATCATCGCCAAGAATTTTAAAACCGCAACAGAGAAAAAAAAAAAGTTCAATTTTGATCATGCAGCAGCTTAATTCACTGTGTCTCTTTCTATGGTGCCTAGCACTAAAACAGAACATGCTATCCAGCCACGGTAAAAAGAGATTTTAGCTGCACTATGAAAATTATTCTGATGGTGTAATTGCAATCTTTATTAATTTGGAGTTAGTACGAAAGCAGATTTTTAGGTTTGAAAGCAAGAATGCTCCTTGGCCAAAAAATATTTAGATAAACCAAAAATAATTCATTAAATCTGTCTGTCACTATTGTTTATTTGCAGATGTAGAGAAGGAAGTAGATAATTTAAAGTACAAAAGCTAATTAGGACTGGCTGAGTTTTACTGAATTTTACTTTGAAGAATAGGACAGGTTTTTATATGTCTGAGATGGTAAAATATAATCAAAACATTATTTAATCCAAATCACCCAGCTTCCTTCCAGCTCTGTTTTTTTCTACCCAGTAGTCTCTGCTCTCCAGTCCAGTTACTGGAGCTGAAAAATCATTAGCAATTTCCACTAACAGCACTTCAGCAGAAGGAAGAGACAAGGCCCTAGAGCATAAAGGGGTGAGGATAGAGATTTTTAGCAGTTGCACTCCTTTCCCAAGGAGGTGATGACTGAGCTTCTGCATGTTTTAGAAGGCAGAATTCCCTGATTTAACAAGGGAGCTTTGTTACATTTGATATTTATCAACTTATGTAAATAATTTTATACAAATGTGCATGCCATGGCTTTGTGATAGTTTTAACTTCTTTAACTACCACAGTCTCAGAAGAAAACCTCTCAGGAAAGCAAAATGAGTAACAGAACAGAACAAAACTTCTCCCCCCCCCAAAAAAAAAAAAAAAAAAGGTAATTGCCAATTGCCTGTGTCTGCCTAATTTGCCATTACTGAGATTCTCCCCACATGAGGAACAACTTCCTGTGAAGGATTCGTGTAAAGCTGAGTATGTTTGATATTTGTGAAGCAGTGTCTCATTCAGGACCACAGATTAAAATTTTGATGAGTTAAAAGTATTAATTGAAAACTCATCCTCTTTACTTCGCAGATGCTAAAAAAGATGTTTAAAACTGGCCTCCTTGATAAGTTACTATTTTTTCCCACCCTACCCCAAGAAATGCTCATTTAAGTTCTGTACATAAAGAGTTTTAAATCCCTAAAGGTTCTGGTAAGTAATGTGATAACTTCACTTGATAAGGCTTCTACACTTTTTCTCCAATACATCCATTGATGTGGTTACAGAGATCTGCATTTCAGCGTTAAAAAAATCTAAATTGTTAATCATTTAACCTCGAAGTGCTGTGAAGCAACCAGGTATCCATGCTTCACAAAACAAGGAAGCACACTGTGAAAGTGAGACTAAGCTGAAGTTCATCCAAAGTCCATGCAGAGTATGATTTCAGTTTTAGTTTGAATTTTTTTCCTGATTCTGAGTTATCAAGGAAGAGGGGATAGTGCAAAAAATAACTAATCATGATGGAAACCAATTTTTTCTGCTTTAGGAAAACCTAAGGAAAATTAAATTTACTCTGGGGGAAAGACTTTAAATAAGGTTAAGATAACTATTATGAATTTCTGCATTCTCCAAGGAAGTCTTCAGAAAATACAACACAAACCCTACAAAGAAGTAAACACTTTTAAAAGGTCTCAATCTATCTTTGCTGAAATCTATTTTTGTGTTGCAGATCCATGTCACTCATACTTCGCTTTGTTAATTCCAATTTATTTTGACTGTTTCTTAGACAGGTCAACACCCAGAATGAACACACGCACACTTCCAACATTCTTGACATGTTTTATTATAAAGCACTTCAGACAAACTTTGATTCAAAACCAAAAAGTTCTCATCTATAAAATGAAACTATTTTAAAACAGGATTCATAAAGAAAATAGACTGTTCTTAGGCATCAACTTCACTTGAAGCTCTTCTGTAATGAAATCTAAAGACAAAACTGATGGGTCAAGAGCTACTTATTTCACATATACTGATAAAAGGGAGACTAAGATGTTACACACACCCCATGGAGCATCTTATTGTTGATAATGACACAGGAACACTCGACAGTTAATTCTGGCCTGACAAAGCAGTCCAACATTTAAATATTCTTCAGTCCCAAAAGAGACAAACCATTAACATTTCTTATTCAATAACTAAGCCAGCCCTGGCTAAGGGTTAAAGCTACTTCAAAGCATCTAACATGATAAGCTTTTCATTTCATGTACTTCTCCTGTTGATCAGCTAAGATTTTTGCTGAAGATTTAGCATCATAGAAAAGTTCATTTATTTCTTCAATATGCTCTTTCTCAATGCTGTCTTTCCCATTAATCTTGGCAAGCAGGTTAGCTGGGGTCAGCAACTGCACAGCATACCTGTGATCAAACAGAAGCAGATGAGTAATTACAATTCAGTGCATCCCAGAGAACTGATGATAGAGAGAGGTGGGACATTTGCTTCTAGGAAACACAGCTCTATGAACAGTATGAAAAAGTCAGCAAGCACTCCAGCATTCCTTAAAGAAGAGGAGCATTACCATTCCTTTTTTAACCGACTGTGTCGTTGTAAAGGAGAGGTTTGTCTTGCTTCAAACAGTGAGTTATCCTACTGCGAGTGGCTTTAGACCCAGTCATGCTGAATAGAAAACTGCGCCCAACTTACCTTAGGGTTGTCTTGGTACCAATTTCCCCTAAGTGGTTTAGAGCTTCTTCACTGATATTAATGCCTTCTGTCTGAGCACGAAGTTTTGTAATCTGTTGGCAAGAGTAAGCGAGGTACATGTCAAACAATTAACATGCTTAAGTAATTAACTTAGTATCTGTAAACTGTCAGCTTTAGAGATGAGACATGCTACAAAACAAGATGGTGTGGAGAGCTACCCTGGTGTAACTTATCACTAAACCAGAATTTGTAGAATTCTAAGTCTTTGAACAGGAAAATACAATGTTAAAAAACGATAATCACAAAAGGAAGGTGAAGTAACACATCTGGACTGCTAACCCTTCATCGTAACTCTGCACGGTTAGCAAGGCCTACCTACTAATAGAGCAGAACATGAGAACTTATACTACAAAATGGAAAATGTATGTTAGAAGTTAGTGGCAGCTGAAGACTTCTGCATAGCCACAGCAGTTACTGAATTCTGCAGTCTATCACTGGTGCTGAACAGCTACAGCAGAGCCCTCCAAAAAGCTCTACAGAAAGCTACACCCTTTCCTTAGCGGCTCACAACAGTTTTTATTCAATTGACAAGAAGATAGTAAAGTAAATAAAAAAAGTTACTTTCTCTGATTCACCTATTCCTTCAAGAAGAAAAAAAAATCCCTAAGAAGAATCTAATCTTTCAAGAACAGTCTCAGGCTTGTAGCAGTTTGAAGATCTTTACAAAGTTGGAGAGGAAGATATCACCAATAAGCCTGAGCATATGAAGCTGCAACAAAAGTGGAACAAGTCTCTCGGTAGTCTGTATTACCAGCTGAGTGATAAGGGGCAGACTGGATAATGATGTTGTGTTGTAGTGCAGAGATAACTCTGGAACTGCAAGCCTCATATAATACAGGTATTTTTCACTTTGGCAGCTTTGCAAACAAGATATCAAGAAGAATTCGTTTAAATTAAAGCCATAAAAATGCGCTCGGGGAGCCAGGGTAGGGAGCAGAGTAAGAAAGGGGCTTGAAATGGCAGAAAGTTGGTGGTAAGAATATTAGCAGTGCTGCTGACAATTGCAATTTCAGGTTGAAGATTTTTTTACTGGCAGGTCACCTAGACATCCCCTTCCCTTCATTCAAACACTGCTACTTTGTTCTTCCTCTGCTGCAAACAAGGTATTCAGTGTCACATCTTTAACTATGTTTTTTAAAATAACTTTTTATCCTTTATCTGAAGGACTAAGGCCCAAGACATTAATCCACCACTCGCTTACATATGCATTTACTATGGAATAGGAAAACAAGTGTTTATCAGGTGAAATACATTAGGTGAAAACATCTCAGTTATAAGCTCTAATATCCAACAGGAGGCATATATGCAAAAAAGTTTGGTTACACCACCACCTGACTAGAATAAGCATAAAAGTGAATTTTTTCCCTATTCTGGTTCCACTAAGGTTACTGTGTGTCTTGTCTCAGAGCAGCACTTAACAATGGGATTTCTATTTTATCAACATGCACAAAACCCAAGGCTTTGGATTCGTTATGAACAAATTTTCAACAGATACATGACCAGATTCTGTGCTGATAAAGGAATCAATTGTGAAGGTAAAGAGTCTCACCCAAAAACATCAGCAGCAGGAACTTCTTCCTAACATGAAAGACAAATGACAGCAAAACCAGAGAACTACCTTACATATACCTTATTTTTACTCCCACCCCAACTGTACTTATGTCATGGGTTAGTACAGTTTGGTTTTTTAGTTATAAAAGAATGTAGAATAATTTTCCAGGTCAGGACCTGGGAATTGCTTTAGAAAAGACAGGGACTTATCAGAGGGTTAGATGGAATATTGGCATCTGTTCTGACCACTGAAAGTTGTTGGTTACAAACTTTGGGAAGTACTATATAAAACCCCTTGATTTCCTGTAAGTGGGTCCTTTTTCTTCTTTCCTTTGGCCAGAGAGAGACAGGTAATATCGAGCTGGGCCTCCCCTTTTGGAGGGGAGCTGGCCTGAGGCCTGGCAGGATTCCATTGGCTGCCGGGTGGAGGAGGGGAAGGAGAGGTCGCTGCTTTACAACAACTACTTTCTCCAAACTTCCCTGGTGCAGGGAAAGATCTCTGCCGGGCCCCTGATAAGAGCTATGGGCACCATTTGGGCTGAGGCCACCCCGATTTACACCGAGGGGTGGGCTGAGAAGGCATTTATGATCCTGCCTGGTTTTATGATTCCGGACTGCTTGAGTGCTCCAATCTCTGATGTTTCTGTGTGAGTTCTTCCTCCCTCACCAGCGAGGCCTTGAACATCTAACACCAGGAGCTACAGAGGGAGAGACAAAGACTCTGAGCAGATTTAACCCTTTCCTGGCAACATGAAGCTTCCAGAGCTTAGCCCTTCTCTGAGAGAGTAAGAAAGGACAGAGTGAACATAAAGAAGAAACAGCATGAAGTCAGTAGAGCGAGAGTGAAAAGACTGTTGGGACAGAGTATTGAAGAGTTGGTTGATCCATTCTTACTTGAGCCATGGAAATGAACTCTATATTTAGATAATTCCTTTAAATCATAAGAAAGATATGCATTTGGGGAGATGATTGTTTTGATTTGTGTGTGAATTTGAGCAAAGGTGTTTGTGATGGACTAAGTAACATTAATCTTATAAGATGCTTGAACAGAAATAAAGATGAGGAGCTCTCTGTGCCAATGAAGAAGTGAGAAGATATCTCTGTACCTTGAGATGAAGAATCCTTTGCTTTGGAGTTATTCATCTTTAAAAGGTGACACCCTAGTACGCAAAAGTCTAAGACCCATGACCCATAAGCAGCTTGGGAAACTGCTCCTGGGAAGGTCACAAAAGCAGGTTTCTCCAGGCAGTTGTTTTTGTGACAGTTTAAAACCCACAAGAGAACTGTCCTAGAGAAGTTGTCAGTGGGATCCGTGACTCTAAGAGAGACTCTTCCCCTAAAGAATTAATGAAAGACTATTATCAAATAGTGAAACTGACTGAAAATTACAAGTTTTGTCTCTTTATGTTGTTTTGTAGGAAAGTTAACAGTTTAAAAGAGGGAAGAGTGTTTTTAGAGTTTCATTCTGTTTTACTTTTTTTTCCCCCAACTTTCTTTTTCTATTCTTTTAGTGTGCGTTAATAAAACTATTTGTTCATTTTTAAGGTTGAGCCTGCTTTGTTTTTTCTCCTAGTCTGTCTCCCACAGAAAGAGTAAGTACTAAGACCAGAATTTAGTGAACGTAAAACCACTACAACTTAGTTAGAAGCCAAAGTTAAGTGTAATTACTCCTCGTCTTCTCCCATGAGAAGTTGCCATTCAAAAGCCTTAACTTAAGGGAAGATGAGATTATCTGACTATGGGAACATGATTTATGTGGCCAAATGTCTGGACTCTATTTTTAGCTTTAGGAAATGCTACTGCAAACACCTCTTTTCCTTCAGCCCCCTGGGGAGGGTGGAAGTCACAGCACTCACCCAGCTCTTCTGAACATCAGCATTCAGAAAGTGTCTTACCTGCACGGTAATACAGCACTAACTACACAGAGTTCACTTAACACTACAGGGAAATCCAGGCAGTCTTGAACACCCCCAGGCTGAGTAAAAGTCGCACATGAAAATTTGTTTTGTATAGAGACTAAACCTAATTGTATTATTAAATTACTGGGCTGCTTCTACTGCAATCTACACCACAATGCTTCAAAGTGTCTTTTATGTACCAAAAAAATCAACCTGAGAACAGGACAACATCAGTGAAAAGCTCCTCAAACCAAGGGAAATGAAGCTTTGCCTCTACCTTTAATTCGATAAATTCATCCACATCACCTTGGGACCTATCCAGCAGCAGGAGACCATAATCTGATGACAATGCTCTCCTCTATTGACACTATCTCTTAAATAATACAAAGAATTCACATTGTAAACCCTAATGTCTTCTGCATTGTGTCACTTCCCAGCATTAAGATGCTAATGAGGGGGGGAATCTTTGACACAATGCATCATAATGGCACCAAGCATTATAATCAATACAAAACATTGTGATGGCCCCACAGGAAAACTTCCAGGCATTTGGAAGGATATCTCTGCAACATTTTCTGTGCTTACATTTCCAAAATTGACCAGCATGAAAATTCTCCCCATTTCAGGAGACAGCCCCAGTAGGTTAAAGCGACAGTACACAACGTAAAAGCAAAAATGCAGCACATAAGGTTGTATTCTTCAACCCCTCTCATGTCTCATGTGAGGGAAAAGCTTGAGGTGTGGGACTAAAGATCTCATGATGTGACACTTCATCTTACACCAACTGAAAAAACACTACCTGCTAAAATCTGCAAACTACGGGAAGTACATCCATGCAAGATATTGCTTCACCTAACACTTCATGCCTTCCTGCAAGTGAGGTGCCCCCATGTGCTTAGCAACTCCTCAGTGGGTGGGAGTCAGCGAAGTTGTGTGCAGTTTTAACCAGCTCACCGTATTAACTCCTACACAAAGCAGGCTTGTAACAAGCAGGAAGCTTTCTGGCACAAGCCCTGGTGACCACAGAGTAAAACAGCTCTACAGTAACAGAACAGGCAGAAGCAGCGCACAACTTTGGGGACTTGTTACAAGTTCTTTAAAATCCCGCACATACCTGCTTCATTTCTTGGGGTGTATAGAGCATGGTTCGGATAATCATTACTCGATCAAGCAGGTCCAATGGTATTCCATGAGGAGACACGATATCCTCTGTGCCTCTAGAGGAGAAACCAAACAAAGAAATCAGACACTACTGTGAGTTCAGTACATTGATTTGGTTAAAATCAGTAAAAAGCGACTATGCTACTTTACAATTGTTGTGTGTTCACAGAGACACATACCCCTCCTAGATTAGAGACAGGAAACATTCTGGTCTAAGGTTCATTCTAGACAGCCCCAGGGAAATAAACACTATTGCTGGAGCTCTTAAATATGCTCTCAAAAACAGTGAGAGATGCTTTCTTGCATTGTATCTCACAGTACAACCTTATCTAATGTTTCAAGGTATCCTCCAGCAAGGAACAAATCATTCTAAGTTTTTTAGCAGTGTCAGCAGAAATTATATATACTATCATCCATTTGGAGAACATCTCCTGTTGCTGAGCAAGCCATTCTTTCCCCAGTCCCTTCAGTGAATACTTCAGCGGTTTATATTCCATGCCTGCAATCCAGCAAACAGAGAAGTTTAGGTCTCTGTATGAAAGATAGGGCAGGATCTAGATCCCCAACCATTTTGTTTGACATACAACACCCAACAGCAAAGCCTGCAGACACATGTACTCTTGTTTTCCCAAGACCACTGTAATTTGCTGTGAAGTTGAAAGATACCCAGATTTAATTTATAAGTAAAAACAGTGAAGTGCTGGTAAAGAACTACACTTTTAAGTATAGTGCTAGTATTTAGGTACTGCAGCTCTGGCCATGGTTCTCCAATATTAGATGCCACTATTATATGGAAAAATCCCTTTCTTAAATCACAGCTTTTTCATAACAAGATCTGCAGTGAACCCATGCTGACAGATCTCTACTTCCTTTACTTTTACAAGACAGCCTTTTTATATCTTTGCAAAGAAAGTGCAGTAATGTCCATCTTAAACATTTTGAAGGGTTTATCATTCTCACTTCTAAGCAATGCAAACAGAGAAAGATTAATACCAGATGAGCCACTATGAGGTAAAGCAAAAGCTAGTTATACAGCTGAATTAAATCAATTCAAAGAATAGCAATCATTGCTAATGACAGTCTGCTTAGACATAATTAGACCACAAACTAGAACTTACAGAAAACTCTGAAACATGAGAGCACTTTTACTGAACATGCAAAGAATCTATTTTGCAAGTGCAAAGTATCAAAGTGAAAGCACAAAGTGAAGTGGAGATGAAACACAAGTCGGTTGGCAAGACTGAAGAATCACAAAAAGCCAGATTAACAGCAGGAAAAGGGAAAGGGCTGAACTGTGACACACTCTACCAGGAAGAACAAGAAGCTGAAGTCTGATGGAATTGGGATAGCAAGCAGCAAAATAATCCAGAAGCAGGAAACAATATTAGAGATTTGTAGCTCTGGTGCTTTTGATGTCCCTAATGCACAGGCAACAGATGTATCAAGGTATACAATGAGCATGGTAACTGCCACAGATCATCCAGGAAGTGAAACAATTCAGAAACTGTTAGGGCAGGAGAGATGTGTTACGCGAAAGGACAAATTCCAGTCAGCCTGGCATTAAATGTTTGTCCCATTGTGAAACTTATGAGAAGTCCTTGAGCACCAATGCAGCTTGCAACTCATGCAGAGGACTATCACAGGTGACAGAGATAAAAGTCTTTGAAGATTGTAACTCTACTGACACAGCTAATTCCAATGTTTATGGACCAATGCAAACTGGAAAATTCAAGCTTAGACATCATACCTGATAATGCAGTTTCCTCGGTTGGAAGCAAAGATGACAATGGGGGAAATAGAAGATTCCAGTGCTCGGTGCAGGTATGTGAAACACTCAATATCCAGCATGTGAACCTCATCCACAAAGAGTACACCAGGCACTAGCTCTGCAATGCCTTGATCGATATATTTGTTCACCACCTTATTTATCTCTCCTCGAAGTTTGTCTGAGAACAAAATGAAACAGCTGGTTGTTCTGCTAGTGAACTATAGGTCAGAGGGTAAGACTTGAAGCAAGGAAAATTCTCCTTGAACTTTTCCATGGTTTGGTATCTTACTGCCACAAGGAAAATATCCAACACTAAAATTTTGTGACATTTCATACTGTGTTGAGGCAGTATCTATGCAACAAAGTATTTCTAATTGAAATACTCACATGTGCGAAAAATTGATTGTTGTAGGTTTGTGGAGTTTGCTAGGGGGTGGAGAAGTCAAAACAAACCTCATTTTAAACACAAAACTTACTGAAGTTTCCAAGCATGGCTGAAAAAAACATAACTGAAAGAATGAAATCTTGCTACTCTATTTCAGCAAAGCAGTTGTGTTTAACCAAAAAAACCCCCAAAAACACACAAACAAACAAACAAAAAAGGCTATATAAGTGAACCTACTGCTAGCAAAGATATGCCAGATGTTACATCAATGTATCTGGTATTACAATAAGCAAAGCAACCTCTGGGACACACAAAATACTTCAAAAGTGACCATTCAGTTAGGTATTGAAACAGATTTTGATTTTAGACAGTAACTTAGTGAAGCAGCATTTCTTTCAAAGCAAAATGGAGAGTAGATCTGTCTCTAGATACTGTTTTCTCCAAAGACTTGTAAGTAGGAAGAGCAGCAGTGCATGTGGAACATCAGGTCCTTAGACAGGTGGTACAGGAGGTGCCATTTTTCTACTCCACCAAAATTCAACAGTATGATTGTATGATTGTTACAACAATTTTTAGAATTTGTGTATTACTGCTGTTCAGTTTGGCTCTTTGCTGAAAGCCTGAACCTCACTGTGTCAGGAATGTTGTGGGATGGGCACGGGCATTCTGACCTCTCCTCAGGAATATAGGTGCAAGAGCACTGCATACATTTTCATCCACTACATGCATGAACCAGTAACCTGTACTGTCTCCAGCCATTGCAATTCTAGCAACTGTATCACTGCTTTTTGAAATCTGAATATTTATGAATATGTTTTATGTAGGCATTCATTTAAACATAGTAACTCTGTTTTTAATCCTTTTCTAACTGGAAAACCACATAGACTATATCATCGCCAAACACCAGACAGGTTTCGCACCGGTAATTTCCGTTTTCTTAGGTTTCATCAACTGCCCCATCATAGAAAGAATGTCTTGTCCTCCCTAGGAAAAGAAAGTGACAGATCAGCTTTGAGGTCATGTAGCACACACCTTGGGAATTTTATAGATCAGGAATTGGTTAAAGAAGTTCTTTCTTACAGTTAACTTCTTGATACTTTACAACAGCAGTCTTTGATAATCTGTCAAATTTGGGTCACCTCATCACAGGAGTATTCTAAACATAATCATGGAGCTACCCCCTCATCCTTGCTCATTTGGAGAGCATAAAAATATCAAAATGAGATCCTCTCTTGAAAAAACTGTCACAGAGGAACTCTTAAGGAATGAAATTGTCAGGGAACACAGAGACTTGGATTGCCTGCATGCACAGTAGGTGTTCAGCCTGTCAATAAAGGAAGAACTACTCTAAATGTTGTGACTTTTTAATACCGTGATTTTTATAACATAATTTTTTTTTTTTTGTAAAAAAGGAGCTTTATTTTGAAATTGAGTTTAAGAGTTGTATTGTTTCACTGTACAGATTCCAGCCTTTAAGCTTGTTAGTGACTTCCGTTTTTTGACACAGATAGAATTCCCTCAAGAGTGGATTTATGTTAGGACACAGCATGGAGTAATTCTATTTCCTGGGGATTTTTGCTGTAATACATGCAGAGCTCTACTGAGATTTGCAAGTAAGTTTAACAAGTGTCTACGAAACACTTCTGAAATAAGCAAGAACATCAACAGTCAAAAATACTTGAGACACCTTTTATCAGTCCTTGCAGTTTCCATTTCATGGTTATGAAACCATAAACACAGAGCAGAACGTGTTAAACTGCACTCAGAACTTTCAGTAAATTAAATTATGCAGGTCTGGCTGCTGCTACCTCACACCTGCAGGCAGCTTTTCTTCTGGAGAGAAAGCAATAATCTCCTTTACTGGTCAGAGGTGACAGCCCACAATGCTCTTTCTCTGCAAATGATGGGGCACAGTGGTGGAGGGAAGGAGAGCAGGGTCTAGATTATACATTAACTGTGAAAGTGATGAATCCCAAATACCTGTGTGGAAGCTGTTCTACAACTCCCAGACCATTCTCTGTAGTGCTAGAAGTATTATGCTGACCAGTATTCCATGACCACATGCATGAATCCTAAGGAAACAACCACCTTTTCAACCTCCATGGCAGAGCCCTGGGGCAGCCAGCTGAAGCATGACCTCCCTGAGGAAAGCTAGACTGGCCTTCAAGGTGTAACACCTACTGCTTTTCCTACAGTGGAATTTTTGCTGGTAAGTTAGCTCAACTTCCTACATCTCAATTAGTCTGGTAACATCACATCTATGTCAAGTAATTTTTTTCTGTAAAGACTTCATCTGTGAAGTCAGATACCTGAGGTCGAGCATTGGCCACATCCAAGTCATGCAGGGTGACATCCTGAATAATTTCCTTTTTCTTGTGCACATCACCTTTTGGCAAGGGAACATACTCTTCAGCTTCAAGGTCAAATTCCGTAGCATAGATATCACACCTGCCTTGCCTCTGAGGAACAGTGAAGAGAAATCCAGGTATATAATTAATTTCAGTACCAAAACCTTGAGTGGCATGAATTTGATAACAGAGTTAGTTCACAATTCCAGTTCTGACAAGCTTCAGCTGACAATTCAGACATCCCACTCCCTGCTTAGAAAGAGGCGTACCCTATCTACTGATCAAAGCTCAAAAACTCTGTTGAAAAGCACCTGATATTTTCAGTGGCAAGAACATTTCATTCCTCTCCCCTTCGTTTACTGTACGTAGTTCTTGCTAAAGGACAAATCCAGCAGATTAACCAGAGATTGGGAGAACTTCCTTTGTAGGTGGGTGATTTATTATATGATAGAAAATATTATGCTCATCCATTAAACAGCAAGTATCACTATACACTACGTTCTAAATCAGATATGAAAAGAATGCTAACTAATGCAGTATTCCCTTCTACTATGTCTATGTATATATCTTGTGGAGAAAATATCAGAGTGATAAAAGATTAAATATGCTGCACATGTCAGCCTGAGAATGACTAAAGTTGTTTGGTTCTTCCCTTAGAAATGCCTTGATCTTACAGAAAAGAAAACTCATCCAGACAGCATCAGTGATAGCTTCCTTGCCAGACGACCTTAACTGTGAACCACCACCACATTCTTTGGGTGCAAAAGAGACTTCTCCCTCCAGATAAGGAAAGCACTAGGCTCTTTTTAAAATTTCCATATAACCATATCATGTCAGTTAAGGTTAATAAATCAGAGAGCCTTCTAACAAAGGCAGAGAAAGGTCTGCAAAAAACACACACCTGCATAAAAAGTACAGAACTTTTCTTTTACCTTGACAGCTCCACTGTTTGCTTCAATATAAATAACATCACCAGTTTCCACTCGCTCCTTCTGCAAGCTTTCAAAAATGCTTGGGTCCAGCTGGAGACAAGCAAACAGCACAGTTGGTCAGAACAGCTCCATATTATTATGGTAATCAAGGTAAAGAAATTCAGTTTGAAGCTCATTCCCATCAAACAAAATTAAACTGCAACTCACCTTGACAATCACCTAAGATTTTATAAAGCTGTAACATTTTGGAGTAGGGATATAAAATAAATCTGGAAGACACACAGAACTTACTGTCTTACAAAAAATCTGCTATCCAAAAGGAAATGACAGTGCCAAAACCAGAATGTTACCCGCTACAAAACATAGCTCTGAGTAATGTGATGATGTATTTATACCTAAGAAATAGTAGCTCTCTAGCTTTCTAGGGAAACTTATAAAAAATCTTGCTATAGCACTGAATTATGTTCCCTGATTTCTTGAGTCCTTAATCTCTGTGGAGTTCTGTGTGGGAGAGTGGGTGTGGAATATATTAGATGCCTTTGTTTCCCTTGATACATGTTTATTCACTTTTGCTCTTCATTTCCTCGTTTTCAGAGTGAACAAATGAAAGATGATACTTAACAACAGAGGCAGCTTTTAGTTCTTTCCAAGTCTGACAGGAAAATTGAATGGATACAAGAAAACAAAAGGAAAGTGGGCCTGAGCTGGCAACACACCAGCTCAATTTCCAGTTCTCTATCAAATACTCACTAGAGCATGACACTCCATGTAGAAAGAAAGGATGTGAAAGAAAGAACAATTTATATTTAAACAAGCAATATTTCCCAAGCCATCCTCAAAAATCTGGTTCCTGAAAATCAGGAAAACAAAACCAAACAAGGCCTTTCTCCTATGTTTATTACCATGAACATTAATTTATAGCCAGGGTCAGAGTGTATCCAAGACTAAGATAGAACAAAGTTCAAATTGCCAACTCAGCCCATTTTTTGTGGTACCTGTGATCTACAAAACTGCATCAGGATCTATTCCTATTAAACCTCACTTTTAACTCCTTGAAGACATGCAGGTGTGTGCTGCCAAACAGTGAAATAACAGCAGCTGCTAAGCAAGTGATTATGGGTTTATCCCATATTTCAATTAGTAGGACACAAGACCAATATCTAAATATTCTACATAAAGCAGATAAACAGGATAAAGTTGTCTAGCCAAAGAGAGCAGCCTCCTGGCAGGCCCACTTGACAGAGATGGGGATCAAGAGCTTGAAATGGAAATAGGAAGTGCTAAAAATAGAAGCTACAAACCCAAAATACTTAAGGCAATCTTTAAGACTACCACACATACCTTCAACTGTTTGGTTCCCTTTGCAGTTTTGAGTCCTATAATTACGTGGCTGATGGTTTTGCCATATCCCCCCATGGGATTCTCAGTCTCACAAGGAGTTAGTTCTGTGACTTCTCCTTCATAAACTTCCTTGGTCTCTTTAATCCTCAACCCTGAAAGGAATTATTTAAAATAGTTTCAGTATACACTTAGGAGTCTACTGTTTTACTGTCAACAAAATGTAACATATTGTTAGGGTGCATTACATTTCATAGTAATGCTTTAAAGGCAGAAAGATGAATTATTGTTCTCTTCTTCAATATTAAGTGAGAATATTCATCCTGTGCATCAGAACGAAAGCTCAGCCCAAGTTCTGACCTGCTAAGAAGTTTATTAAATCTTTAGAAATTACTTTCTTCTATCCCTTATTATTAGTTCTTGAACCAAGTGTTAGGATCCTCTGTCTCTTTTCCCTCCCACAAAGCAGAAATTTGCTTGATTTGTTCCCCTATGCTAAAGCCAGAAACATAGATCATCTTCTGAAACTACTGACATTAATATAACAGTGAGTTTTACACAATTTTTGGACTATCAAAAAAGCCCTGCAAAGTTAACAAAAAGATAGAAGAAAAAAGTAACTTCATAAAAAACTTTATACTTCAGCAACTGAGTTAAAAATATAACACAAATTGGTTAACAGGTATTATGCTAGAACATCGTAAAATTACCAAAGGATTAATGTATAATTTAAAATATTTTTCAAGTTAATAGCAAAAGGTGAGCTAGATAAAATTTAGCAGAAACTGCGACAATGAAAATTTAGAAGTATTTCAAAATAGCTGAAAATTACATCCTCACTTTGTTATTTTTCAGACAGCCATGCAATCATCAAAATATCTGGCTATCTTCTGTTCTAGTCACAACTACTGTAATTAACTACGTTATTTTAAATTGATAAATAATTTAGAGCTGAAGAGATTTACAGGCAGACTGTTTCAAAGTAAACCTACTATCATCACCACCACCACTACAATTATGTATGTTCTAACCACATAGAAGTTCAAAGAACCCACATGTGAAGAAACTCCATGAAGTATGTTATGAGACACACATGCCAGACCAAAAATAATGAATGGGCTGTAACAAGATATAAGAAAGTCATCCTGCCCAGTCTGAGGATATTGTGAATTTATAAACCTTTCCTCGTTCTTTAACTTTTCATTTTGCTTTGAAAGAGATCAGATACTTCAGCAGTAATTTTGAGCTGCTGATAGGGGCTATAAAGATCTGACAAATACAAGTCTGTCTCCCTCTACTGGGCCCAAATTCAGACCAGGATCTGAAATGCGAGAAACAGTCTAACTAGATAACATGACAAATTCTTGGTAAGAAAAGTTTGCTTTCTCTTACTTAAGACGACATGAAAAGTTGTGTACAAAGTTAATTTCAGTAATTTTTGAAATGTTTTTCAGGTATGCCAAAACACCATACAGAAATTAATGAACCTCTGAATTATAAAACTGACCTGGACAAGACTGCATCACACTGGTTCATATAAAATGAATGTGAAGCAATATGGGAACCTGCACATTGAAACTGCTATTGCCACAAACTGGACCAGGTTTGCTTGTTCTCTTTGCTTTGCTTTTAGACTTCCAGCACAAGTTCTACTCTGCTATTAAACGTGGCAGCCTGTTTATGTTTGGGGTATGATTTGTACACTGCTGAAGAATGCAATGAATCTTCCAGTTCCATTTAATCTGAAAAGAATCCAGTTCATGTGCTCATTCTGTTCCACAACAGAATTCAAAGCCAAGTCAGCAAGGGCAAACCCAGGGATTTGCTTCAGAAGCCTTCCTCTAATCGAGACTAATGTGCTCTTACAAATGTGTCTGTAGAAAATATTTACAGATGAACATGATCTGAACAAAGATAATTGATGGTTTGAACTTGCTGCTGATTATCCTTTGATTTCAAATTAATATGTATGAACTACAAACTTCATCCTCAGAAGAGTTCTTAGAGAGATCTACTTCCAAATTAGACACAAAATCCAAGGCAGTAATTGTGGGCTATTTCATGTTTTGTTTCAACAGCATCCATGGAGCTAAACAGTGCTTGCTTGACTCATTGGCAGGTACAATTTGGCAACACAAGGAACAGTTATACCACTGAAGTGGCTATTTGCAGCACTTAATTTTACTGCAACTGAGCTCTTAACATTAGCTGCTATCATCATCCTCACCTGCTGCTAATAGGCTCTATACTGGATTAATTTCTCCCAGGTTAAATTTCTTTTATTAACCTATACAACAATTCGATCTCCTCATTTCCTACTCAGTCCTTTTATGTTTCTTACATATTTTAACCTCTCTACTGCATTCCAAACACTACTTGGCCATGAGACTATGTCAGGTCTGTTATTAAAAGACTCACAACAATAAAAACTCTGTGAACTCAGAGTAACTCCCACTTTCTTATAAAGTGATGGGTCCAAACCAGTCAGGATCTCTAATTTCCATGAATAAAAGCCCCAACCATTAAGTAAAAAATTTGATGCTAACCTCTCTGCAAGTTTTTAAAAACTCAGGTGGCTAAACCCCTTGAAAGCAAAATGCATGATATGAGCAATGATGATGTACACAGAACCTGCGACCAAGAAGAGATACAAACAAAGAAAATTCCATAAAACCGAAATGAATACTTTAAGTACTGATGGACATGTGAGCTGAAGCTTCCCTTGCACACAGACCCAACTGCACTGCACAGAATCTTTTTTTTTTTTTTTAATGCACCCTTGTAAAATATTTCTTTACCAAGCAGGGAAGCTAAAACATACTCGAGATTAAAACCCAAATGGAAAGCGTTTCATTACAAGAAATTGTGGTTACTAGTCCTTTAAAGTAATTCTGAGAATTTTACACCCTTAAAAATATTCAGTAAAGGCTGCGTTATGGAAATGTGAAATGGAATTCAACAGAAACGAATAAAAGAAGTTCCATCCTTCATTAACACTAATATTTGTTTAGAAGTATCTCTCTATTGGCATTCAGGGAATGTGGGGAACTAACAACGTAGCTGGCTATTAAATCTCTGCTATCTCTAGAACTGACAACATGGATGGCGTAAGTTTCACCTGTTGGTTCAGGTTTCTAAATCTCTGACAGGGAACTTCATCACATCAAGGAAATTTTGCAGACTACTGAGGCTTCCTTTCCCCAGTCCCTGCCAGCTTCATGGTAATGAGAAGACCAGAAGCTACCGAAAGTTGCTTTCTTATAAAAGTCAATGGAATACTTTTGTTTCACTGAAGAACTGAGAGACTTCCTCACCCTGCTGCTGCTAAGATGAAGTCCAAGAGGAAACTTGGTACTGAAACCGGAAAATTACTGTTAATACATTCAGGACTAAAATCAACCGGGCTCTCTTTAGCCAATCCTCACACAAACAAAGGCCACTTCTACTTGCATTTATCAGCTGTCAGCAGCAGTTGTGTAAGGGATTTTAGATCATCACTGGGGCTGTGTTGGAAATTAAGCCAATTTACATCAAACCTGTAAATGCACCGTAGAACTGAGAAAGACATTAAGTTAAAGTGTTTATTTAGACGGATGGAACTTTCTCTGTGCTCGCTGGGACAGTAAGTCAGCCCAATCTTGCTGTTTGGGAGCCCCTGATTAAGACTGTTTATTTAGTAAGGTGAAATCACTAAAACAAAAAACAGGAGGAACATTTTTCTGTCTACAAGTATTTCTGCTAAGTTCTGTAAGAAACTAAAAATTAATTTTTCTTTCAGCTTTATTCAGTCACAGGCAAAATGACGAGGTGAATGTGGAGGATGAAAGAAAAACTTGGTGAAGTATAAACCAAAATACAATAATTAAATTACAATTTGTAAACAGAACACCTGGCTCCACTAAGTGTGAAAGAGATTCACGAAATTAGGATCAGCACTGAAGAAAATAAGCATACAAAACTCTGAGAATGCCATGACCACTGAAAAGTTCTTCCTTTTAGATGACTGGGAAAAAGCAAAGTATCATGCAAACACTTAATTCCTCTTTTCCTGAAACTTACCAATCGCACGTCGGAAGTTTTCCATTAGAACTTCTGTTTTCTTGATCTCAGTGGAATAGACCTCACTTCCAACCATAGGACAAAAGGGAACTTTGCTTCCCAGTTCCTGAGCAATAGCTAAAGCCAAAGCAGTCTTTAAAAAGAAAAAGAAAAACAAACAAACAAACAAACAAAAATAACCACCAGACATTAATTTTGAAGATAATTAAGAAAGGATTCTTTTTGCACAAAGTTACCTTTCCTCATTATATCACCTTCTATATATCAACTATCAATTTAATGGTAAGACTATTCTGTCTGATATACATTTCTCACATATAACAACCCGCCTTCAACACAGGTGACCTTTGCAAAGACTTTTTAAAAACCTTGAAGACACAATACCGGGCATTTGACTTTGATAGTTGATAGAGATGCAAAAAGCCTTAAATAGCCTGGGGGGAAAAAGTAAACCAAGCAAAAACTAGTCTAGCTTTTAATATAAAAGTACCTTCTAAAACTTTTTCAAACCCCTTGTTACCTACGTGTTTATTAACCTACAAGAGGTGGTTTCACATTAAAGATGCTGCCAGTGTTGATGACACGGGTACTGCCAGTGTCGATAACATGGCAAAACTAAAAATATGAAATAGGGAACTACATCAATAAATTAATTGGGAAAAAAAAAAAACTGGTATATGAAAACATTTTGTAACCACTTCTCTAAAACAGTTTTGACAACAAATTAAAGTAGATTTGGAAATAACTTTATTTTGTAACAAAATAGAAAAATAGTACCTTGCCAGTTCCAGGAGGTCCTGCCAACAGCACTGCTCTGCCAGCCATTTTTTTGCTTTTGATTAGCTCCACTATAACCCCACATGCCTACAAGTTAAATAGGTATTAATACTGTGAACAGAAGTCTTACTATAGTATCTTTTGTTCCAACATTATTTAAAATGTTTAGAAATAACAGGTATTACAAAAAGTAAAGATTTCAATTTCATGCACGCACACAAAAAATACGAGATCAGAAAAACGTACTTTCTACATTCATTTTATCTAACACAAACATTAAAAACCACAGACAATAAAACTCAATCTGTGAACTCTGACTCCTTTTCCCTCCCGCAGTCTCACGCACAGAGAGAGGTTTGAAAGTAAAGCAAGAAAATAATCTTCGCTGCCTGGGCCGCAGATCTTCTATAGATCTTCTTTCACGGCCAGATTGGATAGGGCTCCGAACAACCTGGCTCAGTGGAAGGTGTCCCTGCCCAGGGCAGGGAGGGTGGAACCAGTGATGATCTTTAAGCTCCTTTCCAAACCAAACCAATCTGCGATTCTATGATGGTTTTATCCAACCACCGGGTTGAAACGGATGCTCCAATCCCTATTTGCATCAAATCTGGTGGGTTCCGTTGCCTATAACACCCTAATTTCTACGCCCGACACCCGACACACCGTCACCGTCCTAGCGCGAAGCAGAAGCAGAGCAAATACATCCCCGACCGCCTCCATCGCATCTCACACTACAGCAGCGACACTAAGGAACCCAGGCACGACTCTCACTCGCTGTCGGGGACTTGTCAGACGCCCCGGCCCGGCCCTGAGCTCACCTCCCGCGCATTCTCCTGCCCCACGAGCCCGGCCCCCGCTGGCTTGGCGGCGCCGCTGTCGTCCAGACCCAGCCCCTTGACATGGCTGTGGGCGGCGATGCGCTGGGTCTTTGAGGTGCTCTTCACCTCCTCGATCTTCATGGCGGGGCACGGCAGGGGCAGCTGAGGCCCGGCCGCACCGCGCTCCTCTCACGCGGCCCGCGCGTTACCGAGGCTCCCAGCGCGCGCCGACGCGCCCCACCCCCGCTCCGTTCATTGGCCCCCACGACGGCACTCTCGGCGCTCATTGGGCGCGGAGCCTGCCCGTCAGCCGCAGGGGCGCAGGGTTTTAGGGTCCTCCCGCCCGTTTCCGCATGCGGCGCGCGCGGATGGTCCGGGCGGGCGCGGGCGCTGCGGAGGAGCAGGGCCGGGAAGGATGGAGGTGGTGGAGTCACTGTCCTTGGAGGTGCTCAGGAAAACACTGGATGTGGCACTCGGTGTCAGGGTCTAGTTCAGAAAGTGGTGACCCGTCATGGGCTGGACTCCGTGATCTCGTTGGTCTTTTCCAACCTAAGTGGTTCTGCGATTATCTGACCGCAGGGGCGGTTTGGGGAGAGGCGAGCGGAGCCCTCCTGGAGCGGGAACCAGCTCGTTCTTGCTCGCAGGTTTCTTGGCCCTGCAGCACCATAAGCCCTTTCTTTTTTCCTACAATCGGATTTGGCGCTGGAGGCAGCATTTGTCCCCGCTGCCGGGGCTGGGGGAGTCCTGGGTGTCCCTGGCTCGGTGTCTTGTCGCTTGCCCACAGCCGCTGACAGTGCCCCAGAGACCCAGAGCCTCATTAAAACCTCTGCTGGCTTTAGATCACAAAAATAAGCTGAGGCTTTCTAAGGGTGTTTTCTAAAACTTTGTCAAAGATTCACAGAATCGTTAGGGTTGGAATGGACCACTGGAGACCACCTAGTCCAACTCCCCTGCCAAGGAAAGTAAGGGTGGTCTCTTACATACTCAGTGTTGCTCACTAGTTTTTAGTGTTCAGTGAAAATGCAGAATAATTCTATTCCACATCTTGAAAGCCTTCCTATAAGCATTTGAGGCTATGACATGTGCTGCACCTGTAGCACACATTCCTTATGAGCTTTGAGCAATTGAAATGGGTAAAAACACTCCAGCTTTTCAGCAGATCATTTCATGGCCTCACAGAAACATCCATGTTTCATGAGGTCTGTGATGCTGCACCTTCTAGGCTGTTACAGCTCCTAGCTGTGGTTTGCTGGTAATTCTGCTGCACCTTCTATGAGGGGTTTAAAAGCATAATAGGGAGATCACTCACATTGAAATTTAGATGGGATCTGGGCACCTGCAGTTCCAGTGAGTTCTCTGTGTAGATATTGCGATCTCTCCCACAAAAGAGACAGGGGACTCTACCCATGGATATATAGTTTTCTGTGATTATAAAACCATTGCTGCATGTGCAAAGTTTAAAGCCAGTGGATTACTGTGGTATGAGGCAGGATTGATATCTGGTGCCAACTTGGCTTTCCTGTGCACTGCCAGGGGAATTGCAAAAGCAGTCTTGTGACAGCACGAGCTCAGAGAGAAGTTTCAGGGAGGATGGGAGTTCGATTTTCAGAAGCCCAGTTAACCATATACATGCTATTCATTCCATCTTTGTTTGAGAGCTTCTATTGATTTTGTTATAAATGTAATTTGGCAAAGAAAAGACTTTGCTTATTGTTGCCTTTTCTTTTTTTTTTTTTTGGTTAATTATTCTGTCATATTTACATACTCTAATTTAAAATTGTAATTATGATATAATTGCACACATTTGTGGTTCAACACCTTTGTAAAAGTATCCTGCTATACAACTGTTCAGCTAAGAATTTTTGACTAACAAATATGAGCTATTCTTTAAATAATTAGAAAAGTGTGTATGCCATTAGACTGTGTACATCCTCTCAGGGTCATATTAATCACAGAATAGAAACATCTAATAGGTACTGAGCTGCAGATTTTTTCCTTTGTAAGAGAGCAAATATACAACTTTGATTTCTCCAGTGCATTAAACTGCTGCAAGTGCTGTGGGAAAATCTGGTCAGAGTTCAAGTTTCTGCCAGTTCTCAAAGAATATTTAGCAAGTCTGGTAAGAGCTCTGAAGGCAGTGATGTTGCTATCAAGTGGTTCAGGATAGGTATGACCCTCCTTTTAAAAAGGGTGAAATACATAATAAATTGTTAACTTAGACTGAAACTTGTCCATATGGTCCATGTTATCTTGTTTGATGTTGCAACAAGACCTGTTTTTGAGATTATGGCATTTCGAAATCTATTTAGTAATATTTTCTTATTTATTTTTGGTTAAATTCAATATACAGGAATGTAGATGGCAGGAATAGAGAATTGCTGTTAGTCTTCACTTTAACTTGGAGGGAGGATAGAAATGTTCTATGTCTATAAAAATCAGATATGCTACATAAGGATCTCTAACTTTGGAAATACTAATTAGGGATTTTTCCTGCTTAAAGTGGGTAAAAAACAGAGTGTTAAGTGTTTGTGTACAGCAATAAGATGTCTAGAACTCAGAATCTAGAGCCTAAAACTTCTGTCTGCTACTGACCATTGCTGTTCAGTAAATAAAATTTGCTGCCATAATGAAGGTATATTTTTAATATTGACCTGAAGAAAACATGATTAAAATTATTTGGGTTTGTGTTTATAGTAGAAGAAGATACCTCAATAGAAATAAAAGTAAAAAAATAATTTGCTGGATAAATGTAAGGCTGGCTTCTCCCTCGTATTTGCTCATAGGTATTACTTAGTTGTGCCAGGTTTGGCATTGTTCATTGTATTGATTGTTTTACTCATTCTGTATGTTCTTTGAGCATTGTCCTGAAGTTGTAGTTAAATAGGGACAAAAGAGGACATTCAGAGGAGGGAAAATAGACAATAATCCTTTAGACCACACAGGATTAATTGTTTATTCTCCAGGAAGAGGAGAGTACAAGTGGAACTACTGGAAAGTTTAGAACTGAACTTCCATATTGAATATCATCTTTTATAGCTGGTGTCTTGTGTTGTGAGGCATCAGTATGAGGAAATATAAACCCTCAACTTTTGCATTATTTTCTGTGATTTTTTTTGACTAGTAAATGTATTAGAGAGGGAAGACAAAATAATTCAATTTCAAACCATGACTTCTTCCTCCTTTGTCCAGGCCACCAAGTGGAACATAAGTAGGTTGTGCGACCATTCTGCCCAGCTCATTCTATGGATGCTTTGAGTGTAATTTAATATTTTATTAGCCAGCTAATGAGAAAAAATAATACCTGTCACTAACAGTCTGAACTGTTATTCCCCAGGTTTAATCAACTCATTTTACCAACGTTTCTTTTGCCCCCTGGTTTGAGGTCTTCTATTTGGCACAGATGTCATGCGATACCTGATGTGGGAGCTGGAGACTTGAGAGCTGTTTTCCTAGACTAAATGTTTGAGGTTACAGGACGTAGCTTAGTTTCACATAAGCTTTCAAATTTCAGTGGGACATGCTGAATCCTGAAACTGTCAAATAGTGTATTATTTTTGGAGTGAGAGAGAGTATGTGTGTGTGAGTGTATGAATGACCTTTACATTTTTACCCTATCCCAAAAGTCTGACTTCCTGCCCTTTCTCCCACGAGTCCACAAACTTTAGCAATTAAAGTGAACATGTTTTAAGGAAGAAATTCCATACAGAAGAACAACTGGGATGGAGAATGGTTAGTTTAGGGGAAAACAAGGAAAACAGCTAAATGCTACAAATTTTGTGAGGGATATAGAAAAATCTGGAGAAGTTGGGATTATCTCATTCTGCCAGGTTCCCCTCTCCCTCTTAGTAGTACCAAGACCTTCATGCAGGGAGTGGTGGGGCTAGTGGTCATGTCTTGTTTTGTTCTCTACAAAAGAAGCTGATTATTTTTCTATTCTTCAAAGCAAGAGTAGTGATGTGTCCTACTGAATGTCACACCTTAATTTCCAAATATGTAATTAATTCTAAAACTTTGTAAGCTAACAGAATGGACCTTTCTAAATGCTGAATATAAGTGCTTATGCCTGTCTTTATCTGGTTTCTTCTTTGATAATGATGATTGAAGTTATTAATTTCACACATACTATGTGCACTCTAAGATTTCCTCAAGTGATATGTGGCAAAATCAGATCCACAGGCTCTAAAACCCTGGAGACAGAAGAATGATCTCAGTGGTAACAACAAAGCTGCCGAGTTTTTGGCAGAGTTTCTTCCTTCCCTTTAAAGAAGAGCAACTGCTTCCCTATCTAGAAAGTTGCAAATCTTTTCTGTGTCTTAAGGGAGACAACCAAACCTCCATTTCTACCTGATACTCCTTCTTGCAGGTCATTCAGCAGTAAAAGAAAGGCCACTATTGTTACGTGAGGAGTGGAATGAAATCCATTTTCCTGTGGATTTTTATCTTCTTTCCTTAGCTATCCTTAACAGAAAGAATTGTATTTTTTTATCCCGTAAGTTCTATCTAGTATCCCTCTAAGTTCTGCCTGAGCAAAATGCATCTCTTTGTTAAGCTGGCAGACCAAAATGGATCTCATGTGAGCCTCGCCGTGGCCTCTTACACTGTGAGTTGAAATTGGACCTCCTTGACCTCATTGCCAGTTTTCTCAAGAGCTGTAGAAAGTTTTAGACCTTTCTACATTGTCAAGGCTTGTTGAAAAATAGCTGTTACTTTAGATGTTTTGGGAGGACTTCTGGATACCACCTGTTAGGGTTTTTTTTTCCTAATAGAATTTTTCCCCCGTAAGGTGCTTGACCAACACAAAGGAGGCGGCTGAAAATCGGGAGGGGGAAGATCGCCTGAGTTTTGGGGCAGGAAAGGTACAGAGCTGGGGGCTCTTCTTGCTCTGGCCATAGGAGAGGACGGCCAGGCTGCTGCTTGCTGCAGGAGTCCACTGTTAACGGAAGGTCTGGTCCTGGGAAAATCTACCATCATCTGCTCGTGTGCCCAGGAATTCTGAGCTCCTTCACCTGCCCTGCTGGAGCTGGGCCAGCCCTGTCCGGCCGTGGAGGCTTCTCCAGTGCTGCTCTTTATGCTATGCTGTAGCCCCGCACCCCCTGCCCGCCAGGACGTCCCCCCCTGCCTGCTGTTCCAGCCACCAGCCCGGGAGTTTCCACTGTTCCAGCTTGGTGCTCTCAGAGTCCCAAGAGATCAGACTGCCCCGGGCTTTGTGAAACAAAGCTCCTCGAGGTTCATGGTTCTGTTTATTATTATTGCTGTAGTTGTTGTTTGTTTGCCTTGTTATACTTACTAGTAAAGAACTGTTATTCCTTTCCCCATACCTCTGCCTGAAAAGCCCCTTTAATTTTCTAAATTGTAATAATTTGGAGGGAGGGGATTGGAATTCCCCATTTCTAGAGAGGCCATGCCCCTCCCTAACAGATATCTGTCTTTCAAACCAAGACAGATTTTGGTGCCCAAGTGTGGGGCATTGAGAGAAAAAGGAATAACAGTTCTTGAGTGACCTAATTTCTTGTGTACTGGATATAGAAACCTTGTTAAGTAGCATCATGAACCTGATTCAGATGGCACATGGTTGTAGTTGCATTTCTTCCATTTGCAGGCCCTTATCTAAACATGGGCCCTATAACTAAGGCTACTGTGGCTGTTATCCAGTTTGCTTTAATGGATTTTAATGGATTTCTAACTTCCTCTGGAAGGCGGGCACATGTATACGTGGCTATCACACACTAAGTGTATGTTTTTGGGGTTACTTTAAGAATGGTACTTTCTATGAGGAAATGACAGTAGGGGAAGTTTTCTTCCAGCCCTTCAACCTTTGTGCCTACCCCACCAGCTTTTGAAGGGCTTCAATTTCCTCTCAACACTAACTAAATGTTACTAATAATCCTAACCTATTTAACTTTCAGAGATAAGGTGAAGTTGACTTAAATCACTACACATGAACACCTGCCCCAGAGACTAAGAATACTGTCATAGAACCTGACACTTCCCCAGAGACTGAGAATGCTGTCATGGAGCCTTGACACTACCCCAGAGACTGGGAATATTGCCATGGGGCCTGACACTGCCCCACAGAATAAAGATACTGCCATGGGGCCTGACACTGCCCCACAGAATAGGGATGCTAGCCCACCATCTAACCCTGCCCTGCAGCCCACATCAGAAATGAACCACCCCGACTGGGTGGGTGTTCTGGTGAAGGAGATGGGCCAGATGCTGAAGGAGCACATTTCCCCAGTGGTAGCCTCCTTAGCCCCAGTGGGTGGGAAACCCTCCCCCTGTCCTGAAGAGGGAGTCTGGTGGTGCAGCAGTGGAACCCACAGACTTTACAACCAACCAGGTTCCAGCTGAACCACAGGGGCGGCCACAGCCAGCAGCAGTTGACCCTGTGGAAACAAAGAAGTCTAACATGAAATCAGACACCCAGGTAACAAGGATAAGAAAGGAGGTCCCTCACAACCCGCAGGGGAGCCAGAGGTTGAGATCATCACTGAGTCCCTGACATATGAAAGTCTCCGTAATCCGCAAAAAGATGTTGCACGATGGGGACATGAGGCTTATATAGCCTAGTTACTACAGGTCCAGGACCTTGTGGGTATAGGCATCCAACTAAATAGTAGTGAAGCAAGGAATTTGGGACCCTTGACCCAGGACTCAGGTGTAAATCAGGTATTTGTAAGGGAGCCAGGGCCCCTTTCTCTCTGGGAGTGGCTTTTAATAACTGTAAGGAAGAAGTTTGTCCACAGAAACAAAATGCAAGACCACCATGGCACCATCATAAAATGCTCTGGAAGACCCTTGAGGAGGGGATCCAAAAGCTGAGAGAAGTGGCAGTATTGGAGGTACTCTTTAGGAGGGGTGGACAGCATGATAATGACCCCGACAAAGTCAGATGCACAAGACAATGTCGTGGAATCTAGCTACTCTCAGACCGTCTCAATACACTATATTCATTACAACTATTAATGCTGATAACAACCGAGAGACAGTGAGTTCTGTCACCAACAAGCTCAGAAATTATGAGAGTATGATCAGTGGCCCAATGCAGGCTCAGGTCTCTGCCTTGGTTAAGGAACTCAAGAGGAGATGAGGAGGAACAGTTCCCATGTAGCACCAGTGCAAGTTACAGGCCCCAGAGTCAGAGCTCAACGTCCCCCAGCTAGAGAAAGAGGGTACACCCCATGAACTGACCTGTGGTTCTTTCTGCGTGACCATGGGGAAGACATGGGAAGGTGGCATGGGAAACCCACTTCTGCCCTGGCAGCCTGGGTGTATAAGCTCAAGGAGAGAAACACTAACCGAGGGGTTTCCACTAAGATGAAGGTAGCCTCAGCCTCCCATGACGGAGTCACCAGGTATTATAGAAGTGAGGATGCTCTGTCAGATCCCCTTGAAGGAACCTCTACCATGTATGCCCAGGAAGGGAATAATAACCAGTGCTAGAGGGGCCCTGCCTCTAGCCAGGAAGAAGCACGGGAAAACTGAGTCTTTTAGATGGTGTAGATCCAATGGCCTGGCACATCAGAGCCACAGAAATATGAAGCTTTGGTTGATACTGGTGTACAGTGTACTCTGATGCCATTGGGACATGAGGGGACAGAACCTATTTCCATTGCTGGGGTGACAGGGGGATCACAGCAATTGACTCTGTTGGAAGCCGAGGTGAGCCTGACCGGGAAGGAGTGGCAGAAACATCCAATTGTGACTGGCTCAGGGGCCCTGTGTATTTTGGGCATAGAGTTCCTCTGGAATGGCTATTACAAAGTCCCTAAGGGCCACAGGTGGGCATTTGGAATAGCTGCTGTGAGGGCAGAGGGCATTAATAAATTGAACACTTTGCCTGGACTGTCAGAGAACTCATCTGCAGTAGGACTCCTAAAGATAGAAGAGCAACGAGTTCCAGTTGCCACCTCGACAGTGCACTGCCGGCAGTATCGGACAAATCGAGATGCCATGATCCCCATCCACAAGATGATCCGTGAGCTGGAGAGCCAAGGAGTGGTCAGCAAAACCCACTCACCCTTCAACGCCCCATCTGGGCTGTGTGCAAGTCTGACAGAGAATGGAGACTGACTATGGACTACTGTGCCTTAAACAAAGTGACTCCACCATTTAGCACTGCTATGCCGGATATGCTGGAACTCCTGTACGAGCTGGAGTCCAAGGCAGCAAAATGACAATTGACATTGCTAACGCATTTTTCTCCATTCCTCTGGCAGCAGAATGCAGGCCTCAGTTTGCTTTCACCTGGAGGGGCGTGTGGTACACCTGGAACCGACTGCCCCAGGGGTGGAAACACAGCCCCACCATCTGCCATGGACTGATCCAGGCTGCACTGGAAAAGGGTGAGGCCCTGGAACATCTACAGAACATCGATGACATTATTGTGTGGGGGAACACAGCAATGGAAGTGTTTGAGGAAGGAGAGAAGATCATCCAAATTCTCCTGAAAGCTTGTTTTGCCATCAAGCAGAGCAAGGTCAAGGGACCTGCTTGAGAGATCCAGTTCCTGGGAGTAATGTGGCAGGTTGGACGGCATCAGATTCCTACTGAGGTCATCAATAAGATCACCGCAATGTCCCCACCAACCAGCAAGAAGGAAACACAAGCTTTCCTAGGCGCCATAGGTTTCTGGAGGATGCACATTCCTGAGTACAGCCATATTGTGAGCCCTCTCTATCTGGTTACCCACAAGAAGAACGATTTCCACTGGGGCCCTGAACAGCAACAAGTCTTTGCCCAGATCAAGCAGGAGATCGCTCATGTGGTAGCCCTTGGCCCAGTCAGGACGGGACCAGAGGTGAAGAACGTGCTCTACTCAGCAGCTGGGAACAATGGCCTGTCCTGGAGCCTTTGGGAGAAGGTGCCTGGGGAGACTCGGGGCCAACCACTGGGATTCTGAAGTCGAAGTTACAGAGGGTCCAAAGCCAACTACACTCCAACAGAGAAAGAAATCTTAGCCACCTATGAAGGAGTTCAAGCCGCCTCAGAGGTGATTGGCACAAAAGCACAACTCCTCCTGGCACCCCGCCTACCGGTGCTGGGATGGATGTTTAAAGCAGAGGTTTCCTCTACCCTTCACGCCACCAATGCCACATGAAGAAAATGGATTGCCCTCATCACTCAGCGTGCCCGTTATTGGAAACCCAAATCGCCCTGGGGTTTTGGAGATGATTATAAACTGGCCGGAAGGTGAAAACTTTGGTCTCACAGATGAAGAGGAACAGGAGCAAGTGACAGGTGCTGAAGAAGCTCCACCGTACAACCAACTGCCAGCAGAAGAAACACGCTATGCTCTTTTCACTTACTGTTCCTGTCACATTCCTAGAGAGGCCCTGCCCCTCCCTAGCAGATACCTGTCTTTCAAACCAAGACACCACCTTTTCCGGTTGAGAATCAGACCTTTCTGAACTGATCTAACAATGCTAAAAGAAAAGAAGCAAAGGGTAGGTTATATGATACAGGGATATCTGTGAGGATTCTAACTTTTTAGGGCCTTATGGGAATTGGTGTAAACTTTTCCTCCCCTTTGCAAGCGCATATTGATGTAACAAATTCAGCACAAGGAAATGTATATAAGTCTTATGGTTTAACAGGAAACTATTCAAAGCCTGGGAACTTGATCTGAAAAGTGACATTATGCTTAATTTGGCTCCCATGACAGAACTTCCATCAGGCTGAACTATTCTGCTTGAGAAGCTGATTAGCTAGGCTAGCTCAGTATTCCTTGGGAGTTCACGTCTTTCCTTTAGGGAGACTGTTGTCTCTTAAATAGCACTGAGGGCTAGGAAGAAATGCAGTTTTTCCCCCCCTTTTTCATTGGAGTCATTGATTCTGTCATCTTGAGTTCTATATGTTTGGGAAAGAGGAGTAATTTGCATCCAGCTTTAAACCAAACTCTTTTATGTTGAAAGTGTTGGTATATAAAGCAGATTTCTTTGTAAGAAAAAGCCTGGAGTTTGGAGTCAAAGCCTAAAAACCAAATCCATGACGTTGACAGTAGCCTTAGGCAAGTCATTTTACACGTCTGGCTCATTCATTAGTTATTCAGATGTGAATGTTATTACTATGAACAATATAACTATGAACAGTATAACTACCCAAAGTGAGCAGAAAAGCAACTGCACTGCTCTCAAGGGGGGAAAAAAATGTAGAATATAGAACAAGCCTAGTTTAGTTTGACACTTGTGGGAAGTCCATGACACAGTCTTGGTTTCTTGGCTTGTAAAGAGTTGTAATCATTTGAAGAGGTACTTTGGGCTCCTTAGTCGCTATTGAAATGCTGAGCACACGTATTAAGCTTTATCCTGTAGAGCATTTAGCTCCCTGGGTTATCGGTAAAGTGAAGTAACTTAAATCAGCGAAGGAATCATGCCCTTAGCCTCTGAAATGCCCTCAGACCTCTCCAGTGTTCACCTACTTGTCGGTTTTGGTGGTGGTAGTGGTGGTTTCCAGGAGAGGTGTTCATCACTGTTAATAATCTTGGATTCTTAATTCATTAAGGATATGATTTTTAAAGCAGCTTCTTACCTAACTTAAATATCCCTTTACAGGAAAATTAATTATTCAAGTCTAGAATTTATTAAGTGTGAGGAGAGTAAATGATCCAAACGTGACCTGCTCTTTCACGTTGGTTTGCAATGATTTTGATGTGACTTTGAAATCAAACCTGGTCACCAAAGTTCCAGCAGCACCGGGGTTAGCTTAGGGGCAAAATGGAGGGGGTGATGTGATGCGGAGAGGGTTTAACCAGCCCTGCAGTGTCTGTCCCTAGCGTGGGAGAGATGCGAGCGAAGCTGCTGATGCTCAGGGCAAATACAATGCCCGCCTTCCAGAGCTGCTGGCTCCCAGCTCTCCCTCAGGCCGGGCACACACCGGGGAGGCGGCGTAGCTGCTGGGTATGTGGCCATTAAAGTAACCCGCTGAAATTGCCTCTCCTTGCAGGGGGTGCCTGGTAGGAGCAGCGCAGGGCAGAGAGGTGAGCTGGGATGGTCCTCATAGCCGGCCTCGGGCGGACGACCGCCCTGGCTGCGAGCAGCCCGGCGCTGGCTCTGCCCAGCCTTCGCCCTGCCGGCTCTCCCTCGCGCACGGGCCCCCGGCGGGCGGAACGGCTGGCGAGGCCCGCGTTACCGCAGGGGCGCTGTGGGGACGGACCGGGCGGGCGCAGCGCCGCCATGGCCGCCCGCGTCCTGAACGTGAACGTAGGAGTGCTGGGCCACATCGACAGCGGGAAGACGGCGCTGGCGCGGGCGCTCAGCACCACCGGTTCTACCGCCGCCTTCGACCGGGCGCCGCAGAGCCGCGCGCGGGGCATCACGCTGGACCTGGGCTTCTCCTGCCTGCGCACCGCTCTGCCGCCGCAGCTGGGCCCAGGGCCCGGCGAGCTCCAGTTCACGCTGGTCGACTGCCCGGGGCACGCCTCGCTCATCCGCACCATCATCGGCGGTAAGGGGGGCGCAGGGGTGCCCGCCCCGGTGGCTGCCGTGCGTTCCGGGGTGCTCCAGCCCTCGTCGGGGTCCTCGCCTCGCGGGGCTGTGCCCGCTCGTGCCCGTGGTAGGAGCGGGGCCACTGGGAGTCGGGGTCTCAGGCTGTGACCAAACTGAGCGGACTCGGGGAGGGGGTGGCGGGGAGGCGGTGGTCTCAGTTTTTTCACGGACCAATGGCTTTGCTACGCTTGCTCGTAGTTGCTCTTCAAATAGAAATTAGCGCTCATAGAAAAGCACTTTTAACATGTAAGTTCTTGGGGTGCTGTTTGGCTGGTCAGGTATGCTCAGGTTTCTTACACTTATTGGAAAAAAAGGTATTTGTTGTGTATGAAGGCCGTAATAATGGCCCTATAGAATATAGAAGAGCCCTATAAATTTCTATTTTTTTGCCTGTTAAAGCTGTCAGAGTTTGATGTTGCCTGTAAAGTTGAGAGCTGTGATATAGTTGCTGGACGTGCCCGTATCATCTTGGAGGACTAGGGGGTTGTAACATGATAATTTTAGGCTTAGAAATAATTTTGGGGATCTTGGTAACTCTTCATTTTAGCCTTCATAGGTGATATCAGAAGGTTAATTTGGTTTGCATTAGGACTCATTTTAAATTAATTCACCTTGCTCCATCTCTCCCTTTCTTCTAAGGAGTGTAAGAGGTGGTCGGTGCTTGACTAAGGAAGGCTATGATGGAAATACAGCTGCAGAAGTTTAGAGTAGTCACAGGTTGATGCAACTGCGGGGACCAGCCTGCAAGTTCAGTTCCTCTGTGCTTTCTCTGCCACTGTCTGTTCAATGACAGCCTGGTGGTAGTTTCATATGACAGTGTTTCTTGGCTAGACTGACGTTCACCTGAGTTACTTGTCATGATGTAGGAATCTAACCCCCTTTTGAACAACTGTGTTATTTGTAAGTTGCTCTTCTTGTGGGTAGGATAATAAATATTTACTTTTTTGTCCGTTTCACCAGCAGTAAAATGCTTTGTATCATCAATGTCTGCACCACAGCTGCAAGGGAGGAGTGGCTGTGTGCTTAATTCCAGAAACCTGTGGTCTTGTAGCTATCTCTTGTATGAGACGAACCCTTATCGTTCTTTAGTAATTGTAAGCACCTGAAGCACCTTCAGAAGAGCAAAGTTGATGTTGGCAGTTGTTTCTTGGATGTGCTGAAAAATCGTTTGTAGTCAGACTTTCCTTCCTGACAGAAGCAATGAATCTGAATGGTGTAAACTTTCTCATGAAGAGTATAATGAATGGTGTAAACTTTCTCATGAAAGGAACATGGGAAAACTTAGAAATCAGCTTTATCCAGTTTTGTTTTTCAATAACCTTAACACTTCTCTGGGGTGGTGGTTTGATACACAGACTTCTCATCGCTTTCTGTTATTTTTATGGAGATCTCCAATCTATTTAGTCACAGTTGTCCACATCAGCTGAATAAGTTATTCAGATTTGTTTATTCATAGACCTTGCAGGGAGAAGGGAGACATGGATGTGATGAGATAACGATAGTTTTCTTCCCAGCAAAAATAATTCTTTACAGATGGTAATTCAGACATATAAGCACATCAAACTTGCTTAGTTCCAGTTATACCAGGTTATGTTTCTTACTGAAGTAAAATAGTTGATTAGTATGACTGCAATTCTGTGTGTTAAGGAAGGGTTGTAGAGAAAATGCAGTATTGTGTTAATAGTTTAAAGGATTAGGAACTTTGTGGTTTTGCTTGATAACATAGATGTATTTTGATAGTGGATTTTTTTTTTACTACCAAGTTTGAAAGGTGAAACCTTGATGATAAAACCTGATCTGTGTCTGTGGGGCTTTTTAGGTGCTTACAGGTTTGGTGTGGTTTGGTGAAACTCAAACTGAAGTGTAGCATGTCTTGTGTGATAGGGTACATTCTTTGGTGTTCATGTGCGTTTCAATAATGCCAACTTTTTCACCACTTCAGGAATGGAAAGTGAGTCTTCCCAGATAATGCTACTTGAAAAATTTAGGTTATTTTCATCTTCTTCCTCATCACTAAGCATTAAGGGTTCACTGTTCCAAACACTTTTCTCTGCAACCAGGAATACAACTACCCTTTTCTTTTTGATGGACTCTGCGGTTTCCCTGTAAATACACATTTTCTCTATATATGGTTTTTCAATAAGATATAAGTGCAGAGTACTTTATCTTCCTGTATTTATTCTGCACCTCAGATTTCCCACACCTCTTTAAAATATCAATGTTCTGAATGCAAATCCTGGGGTAACTATAGGTCCAAGTTGATCGGCAGAAAAACTAGAAGTAGGATGCCTGTGGGCAAGGGAGCTGGATGTGAGGATTTGGGAGGTGGACTGACAGCAGAGATGAGGGAGCTTCTTCAGAACTCTGTGTTAGTCTTGTGCATGCAGGGTTTGCAGGAGAAGCTACTGCTGTGAAAATATTACATCTAGTTTGCAGTTCTCTTTTTTCGCTGGAGGTGGAATAAACTAGTTGGCTTCCCCTTGAGTAATCTCTGCTCTTGGAAACACTGTCTGCTGTGGCTTGATAGCACCAGCATTGTTCACTCAGGTGTCCCATGAGATGAGGAGTTCAAGGATTTCCTTCTGAGGAGTCACTTTCTGGCTCTTCTCTTCCAAAGAGTAATTTTTACTAGTGGTGTCCCAGGTTATCTCTCTCTTGTAACTGTCATCTCTTCTGTGTTCCCAGAGTGCTTCTAAGGGTTAATTCCTTTGCTGTACAAAGCTGATAAATCTGCTCAGAGATTAAATGTTACTGTTTACCGCTCTTTAACATATTTCTGTTTGTAGCTAATTCCCGAAGTGGATTTTTTTTTGTGTCAGAATCTAATATTGCATTTTTGTCATGCTGTGCCAGGTAGTGCTTGACCTTGTGAATACTTCTCACAGTCACTCACAAGATGCTTGTTCAGGCACAATACCTTAGGATTAGATGAATGCAGAATACTTGGGCAGTAATCAAATGGAATGAAAAATAGAAGTCATATTTCATTCTGTGTGGCTACACTTTTCTTGCAAAGCTTGTCCTTGAAAATAAAACATATCGAATGTTAAATCAAATATGTGGTTTTTTTTTTTTTTTTGGGTTTTTTTTTTTTTTTTTTTTTTTACTTGCATGCTGGGAGTTGGAAATGTTGCAGGCAGTTTCACCCAAGATGTTTTGTTTAGCTGGAAGGTGATAGGGTTGGAATGGAATAAGTAATAGTCACTTGGTGTACTTCATCATGCCTTTCACTTGTATTCAGAGCGTACTGGTTTATATTTTTCCTGTGTGTCTTCCTTATGGCAGGAAGGCATTAATTTATTGTGGGTAGCTGTGTGGTTTGGACTGTGCTATGTATTTCTGTCTTACTCTTTCAAACAGTAAGAACAGAACTCTTCATTTTAAAATACAATTTCAGACTTTTTGTTTGCTTTAGCAGGCTCTTATCTCAAGCAAGACAACAAAACCAGTGTTTACAGCCATTTGTGTCTGACCTGCTAAGGAGAGCAAACAAACCTGAGTAGTTGAACCTTAAGAGCCAATTTTTACCTTGTCCCAAGCAGTTAGAAGCACCCGAATCAGCCTTACACTTGGTTTGTACACTTAAGGAATGACTGCAAGATGCAGGACTGATATTTTTGTCATTACTGCAATCTTCTGTTGCTGTAGAGATTTAGGGTGGTATTTTTGATAAAATTTCCAGCTGAGGTGGAGTAGTTTTTGCCGCAGCACTGTGGGGTTTTTTAAGTTTCTTTTGTTAATGTTCAGCTCCTGATCTTCCACAAAGCTGATGTTAATGTCGTTGGAATAAAATAAAGAGTTGCTTTTAACATTTGTTTGTCACAGACCTGTGCATAGTAGGGTCTGGAATAGTTTCTCAAATGAGTTCAGCAGGAAGGGATGCCTACAGAGGGGTTAGAAAAGTTAATCTGCCAGACAGAATTCAATCCCCATATTTCATTTTAAGACCACTTTGTGTAGCAAAGTAGTTTAAGCAGTAGCAGATTTTTTCCTTGCTGGTGGTTAATTTCATGCCTTACAAAGGGTCAGCACACTAATGCAGGAGAACACGATTATCTCATCCCAACTTCCCCCACACAGGCAACCAAGGGATACTGAGTGTTTGCTTTAGGTGAGCCGTTGTCAGATGCCCTTTATCTCTCTGATTTCTAGATGGATCCTCAAAAGAACTTCTGAATCAGAAAACTGTCTTTTTGTTTTCGCCTCTGGACAGAATGGCCTTATAGGGTTTTAGTTGGAAAACTACTGCTTGACCCTGGTTGTTTAAACCTGGGCTGGGGGGAGCTCTGACAAGCTTGCAGTTTTGTAATCCTTATGCCTGTCTGAACCTTTGACCTTTTTACTTTATAACTGGAACTTCATTGTCACCATTTGTCCCTGCAGTTCCTTTCAAAGAAGACTGCCTTGCAAGTGTCTGTTTCCACTTTGCTGCTGTGTTCAGCTAAGGAAGGGTATTAATTCATACCTGATACATTGGAGAGGCCAAGACTTTTGAACTTCCACTAGACCTTGCAGAGGGGGAAATGAGCGTAGCAAAAGCATGTCTTGCTGATGCAAATGAGTACAATGAAAACAGGCTTGGGAGATTAAGGGAAATGTGGTCTTGCTACCAGCATTCAAGTTCAGTCAGATGCAGATTATTTGTAATATTAACATATCACAACCCACCCCTACCTTTTATCACAGATTAGGTTTTTTTGCTGTGTTTGTTGTAAGCTTTTAAGAGGATTTGTAAACTGAGTTACCTTTGCATTACTGCAATGAAAACACACTTCTGTTGATGTGAGCTTTTGTTTGTTGAGACCTTTGTGAAGATGTGACAGTTCTTAGTTTTTTTCTATTCTAGGTGAGTGAGCAAGTACAGTTTTATATGTAGTTTATTTACAGTTGTAGGTGTATATGTGGGTGACTTGCTGTTGAGTACAGATGTTGAATGGAGGGAAGGAGTGCCTTGTATTTAGTGGGTATCATTCTGGTCAGAGAGAAGTCATTAGAGAGTCTTGAGATCTTTGGTTGCCAGCTTGAAGTGAGAGTAACATAATGAACCCTGTTCTGGTGGAAAAAAATTAACCCGCAACTCTCGTGCAGTTAATTCCTATCCACAAACCTTGATATAGTGGAAGTACTCACGGGTTAAGGGACTTCAGCTAGCACTAGTGGGCATGTTTTCTAAAACCTGTTAGACTCTTTGGGCTCATGGTGCTTGTGAATTGCTGACACTGCTTTGTATTAAAATTTCAAATAAACTTTATTTCTGTAAATGAAAGTGTCCTTTTTTTTTTTTTTTTTAGTCACTGTAATTTGTCTGTCAGATACTTGTCTGACAACACGAAAGAGTATTTTTATTGACCTTTTAAAATGAAAACCACTTTTTTTTTAAATTAAGGAGCTATGCATGAAGAGAGGCAACCAATATAAAAAATTTGTTGCCTGGTCTCCACAACCCCTGGAATGGAACTTGGTCTCCTGGATGTTGCATTGCACAAGAGGGCAGTGTTTGCTTACAATATAGGATCTTAGGGATAAGTACTCGGGGTAACAGGCCAGCATGGGGGGAGTAACCTCACTGTGAATCAAAACAGAATTAAGTAGACAATTTGGAACACAACTCTGCATTAATTTTCTCATTCTTAAAGAAAACATCCTCTGTCTTTTAAGGAAGATTGGTCTTATTTCATCTATAATTTGGTTTGTGCTTTTTATACCTTAAGCAGTAGAAACTTATGGGGTGTTGTCTTACACATGACATGAGGTACAGGTAACAGGTGAGAAAAACATCTGATTTGATGTGGGAACCATGGACGAGTCTTTTATTTCCTTCCCCATTTCCCCATGTCCCCATGTCTTTTAATAACTGGGTTAAAGGAAGCTAGTTGTACTAAATCTGTTTTGACCCACTACTGTGTAAAATAGGATTTGTTGTGTGATACCGGGTAGAATGAAACTTGGGGGGGGTCTATCAGTGTACGTTAAGATACGGGTCTTGTGGTGTTTTTATCTGTCTATATCATAACTTCAATGGCTCTAACTTTCTACGTGTTCCATTGCTTCTTGTTACTGTGGGTTTTGTGAGCGATGCGACAGTGTGACTGCTACCATTATTTCTTTTCTATGCCCTTTTCCTCAATTTTGCAAGCTGGTTTCCCTGTTAAAGTTATGCATTCTACAATTTCCTAAACATACACAACAACTCTTAGGCAATATTAGAGACTGAAGCAGGAGGAGTCCTCTCTTCATTTTCTGGGTCACGTAGTTTTGCAAGGAGCAAGAAACCCATTGTCTTCTGATATCAAAAATTATAGTGAATAATCACATTCTCTTCTGCTGCTTCTTAGAATCTTGTCAGAAATGTACGGGTTTCTGTGTGGGGTTTAAAAGGTAAAAATAATAGTGCATTTCTTGTTTGGAAGATTTCATTTATAATGCAATTCTCAATCTTAAGTGTAGATTTTAACCAGTAGTATTATTATTTGAAACTTGTTTGAATGTGAAATGGTGCCTTGCTAATACATGACAATTTTTCTACAAAGCTTCTGAGTGGTTGTGTTTGTTTACTTGTATACAGCAAAACTGTGCTATATGACACTTTGTTATTTGACACAAAATCATGACAGCTTCTCAGGAAAACTTAATAACCAAGCGCTGTAGTGGTGATTGAGTCTGATCATTTTTCTTATTGGTTTAAAAGCAGAATTTCTTTGTTCCAGAATACTGTTTGCAAACATTCGTCAAATAATCACTTTTCACTTTTGCTTCATGCTTGTTCTTACTTTAAATTAATTTGTAAGCTGTTTGGAACAGCGGGGAAGATTTGTTAATCAATTTTTAGATGCTTTAAAATATCAGCTAATGTAGTGAAGTATTATAAATAACTGCGTAAAATCTAGAACAACTGACTGTAAAATATGAAGCATATTTATAGTTAAAATCACTCTTGTCAAAGTAAATTTAAAGCACATTTTTCAAAGTAGCATTTTTACTCATGATGGATATGCTTGCTTACCAAATAGTACAATTTGGCATCTCAGTGGCCTGCTAATTGACAAACCAGCTTTATAAGGTTTAACTGTATTTGTTCTGCATCTTAAATTAGAAATTGTCTGCAATTAGTAGATGCTAGATATAAGCAGAATGATATGTTGCTTATATATAAACTCATTTTTAATAGCTAGTTAGCGTCATGAACTGAATTTCCTTAATATATTTGTTTTGGTTTTTTTGTACTTAAAATAATACATGTTTTTGCATGCCTGTTGCATGTACTATTTATGAAAACCCCTGGAAAAACAAAATGCAGATGGAAAAACTGAGGTTATAATTGTAAAGCAGACGTGCAACAGCTCTCACTAAGTGAGCAAACCAAACCTGTACACTGTCATTGCTGAAATCCGTTAAGTGTAATAAAAAGGTTTTCCTTGTGGCAGTAAGTTGTTTTGTTCTGGAGCCCTAAGGTTGGTCTGGCAAGCTGAAGAACAGGGACAGATGTTTTGCAGTGGTAATTTCCAGCTGGATTCTTGAATATGTTGTGTTCTGTGGGTCACAGCTCATAACTGGGTGAAACTGAGTGTGAGCTTCAGCGAGGAGACTTGAACAGCTTGTAGGATAGCTGGGATTGCAGAGATACTGTGCATTCTGTGAGAAAATATTCCTTGTGCTATCTGTAGAATTTAGATTAGATAGCTGTTCTGAAGTGCTTCCTTTAAACTATTTGCTTCCAGAAAGTGTTGCAGGCTAAGTAAATACCAGTAATTCTTATTTCCCGTCTTCTTATCAATTATTTTACCAAAATGTTCTCGCACAGTTTATCTAATCTCTTGAAGTAAACATGAAATGGTTAATGTTGGCTTCCAAGTTGAATTACAATCTCGGTTTCAAATTTAGGCTGATTAATCCTACGTTAGATTGTAATTATCAGCATTACCAGCACTAGGGGTAGTTGGGACCAAACAATAATAAATATATACTTATGTTTATTGTAACAGCAGAAGGAGAGGAAATGGAATAGACAGGGTAGCTTAAATAAAAATGAAGAAATTGTATTCAGGAGCATCATGGAGGTAAAGGATGATAAAGGGGAATAAAAATTGAGGTTTGAATTTTGAGATTTATAGAAGTTGATCTGGGTAAGAATCCAGGCTGCCTCACCTCAGGCTCTGAAGAAGAGATAATTCATTTGTTATAGTTTTGTTGAGAATATATTTTTTTTCTTCATGTTATAGAAGGGGTGATGATGATGACTCTTTTGTCCGCTGCAAATCTGTTTTTTTCTGCAGTACTGCATAAGTGAATTTAATACAGTTATCTGTAGCACTTTCTTGTCTTTTGTGCTTACGTTTTCCTTTGTTTTCTGTCTTATTTGGGATGCAATGTATGACTGGCATATGAGAATAAACTGGTATTCTTGGATCTCAGGAGCTCTTTTTAGTTGTTAAACTTTGCCTTAATTATTTTTGGCCAAGTTTTACCTATCTTGTTTCCATTAAATGCATTGTAGAGCAGGTGAACATATTTTAGATATAATTCTCCTGTATATGTAAAATTTGAAATGGTCATGAAGAACTTGTTGGGTTAAAAAAGCTATAGAAGTGTTTGAGAGTTGTTGATAGAACTGTCCTATGATATTAATAAGGATAGGCATAGGAAATGTGGTGGGTTTTTTTCTTTTTTTTTTTTTTTGTCAGAGATGTTTATTCTTACTTAAATCTACTTCTCTTATATTGAAAACTATCCTTTCAGCAGTATTGCTTTGGGGAAGAAAGTTTTCCAAAGCAGAGACTTCATTTCAGAGAGAAAAACAAAACTGTAGCTTTCTTTTTTAGGATCAAGAAGAGGGGGAGGGAAAATGGTTCCCTTGTATTTGATTGTGCAGTTGGATGGAAGACAAAGCTCAGTCTCTTTTGCTGACTAATGTCATCATCAAGGCATTTTTTTTCTCCCACAGAGCAATTTTGTCTCCATTGAGACCCCCACAGCCACTGGCAAAACTGTGGCCTGAGATTAAATCTCATGCTTGGGTGAAATTCTAATGACTGTAATTGTTTCCTCTTTTTAAGTTTGTGGTCCCTTCATCAAAGAGTGGTGCGGAAATTATGCATTTTTGTTGTAAAAGGAGAGGTCATGATTACCTGAACCTGTGGTTGACTTTGGGGGATTCTGTGTCGTGTTCTGGTGGTGGTTATCCACTCTGACATTGCAGTGGGTGAAATGATTTAAAGAGTTGCTTAGAGTGGATGTGCAAAGTACCAGTGTGGCACAGCTTGGTCCTCTCTTGCTCTGTGCTGTCGTTGTCAGGTGAGTGCAGCAGCAGCTCTTGTGTGTTGATCACCTGCTGGAACAGGAAGGAAGAAGTAGTAAATGTGGGCTGAGGGAGGTTTCTGTGACAGATCCTGTACAAAGGACTTAGGACTTATCAGCAAGTGTTATTGTTAACCCTCACAGTGCTTATTGGAGCTGTTCAGCATCTTGGAGGATGGCACCAGCGTGGTGGTGCTGGTTGTGAAGGAACCCAGCCTAAGTGTGAAAGTGGATATGCAAAGAATTAGACAACTTAGTAAAGGTAGATTGCCTCATCCTGCAGAATTGGAATGTACATGTGCAGCAGTGTTGCTGTGTGATGGAAAGACTCGGATAAGTATTTTGTGTTATCTGGCTTTAGTGTGCAGTTCTGTATGTACACAATTTTGGGACTGTACTGTCCCCTAACTCTGAAGATTTATGAAAAAAAACTATGAACTGTACCTTAAGTAGAAAACATTTTGAGTTTGTACTCTCATTTGGGAAGTATCCTTTAAAGAGGTCAAAAAAACTGACCAAGATGGATTTTATCAGAGAATAAGGAAAATGGTTCAAATAGTATGTAATTTTAGATGTCTAGGTTGCATTTAGAGACTAAAGAAATCCCATAACATCATCATTGTTAAAAGCATTCAGCATTAAAATCTTTCCCTGATCTCTGAAATGATGAGTATTCAGTTTAGAGTATTAAAAAGTTTATCAACAAAAAGCCACCAAGTGTCAGCAGTGCTGTTCACCTAAGGGACTAGCTTTGGGCAGTTGACACTGAGGCTGGCCTCTGCCTGGCTATATTATAGCTTCAAATCATATGATAATATGCCTAATTTAAAAAAAAAAAAACACTTAAAGCTTGTAAAACCTGAAAAGCCAGTTTTTACACTGAAATTGTATCTGTTTGTATATGTATAAATAAAGCAAATAATAAAACCGTTGAAATAATATTTAATATTCTTGTGTATATCTGAGATTTCAAAAGTCACAGGTCAGGCACCCCTGATAAATTTTAAGGAAGTAATTTTGGTTTTTGGATTTGCATGCTGTTTGATAGGTTTTTACCCTGTGGGAGAGACCATAATGAGTATTTTTTTCCTCTGAGTGCATATTTCACCCTACTAATAATTGAGATTTCTCCCATTATTTCAAGTGCTGTGATAAAGTTGTGGTGCTGGTGGTGTTGGCCCATGTGTTTGTAGTTGAACTCTACTTTCTCTGGTGTGTATTGCCATATCCAGCAATGGTAGCTTTTTCTGTCTAAAACTGGTGTTGAACTGGAGTCTCTTGCGGGAAGAGATTCACGTGTCTGTGGTGCTGTGTAGTGCTTTTAGGGGAAATTTTTTTAAAAAAGTGTATTTGGTTAAATTGAACTGTACCAAACTTGTTTAGAGGAAATACTTTTCTGGTTAAGGGAACAAAAGAGTTTTGAACTGAAGCTAAATTCTATTTAAAAAAACCCAAACAAACAAACAAAAAAAAACAACCCACAAAAAAACCCCGAAAAACCAAAACAAGTGACTGAAAATTTGGTTTTCACTGAAAGTTTGTCTCAGAGATATTTTCATTACTGAACTGTGTTCACTAACAAATTATGTGGAGGCAGGTGTTTGGGAGTTCTTTCATCGTATGTCCCTAAATGTGCTTTTTTTATTTTATTTTTTTAAGCTTCATTTACAATATAAAATAGCTCATTATTCTACTAACAGCCAGCGCTGCTTTTGTGGGGTTTAATGTTTTCTTTGTTGTAATTTAAACCCAAACAAATCAAAGATAAATTTAGCTGTTTCTTTACTTAACCTGCATGAAAAAAAGCAATGAGTCCTAAACTTACTATGTAAAAGAATGCGGAGGTTTTTTAAGACTTGCAGTCAAATTGATGCAGTAGATGAAAGATACTTTGGTCACTGTACTTGTTTCTTTTTCCTTTGTAAAGATTTTTAATTTTGTCCCTTTAAGAAAATGGTAGAATGTAGCTAGGAAGAAAATAGATCACATAGAAAGTGATGTCAGGTTTATGGAATTTCTTGTTCTGTTCTTGTGTATAATTGAGTCAATCCTAGGTAAAACCAGGAATTTAATGTGAAATTTAAATTAATTGACAGTATTCTTTCAAGGCTTGTTTACTGTTTTAAATTTTTTTGCAGTAACTTACAAGCTCTTTCAAGAACAGTTGGAACAAAATAGTTACAAGAATGCTTGAGGTGAAGCTGACTAATATTTATTTTAGTAGCATATGATATTTTCTGTTGGAGAGCTAACCATTTTGTAGCATCTCAAGTGTGTCTGTATTAACTGCTGGTTTTGGATGCTGAAAATTTTCAGGATGCTACAGTGAAGTCATCAAAATGCACTCATTTTGGGGATGTTGTTATTCTATTTAGAAGCTTTATGTAAAAGAGTTGTACTTTTATCCCAGTCCCATTTTGTCCCAATGCACTCTTTGTTCAGAAGTAGAATAAATAAGTTCTGTGAACAAAAAATCTGTTTCTGCTATGAGGATGCTAAAGGGGAGCCTGATGTTCTCTAACAATAACCAATTAATTTCTGGGTCAGAAACATCGTAAGGTATAGATGCAGTAAAAGCAGCCAAGGTGAACTCAGCTGCAAGAAGTCATATATGAGAACTTACCATTAGAATAGAGTTGTGTAGTTAAGTCGTGATGGAAATACAGGATACTTGGACATAATCTATAGGTGGCAAGTGTGATTTTTGTAAGAGGTCAGCAAAATATCAAGTCAGTTTTTCAAAATTAAATACATTTTGGAAAATATGTTTTCCTGCTAAGTGGTAATGATTATTGTAAATACTTTAAATGTGTGAGTTGTAATCTCTCTACTTCTGTTAGCTCTGAGCACACCAAAAAATTGAGCTTTAATCACCAAGGCTGTATTCTTTCTTGGTGATTTCAGCATTTCATTAAGGAGTGATTAGTATTCTTCAGTTATGCATTCATTTACCTTAGTGTTGCTTTTACAGTTAAAGATAGTGTTGATTTATTGAATTTAGCTGATGCCAAGCAGTTTCAGCTGATTTTTTTTCTTTGCTGTATAAGAACTTGAAAGAAAGCAGTAGAGAGGCGTTTATAGCCTTGGCATAAGTTAAAATTATAATCTTACCTGATTTTTATGGGGAAAAAAAAGGAAAAAATGAAGCTTGTTTGTGGTTGTGTGGTTGTTGGGGTTTTTTGTTTGTTTGTTGTTTGGTTGGGGTTTTTTTGTTTGGTTTTGTTGGGGTTTTTTTTGTTGTTGTTGTTGGGTTGTTTTTGGTTGGTTTTATTGTTGTTGTTTTCTTTCCCACAGCTTTGGACTTTTCAGAATTCCTTTCTGAAGTCCATGTCCATAGGCTTTGTCTGCAGAACATAAATGGCTCATGGAGCGCGTGTTTCAGCTACAGGGTAATACGCTCTTTAGCAGGCCAGTGTGGAAGCTTGTACTTAGAAGAGATTTTTCTCTGTGTTCATAAGCTGGCAGTTCCAAAAATGCATTAAAAGATCTTATTTACCTAAAGGGATGTCAGGGAGGAAGGAAGAGGCACAGTGTAGTGTGAAATAGGATTGAAAACCAATTTCTTGATGTTTATAGGTTGTCCTTGTCTGTATGTATAAGTGGGAGAAGAAAAGGATCTTGCCACTTTTAAAAACTGCCCTTGTTTGTTTTGTATCATAACTGGGGTTAAATTTATGTGGGCACTGTTGAACTGAGAGTGGTTTGTGGCAGGAGTTGGGCTGCTGCTAACCCACGTTGCTTCACTTCTGTTTGTTTCGTGCTTTCTGTTTATATGTTTTAAAGTTATCAGTTTGGTTTGCTTCCAGACTTAACACTATCCAAGCCTGTTCCAGTGTATTAACACAGCTGCAGTGAAATAGACTTCTCTGCCTGCCCAGTGCTGCTGCAGAGGGAAGAGATTGATGCTGCTCTCTTGGGACTGAGAACTTCAAAGCTTTAATTTTGCTGGTAAAACCCTTCCTAAAACTTACGTACTTTGAGATGTTGTGATTCAATTTTCAATGGACCAACAGAGTCTAGGTCCTGGAGAGAGGCAAATCACATTGTACACTGAATTCTTGTTTTTCTGAGTAACGGAAAACATTAAGTATGTTTAAAACATGATGACTACAAATGAGAAAACTGTTTATAAAACTTTTTCCCCTCTTGTGGTGTCTCAGGTCTCTCTCCAGCCCCAATGAGTACCTTGGTTTTAACAGGACATGAGAAGTAAAAAGCATACACAGATGCTATTATTACTTTATTAAGGGAGGAAGAAAATTAAATATCCATTTCTCTGATTATTTGATTTTTTTCTTCTGTGTACACCAGTCATTAGATGATTTCATTTTATGTACCTACATACCTTTTTTCATCTTTATATGCTTTATTTCAATGTTATATTTTTACAAAATGGCAAGATAATTTTTTTTCTCAAAAGCAAATTAACTATGACATTTTAAACATAATTAATAAAAATAATTTATTGAAAGTACTTTAAGGGAATCTTCTAACAAAATTTAATTTAAGTCTACAGTAAATTGTCAGTAAGAATATACTTAATAAAGTTCTATTGTATTTCTCTTCTGTTATTATTATATGATTCTTCAACAGCCGTTGTCTCCATCGTTTGATGTGAAGGCCGAAGTGGTTAGATAACAAATTGAGTATCTTTACTTAAGTTCATTTGAAATTAAATTCTCATTCTGAGTTTTCTATCCCTTGTTCTGTAATTCTAGTTTTTACTGTCAGGAAGTTCAATTTAGAATCCATTGTGCTCTCTGAGTCTACAAGATATGAATGAGAAAGAAGACCTAAGAAAATGTGAAAAGCAATAATTAAAAATATAAAAAAGGCTCGTACAAGGCAAGAGCATCCAAGAAGGGGTTTTGTGAAAGAGTGAAGTGTGTAATCTTTAAATATTCTTTGTGTACTTGATATGCTTTTGATCCTGTTTTGTATTCATGCTTATTCTCTTAGCCACAGAGGTTCGATTAGCAAGGGCAGATGCCTTTACTTGGAGTTCTGGGCACTTCTTTTCCAGATCCTCATCGTAGCTAGAGAGTGATGGTTCAGTGCTTGCACTTGCTGCTCTGAATTTTTGCTGGGACTGATGTTCTCTTGCAACATGCAGGTAAATGCAAATATACTGTTATAGCTTTGGAGTAGCAGCATTCGTGCCTTGCACTCCATGTTACTTTCTTGTTTATCCAGGATTCTTGTTTGTTGTTTATTTCAAGTGAATAGCATGAGCAGTGCCAGCATTCCTGAGAGCTGGTCACATGAGCGTGGCAGAGCCACGTGTATTCTGAGCAGACTTTGTTTTCTGTAGGCGTTCTTCCCACTTCCCTGGGGATGCTGTCAGCCTTTGTTTTAATGTGAAAATTAAAGTTTAAATTTGTGAGAAAAAAAGTTGTTTTTAATGATTAAATGAAATAGGAGGATGAGTGTGGGATGCAAAACTTGGAGACCTGCTTAACGTTGCTTAGGGTGATCCTCCTTTGTCACAGTTCTGTTCTCACAGGTTTGATCTTGAGTGATGTTTTGCTTAATCAACAGGTGTTACTGCTCACAAACTCAGCATACACAAACTGCCACTACTGCTTGTAAAATGCTTCTTTCTTGGTGTTACCACTTGTATATTACTCAGTTGTTCGCTCATCCTAGAGAAAATACTGGAAGGACTTGCTCCGAATTATACTGAAATATCTGTGATTAGGTAATTATGTTCTGGTTTATATAGTGTTTGAGTTGTCTTACGAAATTTCTGTGTCGAGTTGTGTTGAACAACTTCATTTTTGGAAATTCTTCAAAATACATAATTGAAAACTTTTTTCCTATATTTATGAGGGCTTTTAGAGATAAAGGGCCTAGTTTTGTATGTTGATGGTTTCTATATGTTCATTTCACAAAGATCTATGTTTTTCTAAGTATAAAACTTGAAACAACAAAATAACGTGGTTGTCTCAGAGATTAAAATAATTACTTTAGGAAGCAAGGGGTCTATATTTAGTCTGTGAGCTTTGTAAACCTAGGGCCTTGTTTCGTCTGTATCTGTGAGGTGCCATGCACATTTGCAGCTTTTTAGAAGTGCGAATTCAGTGCCCAGCTGGGTGTTCTGAATCCATGAAGCCTTGCAGGAATTAACTCAGTAAGGGAGACTGCAGGATTAAGGTACAAACCAATACTGAAGTTAGAGTAGGTCTGTATTTTGCTCCTTGACTGTAAAAGTTTGTTCATGTGATTATCTAATTTTAAATAATAAACTATATAATCCAAAGCATTTAAAGTATTTATTTTAAAATTAATATTCTATCAGTGAAATTTGGAATATCTTTATGGTACTCACTCTGCTGTAAAATTTTTTTAAAAGAAGTTATCTGGCTAGAAATCATGATGACTTAGATTTTTCACCTTGCCTCCTATTAGTACTATGGAAAACATTTACTCGGGCATTGCTACTGTCTCTTATCTCGGTGTGGTTATAGATCATTAAATTCCAGCCCCTCTTAACACAGTATAAATTCTTGGCAAGTATTGTTCCTGGTTTTATTTAGTTAATTAAGCTTAGCAGAGCTCTCCTCTTTTACAGTGAGCATCACCTTTTATATTTTAGTGGACTTCTGCTAATTATATGGAGAATGTAATAATGTGAAACACAAATGCCGTACACCCTGCAGTTTCTGGAGTGCTTTGTGGTGTTGGCAGTTTAGATAGCATGTCCACATGATATAGTTTGTTTTGTCCTGAAGTACTGGGATGTGATATTTACATGACTGTTGACCCCTTGGGAGTGCTCTGAAATGAGGTGTGGATCTTGTGCAATCTTAGTCAGCAGAAATTTAAATAAAAATAAATACACTGCCAGAAGCCCTTGTGCTGGCCCGGCAGGAGGTATGAAATAGTACCATGTGCTTGATAATGGCCTCCTCGGAGAAGGGTCTCTAGCACAAAGTGATGTGACTTAGTGGAATGACAAACTGTGCAAAATGCTTGCTATTGTCATAATTAGGTAGTGAATGGTTGGGCAGGGCCTGATGGCTGCCATGGACTGGAGGCCAGAGAACTAAATACAAAATAAACCTTTAATGAAATTTGTGTGGTGAATCGAATTTATCTTTTAAGACAAACAGAAGTTACGGCTTTTGTGTACAAACATGGAAAATGTTAAAGTGAACTGAGACTAAACTAGTAGATCACTGCTTTGACTGTGGTTTTCAAGTGATAAGTTTGCGGTGATTTTTCCATATAAAAACTTCATTTGGTAATTCACTATAAAGTCTTAAAACAGTCTTAAGTTGTTCTTAGCCAGGACAATTTAAGGATAACATTAACTCTTCAGCTGCCCTTCTGCTGAAATTTGCAAGTTAGCAAAGCATTTTATATTTAGTATGGCAGCAAGTCAGAGTAAAACGTATTGCTTGTTTACTTTGGCTCTAATTATCTGTATGCGCTGCAAAGAAAGAAAGTATTCTCTTTCTCAGAACTGTCATCTTTAATACGTTTGGGACTGATTCGTTTGAGATTTCTTTCTGCATGCTGCACATAGCTGTGTAGTAACGTGGGATGGGTGCTTGAAATAAAGTTTAACATAAAAATTGAGATTGTTTGCAGGATGTCTTTCTTGAGAACAATCTTACTTTTTTGACATGGGTCTATTTTTCACCCTTGATCCAACTACTCTTCTTATAAAGATTATAATTCTTGTAGGTGTTTGAAGATGATGAAGGTTTGAGAGTTAGAGCAGTAGTTCTATAGAAGTCTCACAGAATTTTGTATCATGACATTGAATTAATTTCCCAGTTTGCATGTGTGTGGAGTTTTATGTTGAAATATAAGATGTAAGAAGTTACTTAATAGTTCTCTCTTTGTATTTTCATTTGGTTATGTTCTGCAGCTGGCATACCAACACAACATTTTTCTGATTACTGTCACAAAAATTCAGAAACTTGCACCAAAATTGGGGCTCACCATGCTCCAGTATACAGAAGACTATAAGGCAAAATGTAACATAGTCCTGGTGACTTGAGGTAGTTGTCTTCCAACTTCCCACTAGGAGTTAGTAACTCTCCTACTCATTCTACATTGACCTGCTTAAGAGAAACAAAGCTGTAGTTGAGTGTATGAAAGGCTTCTATTTTAATTGATAAAGGCATGTTTATTGCCATTAGTTTTAGAGGTGTTCTTCTTTGTTCCTTGTTATCCCCCTCCATTTGATTCTCATTTGTAGTGAGATTTACCCTTGCTTGATTGACAAATTTTCAGACTCTCTCCATAGCATTCTGTTGATGCAGGTGATGACTTGGCTTTGTAGCCTCGGTGTCACTGTGCAGCTGGGCACCGCATTTGTGTTTTGGGCAAGCTGTCGTGACTCCTGGTCAAAGCTGGAGCTCTCTTTGAGAGGAGCTTCTTGACCCTTTGTACTTTTTACAGTGTTGGCCTTGCAGGCAGATTCTGGAGCCGTTGTCTGGAATGCGTGTCTAATGCATTCCACTCAGACCTCAGTTCCATTCCATAATGTTAGCTTTAATTAGCTGTTTTTAAACTTTCATGTACAATTTGGTTGTACACGGTAAATTACCACCCTCTTCGCCTTTTCCTATGAGCACTAAAGTAGAATCCAGACTCTGCTTTCCCGTGCTGCCTTTTGGTATTGCCTTTGAGCTCTTTTAGGACAGCACTGGTGTGTAGTGTTTCTGTCAGAGGACAGACTTTCTTTCTAGTGGTTTTTGTTTTTTAAACCGCTAATCTTCCAAAAACTGTGCCTTTTAAACATAGTGTTGTATTTTTGAATTGAATTCTGCATTTGGAAGTTTAAAAAGAATTCGTACTTCTTGCCCAAAGAAGTATCTCCAGTTTAGTAACTGTTGCCTAATGCTTAGTGTGACTAGATAGCTAGTGTGTCCTCAAAGTGATTTTTCTTTTCTTTTAAATATTCCTGTATTTTAATTTTAGTTACTTTGTTTCTGTGCATGGGGACTTCAGGGTAAAATCAATGATATAACCAAGGCTGGTCTTTACCCTGCAAATACCTTTGTAGGTGCTTCTGAAGTGTCAGAATGTGTAGCTTGGGCAGAATGAGAGTCTCTTACTATATGGGTTTCATCTAGGCTTAAATGCTTGATTAAAGCATCACCAGAACTATTTTTGAGGAAGAGGGGTAGTTGAGTTACGTGAGGAAAATAATTGGCAGTGCTGCATATAAAAGAAATTTTGCAGTTCAAGCTCAAAATAGTGATGAGTCTCTCGTTTGTACTTAGTATGAATGAGGTAAACCAAAGCCTGCCTTTATTCTCCACATCAGGCTTACGAGCTCATGTTTTGGCTTTTCCTTTCCCCTCTATTTCTAACATGGGCTCTTGTTTTTTGGTTTTTTTTCCTTGCTTAACAGACAATAACTTTCTGCAATATTTTTAATCTCAACAAGATGTCCAATGGCTGATGATGCAAAAGTCTTGCATCAACAAAGAGGAGATGATAGCTGAAGCATTCCAGGTCTGACATTTTTGGCTGAGGGGTCGTGTATTGTGGCCACTGTTTCCTCCTGGCACAGCATGCTTGCTTTGGGCAGGAGACTGCTTTTCATTGATTGACTCCTGTTGTGTGGCTCCCTGCTCCTTATTTTAGGCTTCCCCAAGAAGTTATGACTGGGAGTTTCATGGTTTTAGATGAAAGAGCTGTTGTCTTACTGAATTACCTCTTTTCTGTCTATATTTCGAGCAAAGATGGCAGGTAAAAAAAAACAACAATACAATAAAACCAAAGCTTTCTTATGGTAATATCTGAATCTAGATTAGAATAGTGAGAAGTAAAAGAGTGATTTAGTATTTTTTTATTTACCCATGTTTGTTGAGGCTGCATATTTATCTGTAGTCCATTGGCACCAAGCAGTGGAACTGACCTCGTTCCACTGACTTTAATATGGGCTCCTGGGCCCTAGTGGGATATAACCCGCAAAAATTTTTCCACTGAAATAGATCATGAGAAGTATTAGATTATTTGGAATAGAAAAAATAATATTATGGAATTTAAAAATACACATTTGTAATCATGGATATTGAGTAGCCATGTAGTGTGCAAGTGCTTGTACTCCTAAATTTTTGAGAGAAAAATTACTTTAAAGCCTAAAAGAAACATTTTCAATTTTTTAATGCTCTAGTGCAATATTTTAAGGTAATGGCGTTTTTTTACTGACTGCAATGACCCCAACTCATTAAACTTTTCATTCACTAAAAGTATAGCTGACGCTTTTAAAAAGTAAGGACTTAAGAACTTCCTCATGACAGCTAAACTTCTTGAAACCCCATAAAAATCTGCTTAAAGCATAGTTCAGCTTTGCAGCACTGTTCTTTTTGTGTGAAGAACCTATCAGAAATTGGTCTATAAGCTCGTTGTTCCCTAGTCATGCCTGTTCATTATGTGCGATTGTTCTTGTTTGTAGTCGGTGTTACTTCACAGCATAAAATCTTTAGCCATCTCTGCAGTTGTGTCTTACACTGTTTCCATCAGGTAATACTTCCAGTCATGAAGCTTTCCCCAGTTTAATGAATGAAAGGTGGGATAATTTATTGATTGCTACCTAAAAGCAGTTTAGGTCACTGACCATTGCAGGAGGGGAAATTACGGCCTGGGTTTGGTGTTGTTTGTTTGTAGTGGGTTTTTTTTTTTGTTTGTTTGTTTGTTTTGGTTTTTTTGGTTGGTTGGTTTTTTGTGTGTGTGTTGGTGTGGGGTTTTTTGTGTGTGATTGTTTGTTGTTGTGGTGTTTTGTTTTTTTTTTTTCCCCTGGGTTTGTTTTTTGTTTTGGGGTTTGGGTTTTTTTGGTTTTTTTTGGCAAATCTTATTTTTGATGCAAAGGCAGTTCTGTCGCCAGCCAGTCCAGCGTGCGGAAACTCTCCCCCTTGCCATAAAACAATGAGCACATTCATGCACAACTAGTGTTTTCAGTTATTAAAAAATGGAGCCGCCTGTCTCTGCCTGTGACTTTAATCTTTAAGCCTTTATTCCCTGTACCCCACCCCCTCTTTCTTTCCCCAACCTTTTGTTTGTGAAGTGCAGAGCTACAGGATATGTGGGCCTGGAGTTTCTGAATGTGTTGTACATTCCCCTGGCAATTACAGATGTTTATAAACCAGACTGATGTTATTTCAGTATTGTGGAGGGTAAGCAGAAAATTAAAGAATACATTTTTCATTACCCCTAGCAATCTTCAATTTTATTTATTTTGAGAACAGGGAAGAAGAAGAAAAAAGAAAAAGCAAAATGTAAACTCTTATTTTTTTATTTTTTTTTTTAATCTTGTTTTGCATTCTTAGATGAAGCACATCTGAGGGTTGTGCGGGAATATCTTCTCATACTCTACCATAACTATTTTGGTAGGACAGTGTGTTGCATGAAGTATTGTAAAAACATAATAGGGCTGGCTTTTAATACAAAAGAAGCTCCTTAAAGCAGGGTGCAATACCATTGCTTACTTTATTTTAAAGACAGGGACAAGGTAGCTTAGGGCTTATAATGATTTAAGAGCAGAATTGCATACTTTTTTTTTCAGCTTTGTGTTAAACAGTGGGGTTTTTCTGGTAGAAAAATGATTTAGAATTGGATGAGTTGTAGTTTTACTTTTGGGCTTGGTGACTGTGACAGAATTATTTAGGAAAATTTATTTTTGGTAGTCTTGTAGAAATATGCTCTTGTCTGTACGAGGTTTTAAATAAATTTCTTTCTGCTGGTGGATGAGCTATCTAAAGCTGCAGGTACACTATAAGATTAGTGTCCTTGAATTGATGGAGGGGTGGAAAGAGGAGAATCCTGTAGCAAATCTCAGTGATCAAGGTGATAGTTTGTGTGTTTCTTGGGGATTCAAGCGCATTCCATGATTTTCAGAGTAGTTGGCCTAAGACATTTAATTTAAGTGGAGAAAAGTTAATTGGAGTCAAGAATTTCAAGGTGGTTCAGTAGTATCTCTCAGGTACAAGTTTCATAACTGTACCTGTTTTTGACTACATGCAAACTGCCATTTATATGTTTTGGAAGTTTGGAGTTGCATATCTAAATGTATATTCAGGTCTGTCTACCTGTGTGATGGTCCTTATCTCCAAGGTCTGCTGCGTGGAGCTTTTCTTTAGACTGATCTTTCAAAGATATGGCAGAAGAGTGAACAGGAATTTGGAGTGAGATATCCTCTGGGTAGGGAGGACTTGAAGAAGTTAACATGAAAGACAGCAAAAATTCTCCTTCTCGTCTAGTATTAAACTGATAAAAATATGCTTAAAGGAATTCTAACATGTTCCAAGAAATTTATAGTTCAGTAATTCTCCAAAGCACCCTGCGGGAGTCAATAGATGCACTGTAGTAGCAGTTCTCCAGTCCTCTGGGAATGAGCAAAACAAGTTGTTGGTCATTAAGCATAGCACATTCTTTTTATCCTGTGATTCAAGTACTAAAGTTGTGTATTGCTTGTGTAAGGGTTTCTGAGATGTGCTGGTTCTTTTTGTGTTACAACATGGGGGCATGGGTGTAATTGAGTCCTAGGTATGCTAATGGAAAGATGCCATCTTGAACAAATGTTAAAAGAACTTGAAAAGTTGAAGAGCTGAGTGTTAGGTACTACTGATAGAGAACAGAATTTACAGAAACTTCGTATTTACCGTTCATGAGTCTGGTTTTGCCCCCTCTCTGAGTCCAGTACTGGGTTTGTGTGTAATAGTACATTCAAATATGGACAGAAATAAAAACACATTAGTTAGGAAACAGTTCAGTTGGTGTGTTCTTGGAAATCAGAGTGTTAAATTGTCTGAAATACAGGGGTTAACTTACTGAAATAGCTCATTGCTTTGAGGGAAAATGAGTGCACTGATGGCTGTTTATGTGCTTCTCTCCCTGAAACAGTCTTGGAAAACAGATCAAGTAATTCCAGTAATTTTTGTATTGCTTTTCCCTTTCCAGTATAAACCTGGTTTTGCATGACTTACCATTCATAGTGAAAGGCATACTGGGATAGGCTGCTGTCAGCTCTGGCTTGAGCATCCTTGTAGTATCAGGGAGGTAGCATGGTTGTAGGGCCCACAGAGGCTTTCACTCGGTATTTGTCTCCGCGCTCCAGTTAGTGGAGAAAGCTCAGGTGCAACATTCTTGAAGCTGGGAATAGTCTGTTTCTGTGTGCTGTGAACTGTGTCATTAGAGATGGAGCAGAAGACTCCAAATATGTGTAAGTCTGTCAGAACTGGAGATGGGCTCATGTCCTCATTGGTGCAGGTTCAGTGTCTTTGCAGTTCTTCCAGATGTTTAATTCTTTTTATACTGGTAAGCTAGCTACTGTATTCTCTTTCAGGTCTTGGAAATAGTTTCAAAGATCGTCTCTGTCAGTAATCTTTGAAAGATGCAAAGGACCGAATGGTCACACTTGTACTTATGTTTTTTGCGACATATTTAACATTATCACATGCAAATATAATTACTTATTTTTCTTGAAACTTGGCAGGAGATCTTGGAGAGAGGAAATATAAAGCTGATAAGGGTCAAGACTATAAAAAGGGTATTTTTTTTCTTCTTTGTCCTCTGACCTGTTTGCTTTTCAGTGTTTACAGTAAAGACTTCATGGACCATCAGGGACCATTTATGGTCGCTATGTAAGGCCCAAGTGTAATGTTACCTTGCATTTAACTCTTCAGAGCAGTGCAAAAACACGTGTGGCCTTGATAACAAAACAAAATACCTCTGAATAACAAGTCTGAAACTTGAACTAATCACTCATTAGGCACTAGGAAAGTTTACTAGAACCCTAAGCACACAGTATCATCTGAGGAGCTCAAAGCACAGGGTCTTACAAGTATCCATTTTCCTTTTTTTTTACTTTTTACCTGAAGCATGCACATAAAGTGTTGATTTTTTACACAACTCACTGTCACATTGTTTCACTTCATTATTTTATGAAGTAAACAACTCCAGGCAAAAGGAACAGGGCACTTCATTGTCAGTCCCTAAGTTTGGGTTTGATATGAATTGGTGGAATTACAGGTGCCATATTTTAATGACATTTGAGAACTTAGAAATATTGAAATAGCCTGAAATATTTCATAGCCTGAATTCCAAAATATGAAAGTGAACTTTTTTCTGCCAGGTGTAATATAGGTAGGTAGTGCAAAAAACAGACAAACAAAATCCCATCAAAATCCCTGGACAAACTAGGTTTACTACTTGGACAGTAATAACCCAGTTGGTTTCTTCTATGCTTTCTTTTGCTTTCTAGTCTATGAAATAATAGTTTTTCTTACTATATGCCATAGATTGTACTCCATGGCTGATGAGCTGTATAATGATATTCAGTCTAAAATGATAAGTGACTTCACTGTAGTTTTGTGCAGTATCCTAAATATTTAACTTCTCAGCTTTTACTGGTGTCTGTATTTGCATATACATATATATGAATGACACTTTAAAAAGTTAATGTTTGCTAACTAATTCACAATTTGTGCACTTTTGACTTCAAGCCAAGAAAGAAATTAATGCAGCTGAAATACCACGGTGTTGAGTAATTCAGCAAATGCTACCTTTTTTTTATAGCAGTCATCTGTGTCTACTCAGAATGATTGTTGCTTTTCCAAGATATGTAGGCTTTTTTGAACTGTACCATAGTTTATGTTTTCAGCATTAAAATAAGTAGTGGTCTGTTTTGGACTCTGTCCAGTTTTGCCCTGTTAATATAGAAATTAAAATCTAGTAATAGCTAATATTACTGAAAAGGACTTTTGTACATATGGAAGAATGATGATGTCTTCTCTCATATTGTGCTTTACCTCCTTTTTTACACATGCTATATATTACATGGCATTTCATGTTACAAGGCAAGGACTGTTTGCTTTGCTCTTCCCTCATTGTCTATAGGATTTTCATTGGGGTGATTTTCTGATTTTTGACAGAAATTGTTTAAAGTAGGAATTTACATGCCAGACCCTATCAGTCATTCATCTGGTTTGCTACATTTTCTTTGGAACTTGTAGAAATGAGTGTTTCTGAGGGACAAATGAAGAAAGTCAGTGATGGAATAAAGTATCCTTTCCTTTAAGTTTCATCTTAATACCTCTTACGCAGGATAAAATCATAAGTGTTTTATTAAAAAATGACACTTCATCTAGCTGGATGTGGCTTTAAAATCTCAATGGTGTAAATATGAAAGCTGTATTTTTGTCTAAAGACAAATGATATTTAGCAGCATTGAATTTGAATTGTTGTGCTGCTTAAAATTATATAATTGATTGTTCTCTTTTATTAGAGGTATTTTATTTCCCTTCTTTCGCTCAACTTAGTTTGCTTTTGTCACTATGTGCTGTTAACATGGATTTTTTTGTGAAGGACCTAACTCCATTTGTCTTGTTTCTTTTTTTGAAGATATTTTATTTTTAAGATTCCTTTTCCAGACAGTGACCAGATCAAAGTGCAATATTTTATTTCAATATTACATTGCATGTAGGCAAAGTCTAATACTTTACCTTTCTTTGCTGCTTCTTAAAGCAATTTTGCATTGAACAGCATATCATGACTGTATCTTTTCAGAATTATCTGAAGTAATTGCACTAGTTTTGTATATATACACATGTACTTAAATTTCTTTCAGTTCTTCCTAACAATATGTGGACTGTTTATTCAGCCTTAAATTTCTCTGTAGTTCCTCAGGCTGGTGTTCAGTGAGCCCCTTGGCCTGCAGCAGCATCTTGTCCCTAGAAATGGGAGGTTTGCCTCGCTCTTTCCTTTCTTCTCTTTGCAGCTCTTGGATGTTTCGTCCTCCCTTGCGCCAGCTCTGGCTCTCCCTGGAGTGCTGCGGGAGCTGGGTCACCTCGCCAGTCTCACGGAGAGCTCTCTGGTGTGGCTGGGTTGAACTGATTGGTGCGAGCTTCAACTGTGCCTTTCGTCAGACCCTGCATAAGCTGTGGGAGGCCTAAATGAACACAGTGGTGGGGAAGTGTAACTGGGAGCAGGAACTTCCTAACTCATGGAACTGCAACCTCCATGTCCAGGTGCCAGAGCCTTTTCACTGCTGTACTTCACTGACAACTGCTTCTAGATCGCTGCCTGTGCACAGGTAGCAATTTAGGTTGGCACAAAGAGTAAAATGTGTGATTGCCCTGGCTTGAAACCATGGGCTAAAATTGCCTTTTTCCCTTGCATGCTTTGTCTTTACAATGGAAGTGAAGGATGTTAGTCGTGGCCTTTCATTGGCTGGAGAAGGGTGTGTCCTTAGCAGTGGCCATTACTTGTGCTGCTCTAACTTACGCTTAGTCTGAGAGGAGGTGAGGTGTACTTAAGTTCTGTTTGTATTGAGGAGAGGGGAGGACAAGCATAGGAAATTAATTTGTTACCTAAATTAAAAAGGTTCACAGCAATCTCTCTTTAGTAGTGAATTTCTATTTGGAAGTCTTTGGAAGAAGGTTTCTCTATAATTTTATGTAGTTTTTTACAAAACTATGTAATTTTAATGTGCGTTTAACCAGTGAATTTAGTCTGATTGCAGTAAGGGCATCCTGTATTTGCCTTGTTTAAGAATAGTCTCTGTTCTGTAAGTGGTGGAAGCTACCAAACTGTTCAGACATTTCTCAGGTTTGTGCTTTTGGCCTTTCTCTGCGGAGGCTGAAGACAACATGGGACTCCTTGCATTCTATAAATCCTTGCAAAGGATCTCTTGATAACCTTCTTTTTACCTGTGTTGTTCTGCATTTTAAGTTTGTGATTTTTTTCCTCAATAACTCATCCATTTCATATAAGCTTAATCCTGTGTACAGTATTGCAATGGCTAGACCAGCATATAATTAATTAGTGGAAGGTATTCCTCAGTCTTTCTTAGCATGACCTTCATAGAGGCCTTATTGGCTTTGTTCATGCTACTTCAGCATGACTGATCAAGCTTACTGACATACTCTAATCATTACAGGCATTTCCTCCCTTTGAAGAACACAGACTTGTTTCTGACATGTAGTTAGAACTTACTCAAAAAAGATAGATACTTGGATGAGTTGACAAAGGAGGTGGTAGAGACATTCATGCCTTTATCCTCTTCAGAACAATGTGGCGCACTGTTTCTTCTGGCAGATGAAGTATAAAGTATATTCAAGGGGATTCTTGTGTGACATCTTTTACAAAAGAACCCTTTTATTTCCTATAAGGGGTTATCACCTACTACTTGTAGTTGAGTTGAACCCACTTTTACAAATAAGTAACTGTAATAGATGGGTTATTTAACATATGAGAAATGTATGTCTTCCAATTATGCCCTTATGGTCACATTGCTTTCGCTTTCTAGCTCTCAGTTACTGACCAACCCTTGTGGCTGGTTTTCATCTGAAGAGAATTCATGCAATGACATAATGCTTCTAATTTTAAGCTTTACTGTGCACTCAGAAATGTTGTGGGTTGCCAGTCTGATGCTTTCTGTCTGATGTTGTGGGGTTTGAAGCTGCATAGCTCCCATGTTTGTGCTCTAAGCTGCTGATGGCCTGCTTTGGAAATTATGGTGGGTTGGTTGAACTCCATGAGTTTCTTTTCAAAGTGTTTCCTAACAGAAGTTGTATCGGTTTTGATCCACAATTTGCATTGCTTTACAGAAAGTTTTGGCGTGTGTAATTCGTGTTCCCCTTTTGAGTGCATGCCTCTCCCTACCTTACGCCTCCTATTCCTGTTTGAATTTTGGGGGATTCCATATCCTGTAAAACATCTTCCTTATTCATCACAGTGCCTCCCCTAATGTAACTAGCAAAATCCTGTGTGACTTGTAACACTTCCCAGGGTGCAGCTGTGTATAGAAACAGGGAATAATTTAGTTGTTTCTGCATAAAGTTTCTTAACAAAAAAAAGGGGGGGGGAGGGGGCTGTGAAAGGGGAAGCTGGATACTCACTGCATGATATAGACAATACTTCCTGAGACAGGAGATACTAACCTCAAAGAATTTAAAATAAAACATTGATTCAATTTTTTTTCTTTTTTTTTTGAAAGTGGAATAGCGGAGGTAAAAATGGTAGAATAGTTGGTCTTTTTATCCTGTGTGCAGATGTAATTGATTAAACCTTAAAAACTCGCCTCAGTCCACCCGGTTTATTAATTGAAGAATTTCCTCTTCCCCAGAATGGGAAGTGCATATTAAAACAGAGCTTTGCCCTTGAGTAGCAAAGATACTTGAGAACAGTACATTTTCTACAATCCTATTTTCTCTTCTACACTAGAGGAAATCCTAACATGGTAAAAAGCATATTTAAAAAAAAAAAAGTATGCTTAAGGAAGTCCTCTTTCATTTCCTTGTAGAGCATGAAATCAAATTATAGACCATGGCCCACAATTATTTTATTTTTACATTTCAAATTCCATTTTCTGCTTCCTTTTGCTGCCTGTGAACAAGAGTTGTACTGTTTGTGCAAAGTCAGCTAAAAAGATTACCACAAACAGGACAGGACACAGTAGTTTAAAGAAACCACCATGCAGAAACTATGTTATGTGTTTGTGTGGCATGCAAAACTCCCATTTGTTCACTCAGGGACCTGATCCCCTCTTCTTGCTTCCACTCACCAGGTTTTACCTTTTGAAGCCATGTCAGCTTTATATTGATGTATTATTTGGAATACAATTAATGCAATATTTCAGTTATGCTTGCCAAAATAATACAACTCAAAAATGCTCTAATATTCTTGATCTACATTTGGTAAAGACAATCCAGTTGAGGTCTTGCTTATTTATTGAAAATACATTTTGGGTGAGCTTTTTAGTAAGGAATTGGTAGCTACCTTAGTGCTTGGAGATTACAACTGCATGGTTCTGAAAATGGGCTCAGTGCGTGTTTAATAAAAGAGTAATACATTTTTGGAACTGACAGACTAATACACGAGGCTGAAGTGTTTGTTTGTCTTCCTAGATCTAATAAATGCCATCTTTTTCTAAATTACTGTTAATAATAAATTTTGATGTGGGGACACAGCTCAGTCTGGGAGTTGAAGTATAAAATTTACAAGCATGCAACAGGCTGTACAAATGGGAGGTATTTTGAGTTCATGTATATGCAGAGCTGCAGCAATCTCTGTGGCTGAGGTTGAAGGAGGTTTGTTATTTAAGATGCAGTGTTCTGTTCCAGAAGAAAACATGGCAATTATAGTGCTTTACTGTTTTTGAAAATGCATCCCATGTCTTGGGTACTCCTGTGGTCTTTCCTTGTGAACACTGGCCTAAGAGCTGGTTTTTACTAATTGTGTGTGACACTAAACACATTTATGAGGAGTGAATTTGATGGAGGGGATGAAGATCTGCAGCCTTGTTACCCAGAACTCTGGGGAGGCTTTTTTTCCTATTTCAGCAAAGGTTTGAAGATATATTATACTAAATAATGCAAATACAGAGAATGCAGTGAATTTTCTCCTAAAGATTAAAAGTTCATTAATACATACCTTTAAAATGCATACTATTCTTTTTCAGTGTACTCAGGCAGCAGCTGGTTAGTTCTTTCAGGATCCAAGAGTGGAAGCTAGCTAGGAATGAAGTTGCAAGTAGTATCATTTTGCTCTTCTGGTGAAGAAATTGAGCTGATGGCCACTTTAGGGAAGCTTGAATTGCTGCCTTCTGCTCTTTTGAAACTTGTCATAATCTCTGACATCTGTGATTCAACTAATTTCTTGAGTAAAGAATAATAAATTATTTCCTTGATGACTTTTTATAATCAGATACTCTTCAAAATTCAGGAACTATTATGGGTTGTGTGTTTAAAGCAGGTAGCTGGACCTTTTCTTTATCTTGTCTGTGAAAGTATTTTTCTTTTCTGAGTTTTGTGTTCCCTGTCACTTTTGTGATACAAATGAGTGCCGCTGCCTCCAGGTTTAGCTGGCATTTGCAGTCTTTGTGATGCTGTGCTGCTGGTCGTATGTTTTTCCTGTATTTGGCTGTCATCCAGAATCTCAGTTCATGTTTTATCTTTCTTCTCTGTTTTTCTTCACTCAGACTATCTACTTTATTTTTGCTGTGGTTTTGCTGCTTATCTTTGAAGTATAATTCCCATCTTTCTCCACCCCCTTGTGTTTTCTGATGACAACTTGTTTATTTCATTTGCTTTTTTCAGGGTTTCATCTGAGCAGTGTGTCATCACACAAAGAATACTCCAATAATTGATCTTTCGTTTTCAAGCAAAGTGAGAAATCACATGTCAGGATTTATCTTTCTCAATGTTCTTGAACATGTCTTTGATAGATGAAGTGGCAAATAAAAGGTTACACCCTTTTTCTCTGTAGAAAAAATAATTTCAGTTTCTTAGTTTAAGTTTTTCATTGATTCTGTGTGACCTTCTTCAGTGCAAATATTTTTGATTGCTGTGCTTCCTTGTATGCAGACCTGTCCTTTGCATGTGTCTCTGCTTTTTTCAAAGTAATTTCAAGTCATTTTCTTGCTCTGAAGGCTTGAGGAGCATTGAAATCGTCCATAATCTCATCCCTGTTACTATTCTTAACTACATAGGCCCATATTCTGTCTCCTTTTTTGAGGAGTTCAGTTCTCTGTTCTTTCAGTTCTTCTGTTCCATTTTGCACAAGACCCCATGGCTGATATTTTGTTGTCAGATAGTGCAGGTGTGAGTAATATTTTCACATTTTTTTATTCTTGTTATTTTTTTTAGTCTCTGCATAGTATATCTGCAATATTTTTCTGTCCCAATTGAAAAATCTTTCCGAGTGAGATTGTATTCATGAGAATACTGATACAATCCATCTTTGCTTCACTGTTCTTTTGTTAAATATTACTCTGCTGCAGAATATTATTCAGAAGTATTGTTCCTTTTGTTGACTGAACTCTGATATGATAGTGAGCTGACTGTTTACTAGAGATTATTTAAGTAGTGAATATGAAGTTAAACATATTCTAAGTCTGCTACTACCATTTATGTTGTATGAGGAGAAAATGTACTGTGAAGTGTTCCATTGTAGGTGGGAGAGGGTTACAGTTTTGTCATTTTGCCAACTTTCCTCATTTGAAATGTGATGTTGTTGAATCCTTGTACACTTCTCTAGATTATTTTGTTTTAGTATTTAATGAGCTTTTTGCCTGGCTGATGGGCAATGAAGGAAATGAGTTCTAGAATAAACCAAAATGTAAAACTGTGTAGGAGAAGATGGGGAATTGGGAAGAAGGTGAGTTGTGAAAGATGGTTTATTAAACAGCTCAAAAAGGAAAGTTGAAAGCTTTAGCATTATTTTTTTGTCTTGTTACTCAAGGGTCCTGTAAACTTGAGCCCTCCTGCCTTGATATGCACAAGTAGACACATACAAAACATTACAGAACATCCTCATGCCTCAATGAGAGCACAGTTCAAGTATTTTTGTCAATGGTGTTGTGGTCTTTGCCTTGGCTCCATGACTCCTTTGAAGGGCAGCAGCTTCCCACCGTGCTTGTGTGCCTGCTCTGCCTGCCATGCCTTCTCTCCTATCTTCTACCATCTCTTAGGAGCTGTGGCCAGTCAGTATGCTGGGGCTTTAGAGGAGGCACAGTAATTGCATTGACAGTGTTTGTGAATTTGTGTGCTGCTTCTTCCTTGACTTTTGAAGTATTTTTTGTCTGGAGTGTCATGGTACGTCTTCTGGTGTTTCTGGAGTTTTTCCATGGAAAGTACAGTTATTTTTCTTTGTTCATCTTCTGGTTGCTATGTAGTGCCCCAAGGCAGACATTCTTGACCTTCTAGCAAGTGGATTGATGATTTTTATGGCTCTTTTAAAGTGTTGCTGATAGATTCATAAATACTGCGATTGCAAGCATTTGCTTTATAACAAATGAATTTGAAGCAGTTGATTCAGAGTTTCAAGGTAAAGTGACCCCTTTTACTGAAACTACATATTGCAGTTCAGTGCCGATTTTGTGTTCTTTTGGTGGGAAAGATACCACAATGTATATAATGTGTCTTATCAGCTGCCCTTTTCAAGGCCAGGTTTGGGTCTGGTTGCTTTGGCTTAGTCCTGGAGCATGAGGATCGCTGTGCTGTAGTAGTCAGTCGTGTTTGGTAAGGCTCAAGCTGCAGCATTGTTATGATACCAGAATGCCCTTTTTATAGTATTAATAAAGATTTGTCTTGGTGGTTTGATTTTCATTATTTATTCCCATTCCTTTTGAGGATGTCAGTTGTGTAGAATAGTGTAATATAAGCTATGCGTAGAATAGCGTAAACAGCCCTGTTGTATGTATTCATAAAAATGGATGCATTCTGACTACTAAGTGCTTTGTCTCACTCAAACTGTTTTCATGCCTTTTGTTTCCCTTGGTTTCTGACCTTTAGGTTTGCACTTGGGTGGTGTATGAAGTCTGAGCCCTTTGTGCAGTTTTGATGATGTTTGTGGTGAAATTTAAATAAGCTCTAAATCAATACAATTCCTGAAACAGTAAAAATGCAAACTACTTTCGAAGATACAAAGCTCATCTTTGTTTGTACAGGAGAGGTATTTGAAATGATTGGTAAAAATTCTGCAGGAGCACTGGAAACATCATAATTATCCAACTAGTGCTCTTGAAGGGCTTAACATTCATAACAAGATGAAAGCTCTGGTAGGTTGAAATAGTCATTTGTAGCCATAGGTTTTTTTGGGTTTTTTTTTTTTTTTTGGGTTGTTGCCTTTTTTTTTTTTTTTTTTTTTCTTTCTCTTTTTCTTGTAGTTCCCACCCGCTCATTCACCCATGCACTTCAACCTCAGAATGATTTCCTATCCTGAGTTCATGGGAATTAGGAACAAGGGTAGCTGTTGTCATAGCCATTGTAAAAGCCTTAAAAACAAAAGAAGGCAAGGGGAATGCTGGAGAGAGCGGAGAAACAAGGAACAGTTGTATTGATTTCTTCTGATCTTCTGGTCAGTATTAAAAGTACTTAAGTTAGAGAGCTGGAATTTTACATGATTTCTAGCTTTTATCATCTTTCAAAATGTTCTTTTTTTGGCATAAGACTTCCTAGTACTTCAGCTTTAAATGTTTGTTTGGTTTTTTTTTTAATTTTTTATGTTTAAACCTTCTCAACACTTGAGTCTTTTGCACTTTTCTGTTTGCTATTCAGAGTATTTCAGTTACCTCAAATGGAACAAGAAAATTCTGGATGTAATTAGTTAAAGGCCCAGTGTTCATCAAAAGCTTCATTGAAAGCTAGTTTAAATCCATGAAATTCATGTTGCTTCAATCAAAAGATTCAGGGTTCATGACAACAATACTTTGAAAAGTGAAAATAATCCAAGTGTGAGAGGTAATGTCAGTCTAAAATTTAGGAGCCTTTCCACGAAGAGATCTAGGAATCAGATCTCTGCTCCTGTGTTTGAAATTACTTGTTCAAGTTACGTGGATCTGAATTGGGAGTGAATGCCAGTACATTGCAGGTTTTCAATTGCCTCTTCCTAATGCTGAGGGATTCAAGAATTTCTTTAGACTTTGGATAAACCTGTCTCTGGTGGTGATCATGGTTTTTACTTCTATAAAATTTTTGGACTTGGAAAGAAAAATGATGGGAAGCAGGTAGGGACTGAGGCTTGTGGATGTTTTTAAGGGATACCTGGTTGGCGCTTTTTGGGATTGTTCTGAGTGTGCAACTCCCTGCAGTGTTGTTGTGTGCTTCTTTGGCTGTGTCAGATTCCTACTTGACTGCTTATATTATAATTGTTAATTGAGGCAAATGTCATGCCTGTGTTACTGCAAGCTTAATTTACTTAGTATTTTTTTTAATACAGTGATAACAGCCTTAGACTTGAACTATCACATTCTTCCCCGGTTCTTATGACTTGATGGTAGCCTATAATAGGTTAAATTCCCAAGGTCTTAATTTCAAAAGAGCTGTGGCATTCAGTGCTTACTTTGACATCTGTTTGTCTTTCTGGGCATTTGTACATATGCTGACAATTTTAAATGGAAACAATTTGAGAAAATGATCCTTAATCTTTTTATGCTGTGGCAATACTGACTGTGAGTTCTCCTCCAGGTGCCCAGATTATCGATTTAATGATGCTTGTGATAGATGTGACAAAAGGGATGCAGACACAGTCAGCAGAGTGTTTGGTAATTGGGCAAATTGCCTGCCAGAAGATGGTGGTAGTTCTGAACAAAATAGATCTCCTTCCAGAGGGGAAGAGGCAGAGTGCCATTGAGAAGATGACTAAGAAAATGCAGAAGACCTTGGAAAATACCAAGTAAGTGAATAGTAATGCTAACAGGTAACTTGTCAAAAAATTTAGTTTGGCAAAAATACCAACATTTCTCTTCAGACATGCTTCTAACCATACTGGCACATCTAGCAAAAATGATGACAAGATTGAAAAGATTTACAGAAACTCAGGTGCAATTCCAAATTCACATCTGCAAATGTCATGTGTAGAGAAATATTTTCATGTAATTAAGCTTTTCAATTTAAATAGCTACTTGGAGTTTGGATAAGATAACACAAAGCCAGAATATCCAGGTGAAGATCTGTTGGATGTGGCTGCAGAAATTGCAGCACCTCTTTGCTTTGCTCAGGGATATAAGGGGACATAAGTAACAGGTCACGCTTTGAGTTGAAGAATCTGAGGAGCAGAATTCAGAGTACAGAATAGAGAGAACCAAAATTCAGTTTTCACATGTGCAGTCTGTGTTTGATGGTGCTTTGAAAGCACCGCTGATCTGGGTGTGATTGCAAAATGCTTGTCTTGTTGTATCTCGGACATGTGGAGTTTCTCAACAGCCTTTTTCCCACTTGACTTTGAATCTCCAAATGTGTGGTTTTAAAATGTTTTTCTATTACTAAACTATTCTTATTAGCAGAATATGTGCTGATACCATTTGACAATTGCCTATAATGGCAATTGTGGTTTGTTTGTTTTTCTTTCAAATAGTTTACTTGTTGAAATATTTTCACTACACACTTAGGTAGAATTCCATAGCAGTTAAGCAAAGCTGAAGGCTGTTGCAGTTGTAGAATAGATGTTGCCACGAATGCTGGGGAAATTATTCTAGTGTATATTCTATATTTGAATAGTTTGATACGTGTGAATTTACCTAATCAAAACTTGTCTTTCTGTGAATTGATACCAAAACTAAAAGCAAACTGTCCCTATGAATTGAATTTCAGTTTTTAAATTTTTTTTTCACATCAGCTTCTCCCTTTCTCCAGCAGGACCTAAATTCTGCTGAGAGAAATTTGGTGTGGTGGAGTAAGAGTTTCAGTAGAACTGGATCATTTTTAGAAGTGCCTCCAAATGCACCATACAATTACTCCAGTTTGATTTGGCGTATGAGAAGTGGAGTAAAGCATCTGGTTCAGCATAAATTTCTGTTTATTGCAATATAGTCCTCTGAAATACTTGTATGAAAATAGATTTCTAAAAGTTTTATGGTTAATCACAGGAATTTTCAGTGCATGTTTTTATTACCCTTTGTCCTTAATGCCTCAGGCTTATGGCATGTAAACAAAGAAAATACCTCATGTGCCTGATTACAGCTGGGTCACTGAGTGAGCTCCCTTTAAAGAACTTAACATTTCTTCTTTAGCAAGACACCATCTCTTCCCTCCAGCTTGCTCCCTTTTGAGGGAAAATCATGGGGCGTGAGTGTCAAGAGGATGGCCAAAATAATTAATTTTGTTTGAATCTGTTACCTAAGAATTAAGTACCTATGAAAACTAGACACTTTTTGGTGTAATTAGTGACTATTATTCCATGACTTTAATATATATTTTATGTGGTTAATTCTGATTTTTGGAAAAATGAATTTTAAAACTACAAGGTTTTATTTTAGGGAGCAAAAGTTAAGTCTGCTGACTGAATTTGAAAAAAACACCTAAAAACTGCTGTAAGTTAAGGACTTGAAGAATAAAACTGATTGTAGGATAAAAGGCAAACTGAGGTCAGTTGGCTGTACTGCTCCTCCCTGAACCTTTGCATGTTTGAGATTTGCAAGTTTTGCAGACTTGGATTTCAGTAGATTTAGAACTTTGTGTTGTCTACATATCTTGCTGACTCAGGTAGGCATCATGAGGCATCTTGCATTTGGCAACCATTTTGAAGGTTACACTTATGACTTTACACTTAGAATTTTAATTGTTTAATGAAAGTTAAAAATGTCCTGGTCTCCAGGTAAAATTACTTTGGATGCAAACCACAGACGTTTGCCTCTGAAATAAACTGAATCTTGCATATGACTGTTGCAGCATTGAATCAGTAGCTAATGTGGAACAGGACTGAAGCTTTCATAGTGAAGTCCTTTAGTGCTGATCTGCTGGTAGTTCAGGTAGAAATTGTCAGTTACACTGAGGGAAGAGCAGATAAATTGGAATTTTAGGGAGTTTCCTAGCCTTCAGATGAGCCTGGAAGTTCTTTATATTGACATGTGTCGGAGATCTGTGATCTAATGGTGAAAGTTTTTCTCTCTTTCAGATTCTCTGGGTGTCCTATTGTTGCTGTTGCAGCAAAGCCTGGTGGACCAGAAGCCCCAGAGTCTGAAAATCCACTGGGTGTTTCTGAATTAATTGAGGTACTTGCTGAAGAACATTACAGTAACATGAATGCATCTATTCTCAGATGTTCAAAACCCTTAGTTACACGGCCTGATGTTTATACTGTGAAGGACAGGACACCTAAAATAACTGAGAGCAGTTTGTAGCTTGCAATGGACTTCCCTTTCTGTAATTAGCTTAGGTAAAGGAACATCTTTGCCCTGGAGGGATGCCACTGTTACTTCAGACAGCAGAAAGGAGTCCCAAAACAAAGGCATCATTCTTTGAAGACTTCTCAAATTCTGATTTGGATGCTGCCAAATTTAAAGTACTTGTAAATTGCTGAAATTAAGGTTCAGCCTCAGCCATCAAAAAATCTAGGGATACCTGGCTCTGCGCAGCCAGGCTTGTATAAAGGCAGGATATTCCACAGGGCTGCTGAGCACTGAATGCTGTATCACCTCCCAGGCTGGTGTGAGTCAGAATGGGCATGGGGATAGGATGTAGTATGGCCTTAGACTAGACTTTGCCAGGACCAATCTGCCCCAGCAGTTTCTAGAGATGAGGAGATATGCAAGAGCTTACTTCTGCCTTTATCTGATTCCTGTTAGATATACTGGGATGTTCTCCAGGGTTAAAACCTTTAAGGGACACACTCACTGCTGCTGTTCTGTCAACTGAGACCTAATATTAGATGAGCTGGCAAATGCTGTGTGAGCCCTGCCATTGGACTTCGAGCTTTTATGCCTTCTGTCCTTCCTAAGAGACTCCATTGTCCTGCCATTACAACCTGGGCTTGGGCTGCAGTTTTTGACCTTAAAAACAGATGTTAAAGGCAATACCAAGTGTATGTGCAGGTGATCTAATAGAGGCAGAGATAAAAAGTGATTTGAGACAGGAGTGAATCAGTTCCTTTGAAGCACTGTTGAGTACATGACTTCCTTTCTATAATGAAAACCTTTTGTCTGATGATATATTTTAAGAAACACAGTATTTGTCAATAAAAGAAAAATGCTAAATTCAGAGAATTTCTCTGGAAAATGGTTCTTATGTAATTTTTTTTAATGGATTGATCCTTCAAGAAGCACTAACAAAAAACTGAAGGGGAAGTTGAATTTGAAAATTTAACCCAGTATTACAGTTTTCCTGGGAGGAAGTCAGAGATGGGCTTTATGGTGCACTAACATCTGTACATAAGTTCATTTTCACAAAATCCAAAAAAGCTGAAGTAGCAAAATGCACTGTAAATTTGTGCTTTTGAGAGAGGGAGGAAAAAGGGGGAGATGACACATGGTAAAGGTTCCCCCCTGCCCCCCCGCTTTGCTTTGCTGTGGTGTTTATATTGAGTTTGGCAGCAACTTTAGTGCCAGTGAGGTTTTGCTAACCGAGCTAAATGTGTTGCACCAAATCTTTCTAAAGCAGAAAATTGAACTGTTCCTGCTGCTAAGTGTGCAGCTCCTCTGTGGCACACACAGTTAATTTGGTGAGTTCTAAGCTCATTGGGAGATGCCTGAAATGAGTAAAATTGCAAGCTTGTTCAATCAATCATCCACTTGCTTGTCTTCTGCTGTGTTGCTGTCATGACTTTTCACCCAGGCATGGTGCTGCTTTTATCTTCTTTTTCAGGTCTTGAAGTCTCAGGCTTACCTGCCATCAAGAGACCCCTCAGGACACTTCCTTATGGCAGTCGACCACTGTTTCTCTATCAAGGGTCAAGGCACAGTGATGACAGGGACTATTCTTTCTGGCTCTGTTAGCCTTGGTGACAGTGTAGAGATTCCTGCCCTGAAGGTGAGTCTCTCATTTTCATTCCCCCTGGTTTTCCTGATAGAAAGAGACACTCAACAAAGAAGAGTGTGTTCTCTTCTCATCAATCCGAAATGATTCAATTAATTTCAGTTTTTATTTTTGTACTCTATTATAACCCAGCTTATAATAGTAGGAGGCATTGTGATTTTTAAAAAAGGCAGTCAGTAAAGTTCTCTCTCAGTAATTTAGTTTGAAGTTTAGACTGATCTAGATTAGCATGTTAGGCTTTCAAATTCAGAGAAGAAAAGTGGGCATGTTTCCAAGATGGGCTGCGCCCAAGGACTGAACAAGGTTTGTGGGAGGTTACTTTCATTTGCGATTATGCTGCAGTGAGAAGGTCTGCAAAAGAATCCATGTAGGTAGGCTTCCAGAAATGTCTGAGAGCAAAGGAAATGATAAGAAGAGGGCATTGAAATGCTTGATGCACATTCTCTTTGTTTCCTGAGGCTTTAATTTGTGTCAGCATGTTCTGAGAGAACTGCTGGCATGCAGTAGGTGATGTGCTGCAATTGGGCTCTTCAGAGAGTTTGTAGAAAGTCAAAGACCTTCCAATGGCCTTTGAACTGCTCAGCTGTTGTTACTGTTTAATTTCCATAAAATATATTCATCCTTTAAAAGAAAACAAAACTACTTTATGCTTGGAACATGTGACATCTATTTCACAGGTGCTGATTATCACTGCTTTGACTTTCCGTTGGTATTATTTGCTCAAATGAATTAAGACTTGAGTATTTTGCAGCTACCGCTTACAAGTGGACCCAGCTGAATATATTGTGTGGGCAGGCAAGTTTTGGCCTAACAAGCCTGGATGGGACTCTTTCCATGCTGTCAGTATTATCTTCATCATTTTTCTGTAAGGACCTTACTGTTTCATTCAGTGAATGTTCTGTTTTCTCATTTTTGACTGCAGTGTTTGGACAAGTGAAGGACTATGTGAGGCATTCTTATTTCACCTGAAGTATTTGGCTGAGAGCAGACAATTCATTTCTGGCCAGTCTCTTTAGTATTACCTGTGGCCATCTAGTTTATATCCTGTTGTCCTTTGCATAGAAGTGATTTGTACAATATGTGCTCTGACATTTCTTCTTCCCCAGCTGAGTTCCTCACTGTCCGTATTCTTATTTACAGCATGCAGCCTATTTTGGGAGCCATGCTTTCAATTCCTGTGCAGAATATGCGTGCTGGGATTGAAGCTCTAGCTTCAACCTCTCCTGGTTTCCCCTTAGCAGTGTTCTTTTCTTTACTGTTGTGTCCTGTTCTCTGTCGTGGGCCTGCCTATGCTTGGGGTCCAAAGAGGGGCAAGTAGTTAGGAGTACAAGGAGAGGGAGATGGCTCCTGCCCAGATGGGGCCTTGCATAGCGAGTTCACTGCTTTCTTTTTGGCATAGCATTTGCCAAACTTCCTGTCATTTTGTGCTCCAGGAGATGGGGGAGACAGGGCAGAGTAATTATTTCTTGCAAAGAAAACATGCGTCACTAGATTATATCTGGAAATGACTATTCTGCTTTTCATCTGTAGTCCAATAATGTTTTGAAGAAATATGTTTAGGAATAAGTCTGCTTTTTGAGAACACGTATGGAGGAAATGACAAAAATATAGTAAATAACTTGTAAATTGGTGTTTAAAGGACAGTGGAAAAGCCTTTAAGTGTGACTTTTTTAGTGAGCTTTCTTGCCAGGTGATTGGGAGAGTAGTCACTGAAGTGACAGGCAACTTAGCAGATAAACAGGCCATTTGCAAAGAGAAGCCAGATTACTTGGCTCTTACGACATTAACAACTTCCCTCAGTTTTATTTTTCCAGTTGCTGTTGATGAATTAAACCTTCCACTGCTGTGTGTGAAATAGAAGATGTGTCCATGCCTCTGAATGATAATAGCAGTGGGCAGAGTTTTGTGTTTTGGCACTAGCAGCTTATGGACATTCACCTTCGTGTTGCACAGGTCCAGAAACCAAGGCACAGTAGAAGGAAGCAACGTTTGTAAGTTTGAGCTGTGTGTTGTACTTACCCCTGCCAGCATCGTGCGGAGCTGGGTTAGGATACCTATAAAAGGTCAAACCTTTCTCAGGCCTACAAGGTAACAGAGGAAGCACATTTCACAACACGTTGTGGTTTGTGACTCTGTCTGACCTTTTTTTGCCCTGACTCAATGGTAACTGAGATTGACAGCTGGTACATTTAGGGAGGTTACAAACTAGCTGTTTTTTTAAAATTTGAAGAACCCTCTCACCAAATGAAGTGGCATCACCTTCCTGTTCTGCTAATGGACTTCGACATCTTTGACCGCTTGAACCTGCACGAAGGAGGGACACAGCAGTTAAAAATAAACAGTGACATTCTCAAATGCCCATGCCTGCTCTGATTGAGGCTGAGAGCACCAGCAGTGCATGGATTCCTTTATGCTTTGCCTATGTAAATTGCCATCTGGGGTTGATTATCTATATAGCTAAAAGAAAAATTATATATATGTGTTTGGCAAAAAGCTTTGACACAGCAAACAGTTCACTATCCAATTGAGTTAGTACTATTTGCTCCTTAGCACTTGAAATCCACCTTGAAGTGCATGAACCTAGGATTTCTGCAGCAAAAACATGGTGTTCGTAGAATTCTGAATGTCATTAATCTCTACAGTCTTTGAGTTCATAAACTGCAACAACTTGTGACATTTGTATTTCTGTTTAAGTTACTGGAGTTTGAATAATAAGGATTTTTTTGCAATTCAGTTTAATTTTGTTTTACTGATAGGTTTTTATTTTACTGATACCTAAAGTATGTGTTGTTTAGAGATTTTAGTTTAAGTGAGGATGAATATCAAACTCCAGTACTGCTGGGTCTTTTTTTTAGCACACTTTAACTGAAAAAGGAAAGTGTTTTCTTTTCAGCAGGGGAAAGGTATCTTTTGCCTTCCTTATATATTTGAGAAAGATCAAAGAAAAGGTCATGTCTGAATTGGGTGAGGAGACAGAGAGAGATACACGCAGCTCATGGATCTGGTTATCCTGAGAGTGACCACTTGGCATTGCCTTCCCTGTCATCAGGGCCCTGGGTGTGCAAGACCCAGAGCATGGATGTGGCAGCCAAGTATGATGATGCAACCTCAGTGGCTGGAGGAGGTTAATAACTGACTTGGAGCCTCCGTAAAGTCCGGTGCTGCTATTTGTACTGTGTATGAGTCAGAAGCTGTGAGTGTCTTGAGTGCTGAGTAGGTGTGTTCCTGCTGAGTGGTTATGTTCATGTTTCTGTCTAGGGCATCATGGGGTGGGAGGGATTCTTGCACTCTGCTAATTCTAAGTAACATACCTAGTGTTGTATGGTAAAAAGTTGTTTCTTGTGTAATAAATTTCACTAAAAGGAAAGAAATATTCTTACTGGCTCCAACCTTAACCATCATGGAGGTTGGTAGTAGCCAATTGTCATTATTTGTGTGGAGCATTTCAGTCTCAAAAGTTGCAAGCATATTTATGAAATGTTTCCCTTGTGTTGGAGAGTAGTCATCCAGATTGTTTCAGTACTCAGGTGAACTTTCAAAAGGTCATGTGAGACTTAGACGTGAAAAATGTGAGGAAATTGCTTCTACTTATCTAGTCAAGTCTCCTAGTAAATGAGCATGTTGGTTTAAACCAATAGTGATTCTGTCTTGGCAAGACTCAAATTATACTGACTTTATGAACTTTAAAGAAGCATAATTTTGCATGATACTGAGAAGCTTCATGGCGTCATGTACTTTCACCATATGAAGAGATGTTTTCTTCTAAGCTTTTTTTGTTGGCTAGATAACCTTGATCTGTGTTTTGGCAAATGTTCTGTAGCTTTTATGGCTAGTACAACAAAAAGATTCTCCACTGTCTCATAGGATAACTCAAGCAGTATTTGCAAGACTATTTCCTTCAAACCATTGCAACTATTAAAATTCTGATAGAGAGATCTGCTTTTGTCCATGTGAGTACTTCAGTCTATCTGGTGTCCCGAGACCTCTGATTAGTGAGCTTTAATATGCATATACATGTAGAAAGAACTAATTTTAGTTTATTTAAGGACTTTTGCACAATCAGTTGCACAGTTAAGCCTTGTCAGAGGACATTTAAATTTCAGAAAACAAGCTTGTATCAAGCTCCACTAAAAGGTGGATGACGAAGATGTTTGTATGTGGACGTTCATGGTGCAATCTTAAATAAGCTTTACTTTTACCATTTTGAGCACTTTGGGCTTCCTAATATGCCCCTTCCAAATTGCAGCCAGTGTTGGCTGCTTTAAGCACTGTGAATAGAGAGAACCCTTACTGTATATTCTGAGGGTATGTCTGAACACTGTTTCTACATCTGTTTCTTCCTGTGCTGCTTGGGTTTTTCTTGCCCAATGCTGATACAAACAGCCTTTCAAATGCAACAGGTCCTCTGCTGGGAAGGGAGTTTTGCTTGCCTTGAACATTTTCTTTTCATTGGAGTGCTGTGAGGAAGGGCAGTTCAGAGAATTGGGAGGGAGGGAGAATCACCTTAATGTAGCTGGTAAAATTGTAAAAAGGCACTTTTTCATGCATATTAAAAGATGTGGGTGCAAAAATGCAAGAATCTTAAAGCAGTGAATTATATAACCATAATGTTATACGTGTGCCTTAATTCAGTACAAGAATTAAACTTTTATTATTTGTCTGCTGCTTCTTAAGCATGGGTTATGGTTTTTTGGAGATTTTCTTCTTTTCTAGAAGACATCAGTGTGAATTCTACTGGTTTTGCATTTGCTGTGGCATTACTTAAGAGCAAAATATGCAGGATTTGGCTTATACTGAAAAGTACTCTGCTTTGAGCATTTAGGATATTATCAGTTGTTTTGGAAGAACTAAACTGCTCTGCACAGTTCTTTGTGGTTAAGTAAAGGATGAAAGATCTGTTCCTGTGCCTGTGGAATGAAATGTAGATCTGGCAATAAAAGCTTCTCAAATCTCTTTGGCTTGATCTCTTAAGAGAGTAAGAGTAGCAGATGCTGATCTCTTTCTGAAGATCAGTTCTCTCATTTTCAAGTATGGTTTTGTAACATTTTACTGTCTGGTTGTGGTTGGTTTGGTTTGTTTTGTTTTGGTGGGGTGGTTTTTTGTGTGTTTTTTGTTTGGTTGGGTTTTTTTTGTTTGTTTGTTTGTTTGTGGTGTTTTTGTTTGTTGGTTTGTTTTTTTGTTGTTGTTGTTTTTGTGTTTTTTGTTTTTATTTCTGCTTTAGTTCACATTTTAAAAAAACCCCAAACCAACACCAAGCCCTCAAAAAAAACCCCAAACAACCCCCCCCTAAAAAATAAACCACAAAACCCCCCAGAAACGAAACAAAACCCAAAACACAAACTCCAACAAAACCTGAAGACTGCAAAGCACAAATCCATTTTTAGTTTGTATTTAAAAAAAAAAAATACAAAATTGTGGTTAACTTTAGACCTTTAACCTTCAGCAACAAAAATGTTCAGCAAGAGATTTGTATGTTGCTATTCATTTGCTACCTGTTACCAAAGTATGATGTTTAGTTCAAATCACTTGCAGTTTTTTATTGAGTATCATGCAGGTACAGTAAAATACTGTAAAAAGAAGAAGGCGCAAGATAAAAGACTTTGTGCATTAAGGTTTGTTTTATTCAGGGATAATACGTAATAGAAATGGGTCTTGATATGTGTCGTGGGGCTTTTAATTTTTCTCTACTTGGCCCAATCAGAAGGGAAGGAAGCCAGGGCAGAGCAGCCAACCTGAGCAGTGCTAATCCAAACCATACACTGTATTTTTAGAGCTTGTGTGTCTAATGGGATCCGTGTAGGCGGAAAAGTGGCCTAGTCAGTGCTGGCCAATTAACTCTTCAAATACTGAAATTCATCTGCAGCTTTTCTTGGTGGTCTAGGTGTACCCTGTGCTCCCTGCCAGATAAAGACAGTTGGGGTACGAGATTGGGTAATTTTTCTCATCCATTAGAAGGCAAAGCATATGAGTTTCTTCCTACAGTGAATCTGAAAAGGAAGTGATTTGTAACTTATATGTTGCTTCTATTTACGTCACCTTGAAATGACTGTTGGGATCAAGGCTCCACCTGGACATATGCAGCATTGCTGGGAACAATATTGCTCTCCGAGGTAGACTTAACTTCTAGAGCATTTCCATGGCACTGCTTGCTTGTGGAGCATTATCTGTAATGCTGGCTGGTAGTGGTTAATGCATGAGATGAGTCTGGAGTGTGGCTTTTGTGCCATTGCCATGCAGATAATTTTGCCTTAATAGTCAGCTAGTGCAGAGAGCTGTTACTGCCTCAGAACTGGTGCACTCTTCAGTGGGATTTAAAGTGAAAAAATAATGCAAGATGATCTTGATTCTAAATTGAAGAAAATAGCGTGTGATATGAGTGTCATACTTTTATTTGACATGGTTACCAATTTTCTTAGATAAGTCAAGATACATTTTTTTCTGTCGAGATTTCAGTAAACATTTTGTCCCATGAGAACTGTAAGAAAAGCTAAAGAAAGTTGTGACAAATGCAAGGTGGGAAAGAAACTGAGCTGAAGAAGAAGGTGCCATTGTCCTGACAGGAAAATGAAACAGGCAGAGTTGTTCTGAGGTCGGTCTTGACAGTGAAGTGTGAGAGTTCCACTAGTGACTGCACATGCTGCCCCATGTGTGTAGGCATTCTCCCCACTAATTTGTCACATTAGTGTCCTCTCTGAACTCCTGGAGACTGCTGGCAGATGTGATGTCCATGTGTAGTATCTTGTGCTCAGTGTTCTGTAGGTCTTTTGGAATTAGCAGCATACTGGGTTGCAGGATCTGATGGTAAAGCCTCCAAATCCCAGTGCACAAATGTGCCACAAATGGAGAAATGGATTATGTTCTTGTACGCCATATAAGTGAATAATTTGGCTCTGGTATAACAACACATGAGGATTAACAAATATGCAGGTTTATTATTCCAAAATGAGGTTGAAGAGAAAACTAGACATCTAATGATCTGTTAAGATTACTCCTGACATCTAGATTTTTCTATACTGTCTCAACTTCCTGTATCATCTCACTCTACTTTTTCTTTTGCCTCTCCTTTTTTGTCCATTTTTAGCTTCCTTTCCAATCTCAGAGTTTGCTCTTCAAAGTGATTAATCTTTTCTTCTTATACCATAGATTGAAGAAACTTTTTTCTTGCATTTTCTCATCTGCTGTTGCAATTTTGAGCTGTGACTCGGATGCAGCTGAACAAAAAGGCACGTTATCCTGGGACTTAGTAGGTAACATCTTTCCTTTTGAACCATTGCAGCTCCAGGGATCAAGTGTTGTGTTCTTGGCTTTGTGCATCCTGGGGTTCAAGATCAGTTTGAAACTAAGTTAATGGACATTGCTGTAGCAATCACAAGTTTCATCCAATTGCCCTTTTGTGTAACTTTATGGTAACTCCTTAAAGCTAAGGATAGCTGGATTGTATTTGCATAACTTGTTTGCTTAAGCATTGCTGCTGCCAGGTCATTAACTTTATTTTTATTTCTTTTAATTTATCAGGTAGAAATGTTCTCGATGCAGTTTGATTGAAAGCAGACCCACATGCATGTACACAAACTGTTTGAGCAGGAATCTTAGTGGAATGTTTGAATAGTAATTGGGAAGGTAACCTCCTGTATGGTACGCACAGCCTTTACATGGTATTGCTGGGAATGTAACAGTATTAGAAGGCTTAGTTAGGGCAGAGAGGAACTCCCATGTTTCAAATATTCAAATTCAAGTGCTGGAGGCTTTGGCAAAATTTCAGTAACCAGAATGAAGAAGGGGAATGTCATTCTTCTTCCTTGGTCATCCATACACAGTATAATTCTTCATTTGATGGGGCTTTTAGAAGCAGAACAGCTCAGCTAGTGCCACATCAACTAAGCTGTGGTCTGATACGTTACAAAGTTCTGCTCAATTTTGGCCACTGGCAAGGAAAGGATCTGAATATTGAAAACATTACTTAACCAATGCTGCTGAGAATAAATATGACCCAGAGACAGAAGAAAATGGATTAGTGCGTACGTGCCCAGAAACCTGTATTTACTCTATTGCAAGGGTACTTTCTTAAAGTATTGCCTTAACACCATAGGAAGTCCTCTGGATCTCATGCCTTGTACTGTGTGTTTCTGAGAGGGCTTCACTTAGAGAACTCTCTACGTTTTATTCTTTGATACTGCCATGAAAATTACATGAGAATTTGCTTTGATTTTTAAATGTTTATTCATCTGAATCTGTTGTCATGTGCCTGTGACAATAAAATGTATTGTTGAAACTAAATGTGAGATGTATCTTTTCACTAAGATATTCCCATCACTTCATGTTATAATAGCTGGTGCAGCTTGAATTGGAAAAGTTAATACTAGAGAGAACCAATATTTACAGTATCAGCTGGAATGATATAATTAGTTTAGCTGCACAGATAGTGCTGTGATGAACATGATACGAATGCCTAGATAAAGATTTCCATTTGCAGCTCTCTTAAAGCTACAAACTCCCAGGCTCTTCATGGGAGTAAAGATTAGCTTCAAAGCATATGATGTAAAATTGGCTTCTCTTGCTTTCTCCTCTAATGAATAAATAATCAAGAATAAACATTTCACACTTTAGAAATAACAAGGAAAGGTCAAATTGCATTTTAAAGTGTCTCTGTAGCTAATACATTTTAAATACTAAAATTGTAGAGTTAAAAACTGTCAGGTCTTTGTGAAAGATTTAGTAGTTGAGCTGTTCCTCTCTAGGCAACTTATATTTAAGATATATTCTATCAATATATGTGTATAAGGTACGTTAGAGGTTCTGCAGAAGAATGGCAGAGGTGGTCTTGATCCTTGTGCAGTTTAGGTGGCAGAAATCAGCCATGGGAACAGATTAACTCGTGGAAATAAATAACCCCAGTGTATATATACAGCTGTCCAGGTTTTTTCTTCAACAGAAAAGGGATAGAGGTATGGAAAGCAAGTCAGAAATTTGTTTGTCGTGTAAGTTTTGCGTGGGACTTCAGAATGCGTAGAAGCTTTTCTGCTCTTTCTTGGTATTCCTTTGTCTTACTTGCTTTTGTTTTCTTAATTTCAATTACTGTGTTGTAGTTGCTTTTTCTTAATTGTATAATGAATTTTAATAGACTGTTAGGCTAAGCATCCCTAGAGATTTTTGTCTGATGTGCAATACCTAGTACATATGACTGCAAAAATTTGAATGGTGGCTTAAGGAAAAAATATGTATTGTTACGAATCAGTTAATTTTTGAAATATGGGTATTACTCATAAAGTATTTTCTTGCCCAGTTGAAGACATTGATCCTGCTTATGAAGGATAGCTGACAACAATTTAAAGTCTAGATGGAGTGAGGAATATGTTGGTATAATACAAACACTCAAAATGAAACCACAGAAAAAACAGAAGCTGGAAAGTATGTATTTTCACTAAAGGATTGGAATAAATGCCCAATACAACTAAAATAAATGTTCAGTTTGGCCTTGAGTCAGCACAGAGCAACACCAGTTTGTTTTGTCTAAATGCAAATCTCTGTAAAATAAAGTAAAATACAACAGTAAATTCCACTGTGAACTATTTTGCATTTGGTTTTAGGAGAGAGTTGGAGTCAAGTGGTGATTGAACAAGAATAATATTTTGTACAACATGTGTTTCTATTTCAAATGTTACTTTTCTGTTGTTGACATGATATTCTTGTTTGGGGAGAAGTAGTATTGTGTACAAAGAGTATTTAGGTGGCAAGGATCCTTGTATTAATGCTTCTTTCCGGTCTTGTCAAGGGCTGCTATATTGTTTAGGCTCTAGAGGAGGTTATTAGATATCTTCACCCCGGGGTAGGTCTTTAATCTCTTATGGGTGGAGGTGAAGAAAGTTCTCCAATATAGGAATACAGAGCAAGGTCCCAGCTAGTTCTGAGCCCTCTGGTGAGTCTGATGAGATGTTACATAAGATTGAAGTTCAACATAATTTATTCTGGTGTGTTAATATGTTTTGGGCATATATTTCCCTAAATAGTAGGAAAATGGTGGAAGATTCACGGGTTGGTAGAAATCTCAGTGTCTGCTTTTCTTACTTGCGGAAATTACTAACAGATTAATCAGAAGTTCTAAAATGCAGTTGTGGTCACATACTTTTTTGTAATACAAAATCTTGTTTTAGGTCTTTCCTTTTACTTGTCTTTGCTTTGTTTTCATCTTCACTGTTTCTCCCTATTCATCTTTTCTGTGGAGGTTGTTGAACTTCCATTTTTAAATCTGCTTTCCAGATGTATGATCTGGGCAGGTAGCACATCCCTGGTTGTTAGAACTGAGATCGCAGACTCTGGCTGCACTTCTGGAGAGGTACTTGGAGATTTTGAAGTCTTTGTGGTAGGGAGGAGTTTTTTTGCAACTTACCATTTACTGTTGGGAATAGAGAGAATAGGGTTAATAGAAGTAAGGAGAACATGTTTAGGGAAGGTAATTGTGGCTTCACTAGCCTCTACCCTCTGTGAAATGTGTATATACTGAAATTATTTGGGGGTTTACTAGAAACACTGAGGTGCTTTTCCTTAATTTTTAAAGGGATGTTTTTGGCAGGAAATTAAGCAGTATTTTTGAAAAATGATAGTAACTCTCTAGTAAAAAAACACAAGAAAGAAAGTGAAGGTAAGGGTTCTATTCATTTGGTGTGTGTGGTTTTGTGATGTTTGGGGTTTTTTTAGGTTTTTTTTTTCAGGGGGACAGGGGTTTGGGGGTTTTTTGTTTGTTTTGTTTATTTAACTAAGGGTGGTTCTAATTCTTGTCTGAGGGTTTTATGTGTTCAGTATTGGCAAGATGTTTTGAAGGTGCGTATATGGGGAGAGAGATCTCGAAGTTTTTACGTCAGGTTTAAATGGAGCAGGAGAGAAAGAAAAGTTAATGCTCAGGCATAGTTTTGTGGTTGTAGTGTGACTCACAAGAAAGACTTGTTCCATCTGACACATACATTACAAACAGTTGTAAAAACATGCCATTAGATATCCAGAATGAGAAGTAGGCTGAGTTAATGTTATTCTGAATCCATAATGTTCATGTTTTCTGGCACAGTGACTGTAACTCACAAAAATGCAAATGTTGTATTACTGCTTTTTCTTTTATATTACTTTGTTGTCCCTGATGGACAAAGTCCTTTCTGATCAGTGCAGAAATGAAGTTTTAATCCTGCCTTTCATTTTTTCCATGTCATCTAGTGATGCTGGCACCTGGGATTTTTATTTGAGTCAGGATCTAGATACACTTCAACCGAAAATTCGTTGATGTGATTTAAAATTTTACAGTTATGTGAAGTACATAGCTTTAAAGTACATGCTGGTTTTCTTGCTGCTTTCCTACACATGAAGAATCAAATTTTTTGGTTAGATTTATGTTTAAATGTGATTATATTTTAAGTTTTCATTAAAGTCTGTCTCAATCTCAGTTGTGTGGTGATAATTTTCCCCAGTGTATTTGCATAGATATAGTTTTAATATTGGAGCCATACCTATATCTCAGCATGGCCATGTAGAAATGAGTCTTGTCTCTTCCTAATGTTTTGTAGGCCATTAACATTATTTGATACTCTGTTCAGAATTTGGATTCCTGTGTTTCAGGTTTTTGAAAGTAGTGGATTTCTTAGGTTCAATCTTGGATCTGAAGGAGACATCATAAACATTAATACTTTTAAAAAAACTTTTTAGAAGCTACAGTTATCTGTGGTATGTGCTATATCTAAGAGGGGTTTTTATACTTTCATTTCAGAAGAGCTGGTTTTTTTTCTAGAAAGCTATGAAATTAGCCTTTTTTTTGTGGTAAAGATTGAGCTTTAGGATTTGTTTCAGGATCTGTTTAATCTTCGCTTTAACAAAGTTAGAATTTCATTCCTTGCCAACATAATTTATTCAATCTATTGTTTTTTACTTGTGTTTGTAAGTCAGCTACTAAGACTCCAGTAGGTTGATACAGAAACTAAGAACAGCACATGGAAAAAAAAAATCTCCATATGTAGCAATTGCAACAAGTGGGATTTGGTTTGAGAGGCTGAATGTATTTATTACAGTGGTAGTAACAGGAAGGTTTCAGAGTGCAGAGCTGTCACAGCAAGTCTTGAAAGTTGAGTGTGTTGGGGTTTTTTCTTTTTGTGGGGGCAGGTTGTGAGAGTGTGGTTGTTAGATTTTTCTAATACAGATACTAAAAGCTTAAGTCACAAAGGAAAACAAATTCGCAGAGATGCTGATTATCCCAGTTACCACACAAATAATTTGCAGCCACAAGAGCTCAGTGTTAATGTAAAGCAGACTGCTATGAATTAATGATTGATTTAGTTGTTTAATTGTAAAAAAAAGCCAATGAAGGATCATGAATGTGTTTTATTTTGGGACTAAGATTTTTTCCCTGTTACATTTAAAGAGCATACTAAATGCATTTCTCATATGCAATTTTTCATGTGGCAGTTCTCCCTAGATTGAGTTCGTGGTGCTCTGATAATGATCAGAATTCTGCAATAAAGAAAAATAAATCAGAGTTGGAATACGCAAATATGTGTGCTTTTGAACCTGCAGGGTTATTTTTTCTTTTTTTATTTGTTCATAAATAAAACAAGCTTTAGTTTCTTTGAAGCAGACATATCTGCAAAGGGGAGAGGCTGAAACCAGCACAGGCAGGTGTTGAGCAAATGTCTTCAATGAGGTCTCACAAGGGCTGTGTTATAGATTTTTGATTATTTTTATTAGTCTGCTCAGAATCTCACTTCTCAGGTTTGTACTTAATTGCTGGGTGATTCTGTGGCATAAACATCCAGATGTCTACCTGTATAAATCTGATTCCAGCCAGTCTCCCAAGCAAGACTTGTTTACCCCTTGTACGTCCAAGGCTTGCTCAGGTGCCTTCTCAGAGCTGGAATGTTGCTTCAAGGTAATTTTAACTGACAAATTTACAAGACCATACGCTTGGGGTATTTGGTTATACCTTTTGAACCACACTTAGAAAAATGTAGGTGATTTACACGTTCCAAAAACAGGAACGTTTTCAGTCTCGTCAATTATTTTTAATATTAAAAGTCAGCAGATGGAGCTAAAGGCTTGTAGAAAAATGACTTGTGCTGAATGTATACTAAACCACAAACCCCACTAATAATAATGTTTCTACTTAAATTTATTACAGCAAAGCTATTTATTTGCTGCTAAACCTCACATTAGTATCCCTTTCTCATTCCCTTGTGTCTGTGAGAGCTCATCCCTTGATGTACCACGGGCCTAACAAGACTTAAAAAGAGTCAAGTTTGAGTGGGAACCTAATTATCTTTGTAAATTTACATCTGTGCAATGTTTTCTGCAGCAGCATTCAGTGCTTCATCTGAAAAAACAGTGTTATGATTTGTCTGTATTTTTCCTTTTGTGAACATGGTAATTGGAATCCACTATTGTGTGTTAGGCTGGAATTCATTGCAACCTTGTTTCTGTTTGTTGGTAAGGTACTGGGGTTTCATGTTTTTCTTCTGAATCGACTAAAATAGGTCTTTGCCTTAGATAATTTGTCAGACTTGGTTTCCTAATAGGCTAACACTATGCTTTTTGTTAAATATTAACATCCTTTGGGGATTTTAAATAATATTTTCATAAAAATAAGGGGATGGGATGTTTTCTAAACAATGTGTGGAATTTATCCCATTTTTGTAAAATAAAAAAAAAACCTCCAAAGGCAATGTAGTATCCACCTTTTGTAAGAAAAGGGTGAAAAAACTATCATTATTTTAAAATATGATGTCTAAAGGGGATGCAAAAAACTGTGATGGCTGAACAGAGAATACTTCAGTGGTACAGTGATGTTTTGCCTTTTAAGAAAGACAGAAAAATGAAATTGTTAAGTGACTAATTACAGCTGTTTTGTTGAACTTCATGTAAAAACTTTTCTCCTCTAAATCTAATTTTCTGAAGGAATATGAAATATACATAAAATGTTACACATAGAATCTAGAGCTAGTGGGATATAAATGTATGCTTCAATATTACATATATATTTTTTCTCATTTTTATTTTACTGATTCTTGAAGCTCAGTCTCTTCAGTTTGAAGCAAGAATCTACTTAGACTTGAGAAGCTTGGCTTACTGACCAAGTTAAAAGCTTTTCTTGTTTTTGTGTTTGTCTTTGGCCTCATCTCTGTTTAAATTATCTCTCCTGCACTCCTGCTGTTCAAAGACAGTGATAAAACTTCCACCAGTTGTACCAACTTGGTGTCTTAATGTCCTCTAATGAGCACTGGCTCTAGTAGGAAGAGCTTCTAACACTGACTTTTTTTCTTTTGAATGATATAGTCGGTTTTTAGTTTCAGATTCATTCTGGACTTAGTCATAGGCTTTTCTAGTAGATGTTTTACTTCCAAAATGTGCTCAGTCGCTTCCAATGAAATTGTATTTTCTTTTCAAGCCCTTTCCATTGTGCTAGAAAAGTAATACAGGACTGGAATAGTGCATCCTAATTATATCTTGATGCAGTTTCCAGGTAACTGAATGTTGCTGTCTCACTGTGATGTATCTCCCATGTTTATATTTACTGTGGATGAGCATTAATGCAGCTTTTAACAGAGAGAAAATAAACTGATAACATAGGAAGGCACAGTGCTTTTTGCTATGTTGGAGCTATGGGAGCTATGAGCTATGAGTGACTATGATGAAAAGAATCTCTGCAGATAACGAAGCCTGAACAGGAAGAAGTACTTCTAAATAATCTGATGAAACTTTTAAAAATAGATTGCCCCCCAACCACCAAAACAAAACCATTCCAAACTCCCATTTTTTGTGGCCTGTGCACTTTGGATTACATCTAATTTCAACTTTAAATTAAAAAGAAAAGGTTCTAGCTTTCAGGATTTGGGAAGGAGTGACACTTGCAATTTTCGAGTCTGAGTGCAGGAAGAGCAGTCATATGTGAAATCTTCTCCAAGTCCTGGAATATTAATTTTGAAGCCGAATTGTGGTACTTTGAAATGTCATTGGCCATTTTCGTGAAGGTTGTCTCAGCAGGTGTGATTGGGCAGCTGCAGTCCTGAGACCCAAAGGACAGGACGTGACAGATTCTGTGAGGAAAGAAATCAAGCAGAAGAGAGGTACATAGAAAAAAACGTGGAAAGGAGATGAAAAGCTGGTTTTTGGTGTGCTGCAATACCACATAAAGAATTGTCCTTTACTCTGTGAAACAGCTTTGTGTGCCAACAGACTACTGTTCTTTCATAGGTTTCAAGTTGTCCATTACTTTTTCCAGGCTCGTGTCTTTGGTGGTTTGCTGTCAGACATTCTTGTTGATGGCTCTGAAGCTGTATCCTCTGTTAAACATGCATGTTGCATCCCCAGTGAGCCTATTTTTAAGGTTCCCTCATGGACCACATCTAGCATCCTTCATAATGGATTAAAATTATTTATAAATTGACAGCTGTTTACCAACTCCTTCTCCTGACTGATGACTGTTTCCTTATCGTTGATATATAAATGTCCAGAACTTATATTTCTCAGACAGTATTCTGATAGTGTGTTCTAAAACAAATCAATAAATGAAACCACCAGCAAAGGCAAAATAGCATTTTGTTCATAGTTTATTGTGAATATTTTGGTAAACATTGTAACAGCCAATAGAATCCTGTTGAGCGTTCACTGTACCTCAGTGGTACGTGCACATCTCTGAATGATGGGCTTGTTCCATTCCATGAGTTGGAGTGGGTTTCCCGTGTTTGTTACAGGTGTCTGTGATGCTTGATACTGGAGAATGAGGCTTCTTGTTTTAAATAAGAAATGGATTTGCATAGATACTCAGAAATATTAAAATATGCTAATGATAGTTGTAATTTCTTTGGATCTTGATGAAAATTTGAAAAATCATGTCAATAGGACTGCCAGTAAGAAGTGCCTGTGTGCAAAATACAGAAATATTTATTCACCTGATGACAGCTGAAAGGTTTAGCCAAATAGAAAGATAATAGAAGATTAGAAGTGTTTAGAAGATAATAGTTTGTACTTCTATCATTTGAATACAGCTCCTGTCTGTCACTGTCAGAATATACTAGGTGTGCTTGCAGCGTTTATCAGGAATTACTTCTTTTATAGTCAAACCTAGGGTTTTTCAAATTGGACAGCTCTTCCATAGCAAGTGAACAAATCCTTGAGAGGCAGAGAAGTCAAAACTCTTTATCTGCTGTAAATACTTGTTGTATCAGAGGTGATGGACCTTTTCTTGAGCTGATCAAAAAGACCTATGCAAACAAGCAAGAGGATTTTTTCTTTGGTCAATCACTACAGTTACAGAGCCTGACATTGTTAGTGAACTTTCCTGAAGCTGTTGTGCACCAGAACCTTCTTAATAACAAACGTGAGGCACTGGATACGCAAATTCATAGCAGCTGTCACAGCTGGGCTGTGGTGAAGTTTGATCAAGACCCTTTGAACTTTTTATTTCACACTAATCCCGTTTAGTGTGATCAATATACGGACCTCCAGCTCCTAGGTCTGTTAATTGGGTGTCAAGTGTTGGGTTGGCCTGTGTCGGGCTGTAAAATACAAACACAAAAGAGACTATCAGTAGGGAAGTCAAGTGTTTATTGTCTGAATGTATAAGAGTGAGAAGTTGCCTTCATAGCCTGAGATGTTCTTAAGGATCTTAAGGGTCTTTTGTTTCTCTCAGTAAGGGAACTGTATAGTTAAATATACATTTTACCAAAGATAGTAGTGCAGTTGGAGGCTGCAGAATAATGTAAGAGATCTACTTCTGCTAATAATTTGATGCTGGAATATCTCTTTGTCTACCTACCCTCCTGCCTTTTCCCCCTGATAATAAATATACTTAATTGCTCTCGTAACTGTTTGTGTTGGGTTGCTTTAAGATGGGAGTCCTTTCTTGTTTTGCATGTATATGTCTAAAATGAAGTTTCTTCTAAGACATACCAATATTTATTTTAACTTGTGCTTTGTAGCATTCAGGGAATAGACTGGATAACTTAGATCTTCATTTCTCCATCTCAGAGACTCTCAGGAGGTTTTTTAACTCCCCCATCTTTAGTTCTCTATCATTCATGGAAGGGTAAATATGTAGAATGATATTTCAACTTTCATACATTTTTGGGTTCTTTTATTTCAGTCTTTCAGTGACAGAAAGGACTGGGGAGTTGTGAGTAGTTTATTTCATCTCCTTTGAAGAAAACTTAAAATTTATAATCCCAGATCAGACCTTTCCTATAACTCACACAACTCATCTGTTAACTGTTTTAATATATGGCACCGCTATTTCATTAAACAACATCCAGGAATAATTAGTTCAGCAATGATGCCTCGGAACAAAAGCCCTTGATTTCGTTTAACTTTATAAGTTGGTCTCTTTTGATCTGCAAGAACACATCTGGGGCCTTTAAGAAAGCAGAAAGAAAAATATTAAATGTTTAGTAAGGCTGTTGGTGAAGGTTTCAAAGCTCAGTAACCCTTTGGTACCATGATGTAGCTCAGAGGCAAAAAAGTGTGAATTTCTTGTTTTGTGAGCTATGACATGGCACCTCTATGTCGAAAACGCAGCTTTTGTTACCTGATGACGACTACATTTTTGCCTTTATTTCCAGTTTCAGAAGAGGGAGTATCTTCATTTTTTTCCTAACTTTTTCATTCATTTTTTCTGACGATTTACCTCAGTTTTCTTTTGGCTGCATTTGAATGAAGTAATCAGAATCATTACTGTAAACCTGATGGTTTTTTACCAGGTATCTTTGCATTAGAATTTATTTTTGCATGAAACTTTTCACCATACTGCTTTGTTCCTTTAATAGTTTACTATAATTTGCCAAGATGGTAGAGATAAATCCACTTGTTCTTTGCTCTAGACTTAGCTGCTTAGATTTTTTAAATATCCTAAGGACTTGCAAAAGTGCAGAGGATATAAATCTACTCATCTAATCTTAATCACTGTTACTGACTTGTAATAGAAAATTGCTTACCAGTTGAACTCTTAAATTTGCCACTAAAAAATCCTGCCTCAAGGGAAAGCTGTAAGGATTTTGTATTCCAATTGTTTTTTATTTCATAAACTAAAAAGTACTGCGAAAAATACTCGTCTGATCATAATGAATTGCTTTTTCTTTTCTTCTCTGGGCGGAGATAGCCTTTGTTTTGATTGTAATTAGTAGAAGGAATTCACCAGGAGTAGCACTGTATCATTTGATTTGTACTGTTGTGTGTGTTATGTCTGCTCTTTGCTGTATTGCACTGGAATGCTGCTGTATTTGTATTCCAAGTGTTTCCTAGAAAATGTACAAACCATCACAATTAATGTTAACGTTTGCCACAGCTAATGAAGCCTATCAGATCTCTCAGTAATTATTCATCACCTTTGTTTCATTTTGTATAAATCATGGCTTCTATTTACAAGCTTATTTTAGAGAAAGGAGAGGAGAACGTTGTTCATGAGGAAGAAATGAGCAAAACTTTTTTCTTATTTCTCCCCTTGGCCATTCAAAATAGAAGGAAAAGAGTTGAAAATACTATTTTTCATTACAGGTTTTATTTTTAAATGCAACTTTATGTTCACTCTCTGTTTGTTTTCCTTAGTGAGCCTTTAACTCTAAGGTTGTGACCCAGTAATGACCTCCTTTTCCACTCTCAATTGCTTTTGAACTAGTCCAATAAGTAAAAAGAAATAACCCAACAGAAGGGTAACCAGATCACTGCTACCACACCAACGAAACAGGCGGGCTTTGGGATGCTCTTCTTTAATCTCTCTATCCACACAGCCTTCATTTTAATTTGCAAAATTGAACCCAGATCGAGAGCAGTAAAGCCTGAATACAGTAAATATTCATGCCTCAGTGATCTAGAGTGGCTCCATTACATTTCAGAGATTGGGAGAATTACCTTTTGGATTATGTATATTCATGGGCTGATTTTTATTTGAGATATAATATTACTCACATTGGGCTACATGTCACATATTCTGTCATAACCAGCCTTCTCACAAAGCTCCAAATGTTCCTTACATGTAAAAGTTTTACTTCTTTTCTCTATAATTTCCTCCCTTTTATGCTTTTCAAAGACTGGTAGTAAACAAATTTCTTTTAAAGATGATGGGGGGAAAAAAGCCAGTAGAAATTCTATAAAACCTTCAACCCTGTGTTTACTGTGATATATTTTTTTGCATGTGACTTTGAAGTCTTCAGATAAAAGTATTATTATTGTTCTAAACCTAAATCTATTTGTAAAAAATAATTTAGTTTGTTCTGTTGGAAGAAGAAAATTCCAGGCAGCCTTTCTTTAACCTATAATTTTGCATTGGTTTTGATTTATTTTTTTTTCTTTGAAAATGTTTTATTGAAATATTTTTGATAAGTTGCAGAAATTTTAATTGGAATGTAAATTTTAAACTGCTTCTATGTCATGGTTTTACTATTGGTCTGACATTCTCTGCATATATGCTTGCTACCTCAACTCACTGGCATTATACTATGCTTTTGAAATGCATACTATATAGTCTGTTGTGATAGGTGGCACAAGCAGTAGCACTTAATTTAGGATACTTGATATCTTAATATTCCTTTCTTGTTACAAAAAAAAAAAAAAACAAACACCCCCCCAAAAAAAAACCCCCCCAACCCCCAAAAAACAACAACAAAACAAAAAAAACCCTGCCAACCAACCACAACAAAAACACAAACAAGCAAACAAAAACCCCACCCTGAGATATTTTAGTCATTTTGAGGGGAAAGGATTAGTGGTAGGTGTCTGCCTTCTTCATCCTTTCACGCTTCCAGGGAGTAGGAATCGGTTCCAGGCATTCCAGGTGTATGGCTGTTAGGCTCTTGTGGCCAGAGGACTAACATGGGAAGTGGTCCTATCCTATGTGAAAAGATTCACCCAGATCTAGAAGAGGCAAAGCAGAGGGAAAATAAAAGTGGGGCTTGGCAGAGGTGAGAGGTAGGAGTGAATGAGTGTGTTAAGAACTTGTGTTAGTGGAAAATGCTGCAAGGTGCTTTAGCAGCCTGATTGTCTTCTGAGGCAGAGCGCAGAGACGGGAGGAGTCGTGACTTGAGTGAGGTTTGGGCAACATCTCTCACAACATTCTCGTGTGGCAGCTGGGGATGGGATGGGTTCGGGGGGTTGGTGGGAGTTAGAAGTTGCCTGAAATGGTTAAGTCTATTGGAAGCTTTGCTGTGGATGAGGAAAATTGCTATGAAATTATAATAATCCTGGAAAATTAGCCTTTTCCTCTTAAGAAGTGGACAGTGCTTTTTTTTTCCCCTTAAGAATTTGGATTGTGACAAATGATGCAGTTGAGTTTATCTGCAGTGAGGCATAATGCTGTGTTAATATCACAAGGGTGGCGAGATGAGTTTACCAAATAAATACTCCAGTAAGATAGCCTACATGTAATACAGAACGATGGTGTACAGGAAATAATGAATTCTGGGCAGTTCAGTCATAAGAAGAAAATAAATAGAGAACAGGGTTTTGTTTTGTTTTTTTTTTTATTTGGTGAGATTTGTCCAGCCTGTACATGTGATAGATTAGGTTCAGTTGAAAAAAATTGGGTTTTATATATTCAAAAGCTAGAGGAGACTGCTTAAGCACAGAAGGTCACTTAAGTTTACCTGCAAAATCTTAATCTTTTGATTTGTGACTATCTGCATAAATACAGCATACATGTAACATAAATTAAAATTATTGTACTGAAGCAGAGTAGCATGAGAGTAAGGTCATTGACCTGCTTCTTTATTTACTGGGTGCATAGTCATATTTTAGATGCTGGGAAAGGAAATAACCCAAATGGATTTTAGTATCCTCTTTTATATTGCTTTATTCCAGTGTTGCAGTGCAGACTCTTCAGGCTCTGGTGTTATTTTATCCTGAAGGAGGAATGTATTAAATAAAATCTGATAGCATGTGTGTGGTGTTACATAAGCACCGCAGTGGTCATATGATGAATGCCATTATAAAACTCGCATTTAAAAAAATTAACTTAAAAGAATCATTCAGTGTGAATTTTTTTTTTTTTCTCCAGATGCTATGTTCCTTTCCCACATGGAGGTGAGGCCATACAGAAATAATAATTCAAGAAATATTCAAGGTCTTTCAGCAAATTGCTGCTAAACCACATGTTCTTGCTGGAACCCACAAACTTGGAATTATTTCTCACTCTTTGAGGTTTCTGCTCTTTGTAGCTGGTCCTAGCAGCTCTTGTGATGTTGACTAGGAAGAGAAAGCTCTCCACAACCTGCTCGTTGGGCAGAGTTTGCACTGTGTGATTTGCTGTTCAATGATGTGTTATTGACAGCTTTTACATTATTGATACCTCCTGTTTTGTCTCCATTTTATGCTGTTTTGAAATCCTGGTTAAAATTTCAGAACTGACTAGTTACTACATGAACCACAAAGGCATCTCAGAATCTAGAAAATACGTGGTACATTATTTTTTAAAATGAAAGGGTTTTTTATTATTATTTCAGTAGAGGATGTGACTTTTTATTTCTGATGGCTCATTGTTGCTCTCTTGTGCCTTCACAGCCCCTGTGTCCTTTTAATGCTTTTGAACAGGAGTGGTTTGCCATCTTCACTAAATACATGGCTGCTTGCTCATCTATGGGATTTGGCTTTGCCATCCCTCATAAAGCAAAGAATTCAAGATTCTTCTTGTTTAGAAGAGAATTTATAAAAAGATCTGCTTGCATGTAGGGAGCAGTTTTATATCTGAATTGAAGCTTTGCTTCATTTCAGTTGAAGTGCTTAAACACAGGCTGACTGAAAATTTTCAGCCTTTGTGATAGCCTTTCAGACAAGAGGCTGGTGTAGTTTGGTATCTTCTGACCACCAAGAGAGGATACTGGAAGAGAGAAGATTAGATACTGTCACCCTGGTTTTTCTGAGTTTTTTAAAGCCTTTTGATTGTTCGTAAGATGGAGTCAGACCTTTTAGCTGCTGTACAAAATTAGGAGCAGTTTCTGCCTTTCTCACACATGTAACGTAAACAAATCCTTTGTTTTTCATTCTCTGTCCTTTGTTTGCATATTTCTAACCTGAAAACAATTGTAACTGACAGTTGGTTTGGCCATTCGGCTGGGAGGTGAAAACTCCAGAAGCCAATCCACAGCCAGACCCACAAATGTATAAAAAGTAAGAAATAAACAGGCAGAGGGGCTCTCGGCCTTGGCTCAGCCTTGGGCTCTCTCGGAGGAACTCTCTGCCCTGCGAAATCTCTCGTCTCCGTGTGATTGCTTTGCGTATCCTCATCACAAGATACCTTATTCTTTGTTTGAAATTGTAGTGGATCAATAGGGAGGAAGGAAGTTCTTGCTTTCAAAAGCTGCAAATATGGGATGCATTTTGGTCATGCAGTTGGGGTTTGCTGCTCCCCTTCTGCTTACAAGGGTGTACTTCTGGATGTTACAGAGGTGGTGTTTCATGTATTTGGCACTTTGCTACTATGTATGCTACTATGTATGGCCAGTTTATACAGTTTTTTCTTGCTAGAGTACTGATTCAGGCAGGCTTGCATTTGGTGTATTTTTAAACCTCAGAGCTGAAGTGATGCTTTCTTAATTTCCTTCTTCGTTGTGAGTTTAAAGATGCAGCTTTTAGTGACTGAGCTCTGAAGTGTGATTTTTACATTTAAACTTGTTGGAATCCTCACTATTTGCAGTGGGGTCATTTTCCATAATGCATATGGAATGCTCCTTTTAAAAATACTCATAATCAGTATTTTCTCTATCATATTATTGAGACTAATTATTTTAACTTTGCAGTTTCTCACCAGCATTACAGGGAAGCATGGCTGCTGTATCTCATCATAAAGATGCACTCACAGCATTGAGAGGCAGTAGGATGGCTAGGTTTTTATCTAAAGAAGCTATAAGCAATGGCATATGGCTGATAACTTAATGGAAGTTGGATAAATAAAGGAAAAAAGGTCTGACATATCAGTGCAAAAAGTCATTAGTGGACTTCATCTGTATCCTGTTTTCTATTAGTCTGTTGTAAACGGCTTTGAAAATCTTAGCGGGCTTTTTCTTTGGTCTTAAAATAATAGGTTCTCGTATATTGGATACACTTGTTTATCTCAAGGGCTGAACTGTTTGGGTGCTTTTGATTTCTCTTTTGTGTTTTTCAATCTGCATTTGAATACAAACTTTCTCACTAACTTCTTTTTATGGCTTTTTGCATAATGCTTTAGGAACATTAATGTGATTATACAAACTAAAACTTAAAACAGGAAGCAAATCTCTGCATATGATGTAAAATTTCAACATGTAGTTCTTGATTTATATGTTGACATATAATCAATTCCCCTGAGCCACAAGAAAATGTATGTGAATTTCTTAGCAAAGTTTGTGGCAAGTTTTGTACTGGTACCCAAGTTCTCCATGTGTACTTACGTGGTTCATATACAGTAAAACCTGTCACTTTAAAGTTGCACTCCATATTGTTCACTTTCTGTGTCTGAAGACCTAATTTTCCCACTTTGAGTAGATTGCTAAAATGGGTCTTGCGTAATTTTCATGGACGATAAAAATAGAAGTTGTTTCCCAGACAGCATTTTGAGAAATAAAATGAGGTGCTTGAAATAAATGCAAAGTTTGAGTGATGCAATGTCATTTCCTACTCATGTCTGAGGACAAGCAGACCTGTTTGAAAGCCGTACCCAGCTAGAAGGAAATCAGGTGGTTCTTAGAGCTCTGAGTGAGCACAGCCATGATATGCAGGGCATTTCTCCTGGGAGAGAGCTGGGGGCAGCACAGATAACCTGCTTTGGTTGGCGGGAGTGAGTGGATCTTTACATGAGTCTGCAAATTTTCAATGTGTTTTCAATTAGGATAATGTTTTCTGAAAGAGAATTAGGATCCAAACTGTTCTTGACCTGGTGTTTGAAACTGTGAAGACCATGGGCAAATATATTAGCAGGAGCCTCATTCAACACTGGAAAATACTTTTGTGTCTGTACTCCCCTGCAACGTTAATCTTACATGTATACATCACAGCAGACTTTTTGTCACAGGAAGTGATGCTTTACTATTGCTTAATGTAGTTGAACACTGAGGAATGTGGCAGAACACAGCTTGTGTTCTGATACAAGGCAGCTCTGTATGCTATGGTTAAGAAGTGTAAATCACAATGAAAAAAGGTAAATCATATGAAGTGAATATTTCAAAAGTAGTTGTTCATTCTCCTTCTGATCACTGTTAATGGGCTGCATGTTAGATACACCTAATCATTTGAGTTAAATTAAGAGGAGAGTGTAAGCATAACGCTGAGGAAAGTTTTATGGATGCCTAGTTAAAAGCCAGTATGTGTTCTGAGTATATGCATACAATTTTGTTTTCTAATCGCATTTTTTATTCTTAAATGTTACCTAAATTCTGTTAAAGATATTTCAGATTAATATACGTAGACTGTTTCTGTAATACTCTCATTCATCTATTCAGGTGAGTAATTTCTAAAAAAATAATATAAACTGGAATACTAATAATAAAGTCTTTGTGACTTCATTTGTAATAGAAAACTAGACAGATCTTTTGTGCATCTTGTGGTTCCAGGTTTGTTTTGAGGAGTGACAGTGCTGGAAGATTCCTTAGTTCTTGCCAGTTTATTTACCCCATCCATGGTTGTAGAAGAGGAAAGATTTACTGCCAGTATTATCACATGTGAAATCACAGAAGTCTTTCAAAATGGTTTGGTCTGGTACTTTCCATATGGCAGCTTGATTTTGTAGGGCCTGTAATGTCTTTGAAACACTTGTGTTTAGAAAACCTTGGGTTTTTAATGTTTTATTTTTCTTCTTGAAGTCATTAAACATTTTTCATGTCACTTTTGTTGCAACTATAAGAATGATTGAAATTGGAGAGGGAAGGGTATTGATGAAAGAAGGAAGAGTTCGGAAAAGGTTTGATTCAAGCCCCTCTACTTCCAGCCTTTAAAAATACAGTCTCAGAAGTCAATAGAAAGCTGGAGGTGAATGCTAAATTGTTTCTCTCCAGTTTATCTATATGGTTAGTATTGTTGAGGAGATTGAGCTAAAAGGGTAATGAATGTATGTTTGAGTACAAAAAGACTTGAAACTGAGACTACCAGGTGTTTACAATGGCCTTTTAAGCCTTTAGACTTTAGTTAATATCTTGACAAACTACTTTGGTTCAGACATTTTTAGTGAGGGTTTTTCTCTTACATGGACATACCTCTTGATCTCCTTTCTCATAATATTTTATGGATTCTTCAAGAATTCTCTGGCATTGACATGACATTTGATTTGAAAAATGCTGTAATAATAACATAATCTGTAAAAGGGTGTTTCTTTTGGTTTTGGTTAGCAGCCGGAGGCTCAGAGAACCCAAACAATATTCGTAGTGGTGAAGCTCATGGGTAGGAATACAAGATTTTTGTTGTTTTCCAGAAGACATATAGCTGCTAGATTTTCTTTCTTCCTTTTTTTTTTTTTTCCCCCCAGATTTCTGTATATTTCCTGTGACCATTTTTTGCTGACTTATTTGGAGACCTCTTTATATTTCAGTTACTGAAGGTTTTAGTTCAGCCAATAGAATTCATCTGCTCTTCTATTTTGATCTAAGTTTCTGCAATTTGTTCCCCTCTGAGTCAGGTGATGTTGGGAATAGGCATAGACAGATCATCTGGAGCCAAGTGAGATGTCCTCCATACAGGGCAGCAGGCTTTATAGAAAAGGAGAACATGAAAACATAGTTTTATTTCTGCATTGCAGCTAAGATGCAGAATAAAAGCTGATATTTTCAGCATTTTGAATTACTGAGTAAATAGCTCTGTGATTAAGATAATTAAGTTCCCTAGACTTGTTCTGAATTGTCCAGCCTAAATGCTGTTGCTCTGAAGCTGTGTGGCATCTGACAATGAAGCTGAGCTCTGCTGAGTCCAGCCCTTTGGTTTGGAATTCTCTTCATCAGTGCTTGCATATTTTGGTGGGTTTTTTTGTGTGGTGGTTTTGGTTTTGTTTTGTTGGTTTTTTGTTGTTGTTGTTTTTTGTTTGTTTGTTTTGGGTTTTTTTTTTTGTTGGTTGGATGTTTTTGGGGTTTTTTTGTGTGTGTGTTTTGTTTTGGTTTTGTCTTTTTGTAGATTTGTTTTGTTTTCAGGAGTTAGAAGATAAATGGGTAGGCTGGGATTAGAAGATGGGCTACTAGGGGACATGCAGTGGTTGGAGATTGATTTGCAAATAGTTTCAACTGAGTAAGAAAGTAAAGGCTTGAATGCTGAGAATTGCACAGCAGCATTTTGCATTAACCTTTTTGATAGCTGTAGAATTGATGCTAAGTAAAGGGAGATGCTGAGAGTTGAGATCTGTCCTGGCAATGTTGCTATGTCACAGTATTATCTATTGTATATAGATGCATACTAAAAAATTAACTCTGGAATTAAGTATTCTCATGGACAGTTCAGTTCTTGGATCTAAATGTTGCTGTTTCAGCCCTTCAAAAATGCCGTGTATAACTTTTCTGTACTAAGGACTCTTGTCTGAGTATCTAATATTTATTTAGGAGATGTTTTTTTTAATGCCAAAGATATAATTTCAGTATTAAAAGCTATTTAATGTAGGGACTTGAAGCAGAGTGGTTACCTATCCAAGTATCCAGCATTAGTACAAATGCAACAGGTGCCACCATGAGCATATTGTCAGAAAAACTTTTGGTTACGTGCAACTTGAGGGGATGGGGGTGCTTATTTATTAAAGGGTGATGATTTGCTGAACTGAAAAAGAAAAAAGCCAAAAATGAATCCTTGTTAAACTAAGCTAGTTTAGTCTGACCAAACTGAGCCTAGACTGATCTCTAAAAGCTTATTTATTCTTCTTTCCTTGAAATAAATAATACAATAGCAAGCTCATTATGGCCAAAATTTTATAGCATCTGGGAAATTTTAGTATAAGTAGTGATTGGTGTTTCACTTTTCCTACAATATTTCTGAGATACGGAGCCCCAGATTTTAGTGACAGCAATGCTAGCTATATGTTTATGAACATTCATATCTTCCTAAGAAAGCTTTGAGGATTTTCTTTTTTGTATATAGAATAATAATAGGACAGGGTGGGTTTTTGTGTTACTGATTATTTTGTAGTGATGGTTCATGAGAGTTCGTTGTGCTTGGTTCTGTGCAAATACAAGGTTTTTTCTCTGCATATTTTACAGTTTATTCTACCATGTCAAAGCGTGTGAAAGGATTTTCATGAAAGGGGTGGGAAAGCAGGTGCATAGGTGCACGAATGGGTATTGTAGTGCTATACTTCTGATGCTGCAGATGCTTGAGGGAGTATATATAAGCTATTCCATGGTATGGGTATATCTCATTATTTGCTGATAGTATTGTGGGTACTGCAGCAAAGATGATGTAAATACCAACATAATTGAGGTTATGATAATCTTCAGTCTCATGAACAGAAGAAGAATAAGCTTGGGGGCTCAATTATGTTGTAATTTTAAGTGATGGGGTTCTTGAACTATTGGCTTTCTACTTTTTGAGTTGTGGACTCTTCTAGATGATCAGTTGTCTTACAAGACAGCAGGGTGTCATGTGTGGCTGATACATCACAATATAAGCACATATCATGTGACATAAGCATATATGATGTGCTTATGATGTGCTCGTGTGCAATAAATTGTTTCATTCTTTTTGTCCCCCTTTCATCCATAGGTGACAAAGAGGGTCAAGTCCATGCAGATGTTCCATACTCCTGTGACTTACGCAATGCAGGGTGACAGAGTAGGTGTCTGCGTGACCCAGTTTGATCCCAAACTGCTGGAGCGAGGCCTAATTTGCACCCCAGATTCACTTCACACCATCCATGCTGCCATAATTTCCTTGAAGAAAATTCAGTATTTTCGAGGAGCTCTTCAGACTAAAGCCAAGTTCCATATCACAGTCGGTCATGAAACAGTTATGGGAAGAGTGATGTTTTTCAGTCCAACCCCTGCTAACTTCAATGAAGAAATTCAAGAAAATGTTTTTGATTTTGAAAAAGATTATCTTTATCAAGAGGAATATTTGTCCAAGGACTCAGTTCCTTCAGAGGAGAACAAAGCAAATGACCAGGCAGGAGAAGTCCCGCTCCCAAAACAGCAGTGGGCTTTGCTGGAGTTTGAAAAACCAGTCACTTGTCCTAAACTGTGCCTTGTGATCGGCTCTAAGCTGGATACAGATATTCATGCTAATACCTGCAGGCTGGCATTTCATGGGGTACTGCTCCAAGGCATGGAAGACAAGAACTACACAGAAACTTTCCTTCCAAAGCTGAAAGTATACAAACAGAAGCACAAAGAAGGACAAGTGGAAAGGGTAAGCTGTCTCTCTCTGCTATATATGGGAACTGGAAATACTTGTCCTGTACATATGTTGGGCTACAGAATTGTCACTATGTTCCGGAGCCATTACACAGGTTTTTCTAACGTTTGTATTACCCAGTGTATTACATCTGTCCGCTTGCAAACAGAAGTCATTGTTTAAAGTGACTCTTTTTTTCAGTTCAATCCAGTGTTGAGTAATTTGGTGTTGTTTTTTCACTGATCCTTTTGGATCAGTGTGTTCCTCCCAGAGACTGGCTTTGTACACCTTCCTAAGTGAAAAAAAGTCCAGCTTTCCATTGATGTATTTTACACAGTCTGCAGTATATTGAAAATGTAAAGACAGTGGACAACGAAGTAGGATTTGGTTAAATAACACAAGTAATTATTTTCTTCTGTCTTTACATTGTAATAAATAAGAGCATTTATTTTAGTAGGCATAAAGAAATTTTCTACAGGATGCCTTACAGGTGATAGCATGTTGAAGATGGAATCAGGTTTATGACACAGAAAACTGAAGTCACGCTTAATACATGTGTTTTCTATGTAATATTACACAGGTAATCATCATCATCATCATTTGCTATAGTGCTTGTATTTGACCCATCTTAGTGTAGCAGAAAACAGAGATGCTTTCTTGAGGAGTTAGTAGCTACAATGAAAATCAAAGGGTATTTGTTTGTACTCTGCCATCAGAATTGGAGAGATGCATTGTCTGTAGTGGTTGGTGTTACATTGGTGGCATAGGCTTGGCCTTGGTGGTGGTTACCCTTCAGTCAACAGTGGAGAATTACTTGTTTATACATTGCATGATGGAATTTTTCATGATGAATGGTTTAGATGGAGATGTACCTAAATTAATTGTTTACCCCTTAGTTAACACAGTTGATGAAAACTTCAGCGTTTGTTTGTATTGGTATGACAGGTGATCTATTAAATATTGGGTAAAGAACTCTTTTAATTTTGGTTTTCCTAACTCAAAACTTCATTATTTGAACAAAATGTTTAGTATTCTTTTTTTCAAAATTCCATAAAGCTGAGTTGAGGATTGCATAATACTGCTCCTTAATTTGCTGTAAGAGACTAAACACTTGGCATATGGTACCATGTTTGCTATGTATAATGCAGACTCCTTGAATATTGTTTGTTTGCTTTACTGATTTAATGGTAGGAAGATTCCTGCTAGGGCATGATTAGTGAGTTTCTTCAAAATCCCTCACTAAATTAATCAATTCATGTTCAGCTAATTCATATTTCTTCCCTTTTTCCTAAGTTTTCTGTTGAATTCTTAGCTCTTTAAAAAAACTGAAGAAAATATGAGTTTCTGCTTTGCATTTTCACTGATTTTGGCGGCCTTTTATTTCAAAGGAATCACAGACCTATGGCATTGTGTTGGTGTTTTGAATGCCAGTTTTGTCATTAGAAGGGGAGATAGTTAGGAGGGTAATGTCTGTAGCTTTCTGAATTTTTATCTTTGTTTATATGAGTTATCTGAAACACCCAAAATCTGCAGTCACTCTTCACAATTTTGGTAGTAGGTGTATTGTCTCCTTTGTTTGATATGTTCAGCTGCCTTTCTCTCCGGCTGATGGAGATACTGAATTAGAACAAGGAGTCCAAAGTGTTCTGGGCTCTAAACTTCAGAGAAGCTCTAGACTGACTATCTGTGTCTGTTATTCTTCTGGCATTCCAGGAGCTTTCAGAACTCATGAAACATTTGCCTTTATCTTGGCTAAAGATTGACACACTTGCGCATGAGCCATGCTGTCAGGATCCAGTTAGACCTGGCTTACAATAACAATGGCAACAGAAGTTTGTGTGAGCCTTGGAGACAGATGCTTTTCTCTAACTGTGGTGAACTGGTCTCACATTCTTTATTTTTGTTCCCAATACATGACACTAATCTATGGCACTTAAAAAACTTGCAGAGTACAGTGTGAGTTGTCTGATGGGGTTAACAGTGTGCTGTTAGCCTTAGTCATACAATTTTAATTGTTTTTATTTCATGTTATTTTCAAACTGTTTGCCAGTTTTTATATTATGCTCTTGATTTTTCTGTATAAATAATGGAATAACATAAATTAATTATACATACTTTATTTTCTGGCCCAAACAATAACCAATGAACATGCTTTCTTTAATATTTGACCAACAGAATAATTTATTAGGCTATGTTAGTGAACTGTTTTATCTTCCTGTGCCTTTTAAAATATAGATCAGGGAGGCTTAATATTTTATCCTGCCTTTTGTACCACAGTGTGCCCTATGTATGTGCCCTGATCACTGTGTATGGATACTAATTGGTCCTGTAAAAGGACAATTGCCATTGAGTACTTTCTGCAGCTTTGTTTGTACCCAGATTCTGCTTCCTGTGGTACTGCGGATATTTAGAGCTGGTATTTTCCCTGATGCATGCTGAAGGGATGATGGAGCAAATATTGTAGGAAAAGCTCATGGTGTAAAGTCCCAGGAGCACTCAGGGACTTGGAAGAGTTGGTTGGAAGAGGATCGTGGCAGGTGTAAAGGGCCTGCTGGGGAAGTACTTACAGCCGAAGTAGCTGCTGGTTAAGTCTGTGCTTTGCAGAACACAGCAGCAGGAACAATTGGGTGGTACAGAGACTTATTTTAGTACACAAAGTCACCAGCTAACAGAAAATTTGAATCAGCTGGTCCCACCCTGCTGCTGATGGATGGCTGGAGATTAGGATCGCTGAATTTAGGGTGTCTGTTCTTGGCACTGACACAGGAAAATTTCTTTCTCTGTTGAGCAAGGAAGCTCCTCCCACGTCACCTTCCCTGGGGAGGCATAAAATAATAATAATAATTAAAAAATACATGTTACCTTCACAAGAAGTGAACTTTTCCTTCAGAGAATACTGCTGGAGAAAATCAGCTTCATAGCTTCCTGAAAGGCTGGGAGAGAGAGAGGCTGGGGCATGTAACATCTGCCTTCCCAGGTTCATGATAGAAACATGCTCCCATAACTGGGATGAAGTGGAATTCAATAGTGCCGTTTGTAAAACATTGCGGCTTATCTGATGTTGGGTCTCCTGAGCCCCCTGCTTGCTTCTGGAATTAAAATAAATTCCCTGCAGTTTAACTACCAGTTTACCCAGGAGAAATCAGGCATTTATGGTTTGGTTCTTTGTTCCTGTTCTGATTACTTTCAGAGCACTGATGGAATAATAAGAACTGTAAATTCATTAAGTCTTTGCATCACAGTATTTTTCTTGTGTGCCTCTTGTGCATGGCACCCTTCTGGAGTATAAGGTGTTTTGTTTTTTTTTAACAAAACAAGAATATTTCTTCTCTAGCATTTTTTGTCTCTCTGTAAGAAAGTGGGACATTTTTCCTGTTTCACAGAGAAATCAAATCCATGGAAAATATGGCATTTACTACACAATATTTGTACAAAATCATACTTAAGCTAGCAAACCATCTTTAAGTAGTACATTTTACTGAAATTTCATGCCTAAGCTTCCTGTTTTTTCTTATCTGCTGAAGTGATGGAAAATGTTCTACAAAAATTCAAGTACCCTGTCATTGCGTTTTTTACTGCTCGCTTTTCCCTTTTGATATCTTAATTCTCTAATGCCCAGATTGAGTGGAACACTGAGAGAGAAAGAATCAAACTTGACTACTGTTGCTCATCAGAATATTTGCATTTATGTGTCTGAAGTGCATCCTTGTTTATTCATCTACTGATTTTTTTGGAGGGAAGGAGGGTAAAAGGGAATATGTATTTCTGTGATCTGTGACAAATTAGTATATGAGAAGTTAGTGTTGTCTGAGGTGCAGCTTAGTCCATGAAATGGAGGTGCTGAGATTGCATCTTAGTTATTAGAAAAGTCACGTGATTCTAATGCAGTGATGGTTTTTATCTGGTATTATTTGATATTTTTGAGCTGTTAGGAAAATGTGTGAATGCTCTGTTTCGCTTTAGACCGTGGAGATTTTATGTTTAAGTATGGTAAGTTTTAAGGAAAATCAAAATATGCTATATCATCAGAACTAAGAGGATAGTGGCAGAGGTTTGTATTTGCTTAACTGGATGGTTCCAAAACCAGTGTGAAATACTTGTCCAACTTTCTCTTGCAGAGAGGATTTGTGAGAGGGAGAACTTCAGTGGGAGGAAATTCCTGTCAAGAGCATCTTTCTGGTGTGGTTATGTGGAGGCAGAGACTGTAGCCCTCTGGACATTTTATTTTTGCAAACCCTTGGCTGCCTGACAAATGTGCTTTCAATAGGAAAAAGCTAGGCTGGCAACAAGTGGCTTGTACTGATAAAAAGGTAAAAGAGTGCTATTGTGAACGCCAGTGTAGCTCTGAGGAATGTGATGTGGGAATCTTGGTGAAAAAAGGACAAACAAGTGTGAGGGAGGTTTTGTCCCTCTGATTGACATTCAGTGCTGATGGTGGATGTGGGCTTGCTGAACCTCCAGCAGGTCGGCAGCTCCTGGAGTTGGAGACAAATTACAAAGATGAGCAGCAGCTGTTGTCCTTGGTCTTGTGCTTCTGGACTCAGGCTGGTCTGCATTTGGCTCTCTACGGTTCTGTGGGCAAAGAGACTTGTATTAATCCTAACATCATCTCAGAAACACCTTATTTGAATTTAACCTCTATGCAGCCTTGGAGGTTAATTCCAGTGTGACTCATGAAGCAGTTACTCAGTTCCTGGTATAAATCCTTTATATTTGTCACAATATTTGCTCTTTGGCTTCTGTGAACATACAGGTTGAGTGAAGAAAGTTTCAACTGAAAGGTGAACCACAGAAGTGCATCATGTTTTCCTGCATGACTCAGATATTCTGCCTGTTTTGAAAATGTTTGCATGAGCAGGATTTATCTTAGGGTGGTTGCCACAGGGTCCTATTGTTACGGTTACTTGTAAATCCATAGCTCTATGGCAGAAACAGAAGGAAACTCTGCCTTGCACAGTGTGAGCTGCACCTTCTTGCGCTTTCAGTCTTGTATAGTGAAAAGTATACACATGTTGCATGGAATGGTTTCCCATTTAAGCAGAATGCTTTTCTATTATAATGTCCTTCATAAAGCTACTTTATCTGTGTTCCTCTGTCAATTTGAAGAATTAATTCTATTTCAAAGTTTTTAATGTATCTTTCTCATTATTTGCCTTGCTCTTTAGGATTTACTTGATATTAATCATGGTGCATGATGTCCTAGTTTTGTTCATAGCCACTTTGATCACAGGTTTTGTGGGTTGCTTGATAGGTTTTTTTGTTGTACTCATTCTCCTGGGGGCTGAGGCCATCATGTAGGCAGCATGCTTAGTTTTTAGGGATGCCTATTGATTACTAGCAACATGTTACTATTTGTTTGAATATTGGTGTGATCTAAGTGTCCCTAAGGAGAAACACATCGTTGCAAGAGCAAGGAGTGAAAGCAGGGTGAGTTACCAAGATTTTTATCAGTGCATCTCTTCTGAAGCCTCAATGGAAGAGAGAAAGCTTATCTTTCAGCGTCTTTTAAAAGTGTTGTGCTCTTTCCTCTTCCAGCAGGATAGGAAGAGCTTTGTCAGAGCAAGTACATTACTTGAGTGGTCAAAGGGAAGGTGTTTTTCACCATCACTTCACAGATCTCTCTAGCCTTTCAGAAGAAGGATAAGATATTGTGGAGATGAGTGCTGGTAAGCAACTACAGGAACTGTGAGAAAATGGTATTAAATTTGTTGATGACCAGCAATGACCCAGATTGTCCCTTGGGGAACTAACATTTTCAAAAGCAGCAGTTTTGAAAATGGTGGGTTTTTAAAAAACTATGAGCAGTATTTGAGTGGAAGTACCACATTTAGTTACTGAGCACACACCAAGTTTGTAGTAGCTTGGCCACGCACTTAAACAGACTGCTAAAGGAGTGTGTGAAGGAGGAAGAAGGAACTTGCCCATGAGTGAATGGGAACATCTGATGTGATTAATTTAAGGGATGAGATCAGTTCTGTGATGGTTACCATTGCCTCGGGAGGCAGGTAATGTATAGTATACATTAGTATAGTAGGAGTACCGGAGTATTCTTGTATGGAAAGATTCCTGGGTAGTGAATCATTTATAAACAACACTGGTAGTTTTTTCTCTTAATCCTCTCCAGATATCTGTAATACCAGAATTTGTTTCAGAGTTGTGCCTATAGACTGTTTTCAAAGTATGTGTGACAGAAATAACTCTTCCTTACATTTTCTCTTGCATGGTTGCATGGTGCTCCTATGAATGAAGATAATTCAATTTTACCACTGTGGATAGTTAGACTCTTCCATCTAATTTATTTCTAGGTGCAGGATGTTTCATTGTCTTACTAGAGTTAACATTGCATCTACTGTTTTCTTACAGTGCCAGTGCAGTGCCAGGGACATAGCAAGTAAAACCCTGCATCAGCCAGGTGCTTTCTGGGTGACTGAGGTGGGGCGTGCAGACTGATAGGGGCATAATGTGAGTAACAAGGCCAAACTGTGAAATCTGATTGAGTGCTGCCTGCACACACAAGCAGTGACCTGGGCTGTCTGCGGAACCCTGTGTGACTCTAGCTGGGAGAAGTGGTGGATGTCACTCCATCGTCTACTGTAAACATGCAGACGCCACAATTTTTCCTGCTTTGAAGTCTGAACATGAGTTTGTTTGGTTCTGCTTGGGTGCTGATGGTATGCTAAATACAGTAGTAATACAGAGATGAAGGCAATCAGGTGAATAAAAATGCACAGCACATTCACTAGTTAAAATGCACTGTTAAATAGCAATATAAAAGATGCATTTATTTATTGGCTCTTGTTTAGTTTTTGAGTAAAAGACTTTGAGAAGCTTAGTGGGGGAAGGGAGAAGAGAGGGCTTACTGCCCATTAAACAGAAATACCATTTATGCTAAACAGTGCTGAGAAAAGGATGGTGATATTTCCCAATGTTTCCTAACTCAGCATATGGATTAACACAGTACAATAAATTTGTCATAAAAATGTACAAGGTAAGTTGCAGAATCTGCCTTCTTACCCATAGGAAAAAAAAAAAGAAAAAAGTTTTTTTCACTCACCAGGAAAAGAATGGCTTACTCCACATGAATGGGGTAGTAGAATTTTGCAGGTTTTGAGTAACACCTATGGTTATTATTTATATTATTAAATTTAAAATGCAGACACGCTTTTGAGTATTGCAAGTGTGTGGACAGCTGGTCTTGATTTTTCTGAGGTTGTGTAACAGTCACCTGTGGGGGAATCAGTTTGTCAGCAAGGCAACCAATACACCGTTTTATTTATTGGATACAAAAATAAATTAAGAATGTTGCTTAGGTTGCAAAGTCAAGAACTTGAAAGTTAGGAAATACCAGATTTACAGTTACTTATGCAACATTAATTCTGTTCCCTTGTGCCTCTACCCTGTGCACTTAATAAGGCAAGATTCCTCTGAAATTTTTTTGGATGTGGTCATGTTAAGACTGTATCATGGGGCATCTCAAAGAGGTACAGGGATAAGGTTGTATGGACATCTAGCATTTTTTAACTTCTTAAGTGCCCAATTCTGCAACTTACATTTATATAAAACTTAAGTTATTTAATTTCCTTGGTGTTTTAAAGTCGAAAGATAAAGTAAAACTCAACCTCCATATTGCCAAAACATAGCTATCCCTTTACTGTACATCTTCACTGGGGCTGCAGTTACAAACATCTAACAGTGTAGCACAGACTTGTGTTTTCTCTGTAGCACAGACCTTGTTAGCCAAATGGCAGAAGGAAGCTGTTACGAATAGAGGAGGTGGCTTTGGGCAGCAGAGGGGGCAGACTCAGAGTATTTGTATGTCTGTGTTATGTCTTGAGAAGGGAATGCAAGTCTGTCAGAGTCGGCTCACTCTTCTTCAGCATGATTTGCTTCAGGCAGCTCTTTCCAGGCCTGTCCAGTCCTTGTTACCTCCTTCCAGTGATGATTTTGTAAGCCTCTGCTCTTTGTTCCCCCAGCCCTCCTCAAGGTATTTGTGAGCAATTTCCTTTAGAAAGACATATAACTTACTGTCACTATAGCTGACCTCCTGCTATGTGCCAGGTCTATGCAATGTTCCAAATAAAACTTGCCATGTGCCACTGATGGCTTCTTTTGGATGTTTAGGATTTAAGAACCTGAAATGACCACAGCTAAAATACTTTAAAATAGTTAAGAAATTGCCTGTGTGCTTTTAAGTCATGGAGGTAGCACCAGCATCCTCCTGGCTGCTCAAAACCTTCTCCAGGAAGAGGAGCCCTCTTCAGCTTGGCAGTCGTCTCTGTGTCATGCTTACAAAACTAGATCAAGACCTGTACATACCATCTTGTCTACAGAACAGCCTGTGTCTTGTTTTTTTTTTTTTCTTGGGTGGTAAGGATCACAGGGTTTTTAACCTGTGTAGCAAGCCAGAGCTGGCTGGCCTGGAGATGGATGGTATAGGATGTCTTAACAGTCTTGAGCTTCCTCTTTCCCATATCTGTTGATGTTGCTTTTCCCTCATAATGGGACTGCAGCATAGATGAATAAAAAATGAAATCATAACATGAACCAGTTTCTTCTCATATGGTAACACTGATGTTTTCATTTAGACCATGTCAGGAATTCAGTGCCAGTGTTTGTTTTAGTATTCAGCCCTTCTAAGCTTTAAACAGAGATGAAGGAAACTTGTGCTATAAAGATGCATAATGAATGAATAGTGCCCTGTTGGAACCCTTTATGTGCCTGGAGAATGCTGTTGGTGAGGTGTAGAGCTTTTAGAACCTAAAGCAGTCTGGTTGTGCACCTCTCAGTCATTGCTCTGACTCAGTACTCCCCTTTTTTTGCTGCCATGCAAGGTTTTTCTAGGCTCTAGTGATGGCACAATGCTCAGCAAAGAGAAGCGCATTTTATGGCTGCGTGTTAAATATTCCCAAACTCAAGTCACTTTACTCAGAAAGGCAGAGAAAGGAAAATGTGTTTTGGATATAAGAAATATAGGCTGGTGAGAGATGGGATGAACATCTGAAAACCAAGTTAATGGATATGTGGAGATGTTAATGTGATGGCTTCCATTAAAATAGCAGTAATAAGGCATGAAGCTGAAGGCTTCTAGTATTGGAGGGAGTTGCAGAAAGAAAAATCTTTATGCTGCTGTAAGTAAGCTCTGGAGAAAAAGCTGTGACTGACCAAATCATTCTTTCTTTGTATCAAGTTGTTCAGCTATTTCTCAGTAACCAGCTAGAAGTCTTTGTAAAAGCTGGAAACTTGATCATTGGTGCAATTGTCTGAGTTCCTTTCTCCGTCTCCCTTTTTGTGCCCTCATTTTCTCAATGCATGAAACTTTGTTTTAAAAAAGAACAGGAATTTGCAGCCTCAAAAATATTCCCATTTCTAACACAGAACTGGAAAGTGCTGGAAACTGTTTTCTAGAAATAAATGAGCTGTCACTGATCATGATGAAGATGTCTCAAGTGTACTTTTTCTGAAGTGCAAAAAAGTAATAAAAATGCATTGTATATTCAGTGTTAGTCACAGGTTCTTTTTGCTCTTTTTCCTCTCCTGTTGTTTTTCTGCTTTAGTTTCAGTGAACTTTTTATCAGTTTACTGAGAATAATACTTAGGCCATTAAAATTTTTCTTTTTAAAAACATGTAATTTTTTATTAAATCAGGAAAGGTTATTCCTTCTCTCTCTGTATCTTTTCTAGTATTTAATAGTCAGTGCATTTACTTTCTCTGTCTTAAACCTTTCCTTATTTCCCTCTCATACTGGTACCACTTTGTTTCCTCTTGTGTGTTTCTGTTCTGATCCACTCTTCCTACAGATACATCAAAAGATAAGCGTTATTTGCTCTCAAAATGTGTGTGATGGATTGTTTGAGAGGGTGTTCAGATGACAGTAATTTCTAAATTACCCTAAAAAGGAGGGTTGTTTAACAGGCTGGACAGTGTACCTTGCTACCCTGCTCAGAGGGACATTCTGGACTTTTTCCTTGGAATTAATAGAATAGTTTGCACTAAATTCCAACACATAATGTGAACTGTGGTTTTGCAAACAGTGTAAGACAGGGTAAGTACTGAAGAGATGAAGAATGTGAGTTGGTTATTCTTTATGTGAACTTCTTGGTTTTAGCACAAGGGTTATGTGCTGGAGATGCACATACTTCACCTAATATTATAAAGCACTGTTTACTTTTTTTTGTGCAAACACAAAAGCCTAGTGGAAAGGGATATTTCATAAACTCAGTGCTATTGTGTCCTCTGGTCTAAGCCATAAAACAAGGGTAACAGATACTTTTCCCTTTGAACTTGAAATCCTTTTCTAAGCTGCTGATCTAACCTAAGTGAGAGGGGGAGACTATACCAGCCAGAAAATTTCTCTTCTGGGTATTTTTCCCATCCTGCCCGTTTTCTTTTTTAAATGTCTTTAAGTGAGTTTGATGCTGCACCTCTGCCCATAAATTAAAAAAAAATATTATCGTAATGTAGGTCAGTGAACTGAAACGCCACTGCACACCATGGGGGATTAAAGTCAGAGAGGCAGCCCTCTCCCACTCCTACTAGGTCATATGACAATATAAACAAGAAATGCAAGGAGCCTTCAGCTTTTTCTTGCCCTAATCCTTTGTTTATGCAGCACTTAAACTGACTTTTGGGGTCGTCTCTGTCTGGCATTAAAGCCCTAAAGCTTTTTGAAGTTTCCCTGAAGTTAATAAAATTAGTCTGCCCTCATCGCTAGGCCCCTTACTGCTGCTTCAGAGCAGACTGTGTATCCCTTACTGTCTTTGTGGCGTTTGGCTTTGTAAGCTCGTAATATTTTATACCAAAAAAAGAATGTTTGAGAGAAAAGCAGAAAGCTCTTCTGAAAGGCTGTTCAGCTAATAGACAAAGTGATTGCCATTGTAGATGTTCTGAGAACTCAAAGTGGATTAATTTAAAATCCCATGATTGGAGGTAAATTGCTGGTAGAGTAATTAGAAGTGTTGAATTTCAGTTAGAGAGAACATCATGCATTTCTTTGCCTTTTTACAAAGCAAAGCTAAACCAAAAATATCATTTTTCCTTTCATTTTTTTCTAATACAGTCTTAAAGTTGAGAAAATGAGCTTTCCTTCATAGCAATTCTCTGCTATGCACTCATTTATTTTAGTGCAAAGACTGATCCAATTATATTAGTTCCTGTTAGGACAGGCATTTTCTAGTTATTTTGTCTTTGTCAGGGATAAATTGATGATAGGCTTACTGGAGGGTGTGGATGGCACAGAATGTGGTGTGTAGTATTTAGTAAGCAAGACAGAGACTTCAGGTCATAGAGGTTTTATTTGGAACAGCCAGTCAGGCAAGTCACTGATCACTTATCTCAGAACCACCAAAGTGGTTTTGTTTCTAACGGCTTGTAGAGATGCCCAAGGAATCGTGGTGATACCTACAGAATGTATTGATCGGTTAAAGGAGGGGGTTTTTTTACCAAGTTGGGTTAAGAACTGGCTGCATGGCCAAACCTAGAGAGTCGTGGTGAATGGTGCTGCATCCAGCTGGTGGCCAGTCACTGGTGGTTTCCCTCAGGGGTCTGTGCTGAGGCCAGTTCTGTTTAATATTTTTATTGATGACATGTATGAGGGTATTGAGTCTATCATTACTAAATTTGCAGATGACACTCAGCTGGGAAGGTAGGAGGGCTCTGCAGAGAGACCTGGAGTAGTTGGATGGATAGTAAAATGAAGTTCAATAAGTCCAAGTGCCGAATCCAGCATTTTGACCCCAGTAACACCCTGCAGTGCTAAAGGCTGGGGACACTGTGGCTGGACAGTGCCCAGGCAGAAAGGGGGCTACTGGTGACAGCAGCTGAACCTGAGCCAGCAGTGTGCCCTGGTGGCCAAGAGGGCCAGTGGCATCCTGGCCTGTATCAGGAATAGCGTGGCCAGCAGGAGCAGGGAGGTCATTTTTGCCCTGTACTTGGCACTGCTGAGGTCGCACCTTGAGTGCTGTGTCCAGTTCTGGGCCCCTCAGTTTAGGCAGGACAGTGAGATAGATGCTTGAGCGTGTCCAGAGGAGGGCAACAAAGCTGGTGAAGGGCTGAGGGAGCTGGGGTTGTTTCGCCTCGAGAAAAGGAGACTCAGAGGCAACTTTATCACTCTCTACAATTTCTGGAAAGGTGGGTGTAGTCAGCTGGGGGTTGGTCTCTTTCTCCAGGCAGCAACTGACAGAATCAGAGGACACAGTCTTAAACTGCACCGAGCGAAATTTCGGTTGGATGTTAGGAAAAAGTTTCTAATGGTTTTTAAAAGTTTTTAAAGTTTTAAAAGTTAAAAGTTTTAAGAGTGATAAGGTACTGGAATTGTCTTCCCCAGGGAGGTGTTGGAGTCACCATGCCTTGATGTGTTTAAAAACGACTGGATGTGGCACTCGATGCAATTGGTTTAGTTGAGGTGGTGTTAGAGCATGGGTAGGTGGTGATAAGACCTCTGTCTTAGAGGTCTCTTCCAATCTTGTGATTCTGTGACCATTAGAGTGAAAAGAGCAGTGTAGCTGGAGTTCTTGCTTTTTCTTTCATCCTGAATGTACAAGAGCAAGACCCTAAAAAGCACCTTTTTTTATAAAGTTTTTTTAATTCCAAGGTTTTAAGTGAGTGTGGCATAACTAAATGCTGATACATTTTGTTTCTGTTCTAGTACTCGATTACAGGTTATCATTGCTGGTTTACTCAAAGGTACTTGATGCCTATAACACTTGTTCATAGAAATCGCTGGAGTTTCTTCTGACAGCCTTTCTGGGGAGACTCTAAACTGAACCATGGTAGCCTAGTATGATTGCTCATCCTGTAATTCCATTTTTAATTAAGTTAAAAATAACTTTGAAGTGCTCTTGAAAAAATAAAAGATGTTTCCAAAGATGTTGGCCTTTAAAGTTGTCTTCCTGTGCCCTTTGAGGGATAATTGCAAAAATAATACATACATTAGAGATCCTCCCTGGAGCATATTCTACCGTCTGTATTTCAAGCACAAGGGGAAGAAAGACTAGCCAGCAGTGGACAAGAAGGATGAAGAGTTTTGAAATTCTTGTTTTAGGAGTAAAAGATTTATAGGATGAAGTAACTTTTTAATTTCTCCATCCACTGCAAGTGGAAAAAATTTAGGTTTTGAGAAGAATATAAGTGCTTCTTCAGGTTGGAATTAATAGCTTATTTTTCTTCTAGTCTTTTGTTTCAGACCCAAATAAAGGCAAGTGTTCCTGAAAGCTTTTCTCCCCCCTCTACCTCCACCTGTTATCAGGAGCTCTAGGAAAAGGCATTATTCAGTTTTACATTTAAGCCAAAATGTTGTTAAGCAGTGATACTGCCATCAGTGGTTCACAAGCTATTTTGAAGCAGTGAGAGAGGACAGGCACAACCAAAAAAAACCCATAAATATGTCCTTTTGGGGAAAGATGAGGCAGTGAATGTTGTTGAGGCATCTGAGTGTTTCTGCCTACAGCCTTGGCTGCACCCAGCCAAGAGCTGTACTTTCCATGTGACAGAAGCAAGAAGGGCTGTAGGTATTTCTCATCCTGCATCTGGTCTGGGACAGGGAGGGGCCCTCCCCGTGCTCTCCAATACTGCACATCCCTTTCAAGATTGTTTACAGCTGAACAAGTAAGCGCTGTTTAAAATATAAGAAAAATATCTGATGCTACATTTTCTACCATACTGAGATTGGCATTAAAATAGAGACATGGATATGTAACAAAATAATAATCCTAGGGATTTGAGTTTGTATATGCATTATAGTTTATGGAGGAGAGTTCAGGGAATGACAGTTGCTTAATACACCGGCAATATTTGAGTTCATTTAAACTGAATAAAGGGGAGTGTTTACAACTTGCTGCAATTCTTTACTGTTCTAAGTCACTTTGGTCTTTGTAACCTTTAGATGTAGTTAAAAATGGCTCCTGAGATATGACGAAGAGCTGCAACTTTTACCACAAAAAATAATCTTGGAAAGATTTAAGTAATATCCCCATATTTATTCTGATAAATAGATGTTCTTTCTGCATCTACAATGTAGAGTAACTGCAGGCATTGGGTGTAGAAGGATATTCACACCGACAGGATTAGGCTCACTTGACTGCACCTTATACTTTGTAATGCCTAAGGGAGGGTTGTTTATCTTGGCCTTACCCACCAACCTCGCTGCCTCTTGTTCCTGATAGCTTAATTAAGAATTCAACTTGGAATGGTTCTTCCCACCGGGTTACAAACCTTGAAATTAAAATTGGATGTAGTGGTCATAAGGCACTTGGTTTAACAAATTAATGTGTATGTAAAGGTGAGTATTTAAAAGGCTCTAGAAGCTCTGTTGTTTCTTTGGAAGTGTAGGAGTGCAGGTTGGGAGATAAGAGAAAGAATGTTTATGTAGGTGATAATGTACTTAGCTATAGAATAAATAAGAATAAAGTTTTTGTCAGCATTGGTGCTTCAGTGACTTTCATGGAAAAGTTTCAAAGCAGAAAAAATATTTCAATTAACTCATCTTTACAGCATGTTCTGATGTATGTTTTATTCTTCCTGTATTTTGATAAGGGAGGTAGAAGCAGAAATGTGTTAGTTCATAAAGTCTTATTTTTTTTGCCTTAAACTCAGCAGTTTAGGGTAAATTGTTTTTCAAAGGTGGAGTGGTAGAAGTTTCCAAATCTAGCATGTAACATGGATAATTTCCTGTCTTTAGCTTGTAGAGATATGAATTTTTTTTTTTTTTTTTTTGCAGGTGATGGATGATTACAGTGTGATTGGTCGTTCGTTGTTTAAAAAGGAAACAAACATCCAGATTTTTGTGGGTCTCAAAGTGAAACTGTCTACGGGAGAAGATGGAATAATAGATGGTGGTTTTGGACAAAGCGGTAAATTTAAAATCCGAATTCCAGGTAGGTGCTTAGCAGTTAACAAATACTAATCTGTGTCAAATGTAGAGGATATTTCTATATTGCAAGGTGAAGTTCTACCAGTAATCTCCTGAAGTTTTGAAAATAAGCTCATACCCAGTTGGAGCAGTGATCTTGTGGGAGCTGTACCTCTTCTAGTTACATGATGGTGGCTGTGACTTACAGTGTGAGACCAAATGGCCTGAAGCCGTATCTCCTGTGTCAACAAACAGGTCTCAAAAGGACTCACTGCTAAGTGGCAGAAACACAGAAACCATACTGTGCCCAGAGAGGTTTGTGGTAATCTCTCCTTTCTTAATGTATGTATGATTTGCACCAGAGTCCTTCTAAACAAATAAAAGAAAGCAAACCTGCAATAACTTTTTACCTGTAGCTATTTATTAAATGTAGTATATTGGATACAAGTTCCTTAAATTGGCTCTGTTCTGCATGTTATTACCTAACTTGCCTTCAAGCAAAAACGGCTTGATAAATGAAGTTTTGGACATCTTGAGAGTTTTTTTTATTGCTTGTGTCTCCTAGTTTTATAATACTATACATGACTGTATTTTTCATCCTTGGTGAATTACAGGAAGGATTTATGCCCCCTTAGGTTAGAGCATGGGAAACGATGGGTGCTAGAGTTTATGAGTGTCATTTACTGAGGTTTTTTTTTTCCTCCTCCTTTTAAGGCAGGGGAGTATTTCTGAGCCTTTTCAAAAGGCAATAATAGGTGTTGCATTTAACTCAGATTGCAGGATAAGATTTTAAGGATACCAGGCAGTACTTATATATTTCTGTTTTATCTTTACCCCATTTGTCACTAGCTAATCCCTCACCCTCTTAGGTAGATGAGCAAGATTACTTCTATTGAAAAAATGGAGAAAAGAAATTATAGTATTCTATGGCAGCAAACAGTCAACATAGCAATTGACTTTCAGAGAAAGGTGAAGTTTCTTGACTCCTTGCACAAGATGGACTATCTTTCCATTTAATTTAGAGTATGATGCAACTGCACTAATTTTGACCCTCTGCAAGTTTCCTTTCTTCTTCCTGTTACAGAATAAAATCTTCTGACTATATAAAATACCTCGTGTTCTGTCCTAGCTGTACTTGTAGTTTTGTCACCAAATGCTAGATTTTGCTAGTAGGTCTGAGAGCCTAATTAGCAAACACATTTTACATTTAAAGAAAAAGTTTGCACTAGATTGGTGTTTGCTTTTAGTTTTCTGGTATAGAAAAGATTGTAGAGATTCACTGAGGTACCTTTAGTTAGGCGATGAAATGATGCATAAATGACCGTAGAGCTTAAAAACTGAAGACCAAGATGGCATCTTGCTTAAAAATGTGATTATGTTATATACTTAATAACTTTCCTCTCCTGGAGGCCAAAATCTGATGAACAAAAAGGACAGGAAGTTGGCATTTACACTGCTGTTTCTACATTTTGGATGGAGGAAATGGTTCTTCCTGGGGCAGAGAGAAGCCTTATGAGGAGTCTCTGACACCCTTGTGGATTTAAACAGGAACTGTAATTGTGAGCCAGCAGTTACATTAGGAAAGTTGTATATAGATTTAGATGATTGCATCTTTCTCTATCTATTGAGTTAGTGGGAATAATGATACCTTTCACCAAGGTGTTCATTATCTTATCTTCTAATCTATCTAATCTAATACTCATCAAATGTTTAACAGCAGACCTTGAAAGAGAGGACCCTTCATAGTTTGTTCTTTCAGTGAGAAGAATGTGTGGTAGAAGGCTAAAATTTAATGCCTCTCTAAGGTAGGCAGAATAATACAACTTAGTTTGCTTTGTTTTAGTCCGGGTCAAACTTGGGTGCTCTTGTTGTCTGGAAAGAAGAGGCCGTAAGTTAAATTAAATTGGGTTGAGGGTATCAAGGAATGGGAAAGAAGCACAGAATTTGAAAGAGCCTAAAAACCTGTCTCTAAGAATTCCAGAGATTTGTGTGTAGGGGGAGGGCCATTGCTGCGATACTTCTTGAGTCAACTGCAGTTCACATTCCTTTGTTAGATCAGTGTTGCTTTTCTAATGTGTCTGCATCCTGTTTGTGGGTTGGGTTCTTTTTTTAATTTAACTGGTCAGACTTCTTTCTCCCTTACCCTCACCCCATTCTTCATCCTTGCCTCCTCTCATACAGTCTCTTAAATATTTTTTTTGGGTAGACCTTTGTTAAAATTTTTCTGAAGTTATTTTTCCGTGATTCCTTCAGAAATATTTCAGGGAGTATGAAGGGAGGGAAGGAAATGTCCAAGTTGAAAATTGCCTTGTACTGCCTCAGTCTGCCAGTCCATCAGTCCTCTGATATTTAAAACCAGTCAACCTCTAGACCTGAGTTAGTTTGTTCAGCTAGTTGACCTGATGTTAGCTGGTGTCTGGTATTAGAAACAAACCTCTCCATGGCAGTAAAATTCAAGGAGATATATCAGAGATTTGAGTCCTGACTATGAAAGGTAATAATAGATCAGGGGACATCTTAGGGTGCTGCATGGTCCCACTGCTACCAATAACACGTGCTCACATGAGCAAGTGTTGGGCTCCCCAAGTGCTCTTCCACGCTCACTTGGAAATGGCTTGTGTTTGCTCTAGATCAGCCTGGGAACATTGTCTAATGTCATCTGTGGGCTGAAACTTGGCACACCGCAACTGGTAATGGCACAACGTGCATTTGCTTCTCACTCTGGCACTGCTTGTATGCAGCAGTAAGTCAGATACTTCTCTCTGGTCTTCTGCTTTGTGAAATGGGGATAATTATTATCCATTCTGGAAAAAAACCCCAAATAATGAAATTCTTGATATAGATTTATTCCAGGCTTAGAGCATTAATATTTCTTGAAAAGATGTAATTATCTTTCTTTAGAGTACAAAAAGCATATCTAGAGTATAGCATGCAATTGGAAGTTCCTCAGTTGCTGAAAGATGTCAGTATTTTGGAAGAAATTCAGGGAAGAGCAGGAAGAATGCTGCAGAGTCTGAAGGGATTGATTTATGAGGGACAGAAGATGAAAAGAAATGCATGAAACTTGGCTAAATGATGTATAAGTGGGAGATATCATTATCCACAAGTGTTTGAAGAATACAACGGAGAAGAATCCCTTAGGGTGGTCCAAGGAGGTGGAAGCAAAGCTTAATAACATGAAAGAAAGCAAAGTGTATGTTGACTATTGAGAGATGTTATTTAACAGAGATGTCTTGTGCTGCTAGATTATCTTTGCAGAGGAAGATGATGTATTTGGCAATACTCGTGTAGTTTGCCTGGATGTTTGCTAGTGCAGGATAAAACAGGCAGGCAGTAGGATGGTGGGTGGAAGTACAATTTATTTTTCATCTCACTTCTGGTTTTGCATCCAGCATGCTTTTATTGCTTGAATGACAAGGTATAACCTGCTTTCTTGAATGTTTGCAGCAGCATCTAGAAGAAAAAAGAAATATTTGCTGGCAGATATGCTCTTCTGTAGGGCTCAGTTGTGGAGCTGTTTGTGCTTTAACTGAAGGTAAAGTTTCAAGGACTGTTAATTGACAGGATGACGCTTCCTTTCCATACTGGTTGCATGAACAAATGCACAAAAAGGAGGACATAATCTCTGAACTCACAAGGAAAGCTTAACAAGCTGCTTATAAAGCAAACAGGATTTGAAAGGCAATTTAAGCTACAGTGTTTTTAAAGTTATGCTTTATGTGGATGAGGGAGCGTGCTACTGATGGCGTGCTGTTTGCTGAGGTGGGTGATATGTGGCAGCTGTTTTAGTTGTAAATGGAGCACTATGTAGGGTAAATGAGTGAGTGAAAAGTATTGTTCAAGAACAAGTTTGGGGGGGGCAGAAACTGTATGTTTAATTGTCTTATTCTGAAGAAGATAAAAACTAACAATGACAGTCTTTGGAAAATGCTTATTTCAACATACCTTTCACCAAGGAATATTGTGTCAGTTGATAAGACATTTAGAGGAAAGTTCAGGAAATCATTTGAATAACTTAGTGGATTTTATTTAACTGTCTCTCACCAAAGAACTGACCCTGTAAAACTATGCTTGGTTTGCAAAATCATGATCTGTTGCTGTGTGTCTTGACATCTAAAAGATTGACTTTAGATATGCCAATTTCTTTGGTTTTGGCTCGTTGTATTTGTCTTGTGCTTGGTTATTGTACAACGTAGCAACTTTTTAATTCTAATTGGAGCGTGTGTGATATCTCAGGCATAGTTCACTTTCCTTTCTGTCTGTCTAATTTTTAGTAAAGTGTTCATCCTTTCTGAGGCACTGCAATGTGACTGCCATTCACCTCTTTTTGACTCAAAATTGCTGTACGTGACTTAGTTAAGAGTTACCTTATTTCTTAATGCAAAGGAAGCAGTGCATATCTAACACTCTTAAGAGCTGAACACATTTCTGAATTGAGTGAATTTAAATGTAATAAAAGACACTTTTCATAAGAAGAGATAAAAATGAGAATATTGGAGTATAAGCTTTGTGGCTTCTCTGTTCTTTTTAGCCATACAGGATAACAGGAGTTTTGAGTTTCTTAAAATGGGTGAAAACAAACTGGTTTTTGACTTTATCTTTTGTTGTCAAACTTTTTGCCTTGTGTTTGAGAGAACAAGTCCATTTTGCTGTTTCCACTGCTTGTCATGGTAAGAGGGATTGAGCGTGCCATAAAAGTCTGTTCTGAAGTAACAGCACAGATCTCCCTAAGCTGGGACACAGTACCTCTGGGATTCTGCAGTGTTGGTATAATATGGCATAAGGTGGTCAGAATTCAGCGAAGTGTCTTATTCTTGAGAATTCCTTGTATTCTTACTTGTGAAATTAAGGGTAGAAATGCAGAATATGTTCCCCCCTTAGCATATTGTGGATTTGGTGCATCTTTGATGTTTTTGTATTTTGCCACTTTTTTCATTGGATGAGATCCCACACTGGCTTGCGGAGTACTTAAGGACATAGTGAGAGAGCTGTGATGTAAGAGCTGTACATGAACAGCACTACTATGCATGATTTCAATTCCGGTTAAAGATTGAGGGTTTAAAAGTGGAATTCAAATTTTTTTCAGTAGCATTCCACTTAAACAAGGAAGTTGACTAGAGGTTAAATAGCATGAGGGACATTAAAGTTATGTGAAGATTGAAAAATACAACAGTAAAATAATTTGTGTATCACATTCTCTTCTGTACCCTCCTCCTTAAGAGCTATCTAATTGTATTATTTTTTGATATTTGATTTTTTTCCCATTAATATTCAAGGCATATGTCACTTTGTTCAGGTAGGTATCAACACACCAAGGTAGCTGGTGTTTGTAGAATATTACTTTCAGGGGGCTGGGTTTTTCTTAACTGTGGGAGACAAATTTTGAATGGTTGACTGTTGATAAGTGTCATTACCAGCTCTGTGATTTGGAGGGCACTCCTTACTGACATCCGTAGGAATGGGGTAGCCTAAATCTTTTCATTGCCCTGAGAATAATTAAACATCCTGTCACTAAGCAGCATACTTTTTTGGTGGGAGATCTTGACATTTGGAATTCTTTGCTTGTGTTGTATTAGAATAGGATAATCTTCGCTTAGGCAAAACAGAATTTAGGCACATTTAATTCTTGTCCTTGTTTTCCCAGCCTGGCTTCTGTTTTAATAAACGAAAATAAAAAATTGTTGGCTGCAAGGGTCTGGTGGGTTGCCATCCCTGTCAGTATCAGGTGAGGCTGAGCAGGATTTTAGTCAAGAGGAAAAACAAAACCCCAATGGCAAAGAAATCTGTGTAGCTGTGTTTTATTTAAAAGCTGGAGATCAGCTCTGCTTTGCTTTCATGGTCTCTCTCCTGCTGCCCTCTAAACCAAACAAAACCTAAAATCCTTAAGGGGTACTTCTGCCATAAATCTCCTTCTCTATTTTTTGTGAAAGTTGGCTGTTGTAGTATGGACAGAGGCTGAGAGAGAATTGCTGGCAGGGAGGCGTCACTTCCTTTAAGGATCCCCTCTTGAGCAGATTAAACTGTAGTGATGTGGAAGTCCTGGTGACCACATAAGAACTAGGAATTTGTATTGTATTTGCACAAAAACATTGGCCTGGAGGAATCGAGGCTACTTTTTGAGTGGTGACATCAGGTGAGCCCATATTGACCTTTGAAGCTGAATAACCAGATTTATCGATCTTCAGGTGTTCTTCGGTAATCAAAGTCAGAATTTGTGTACGTTCCTTCTGAATGAAAACAGAAGTCAAGGAAATGTTAATTTACAACGGCATGTCTGCCTCATTCATGATAGGATTGGGAAATCCTGGTCTTGGCTACAGTAGCAGAATTGCAGGATGGAATCTCTGAACTGAGAGCTCTGGAGGGGGAAGGTATCGATAGTAAGATTGGTTTCACAGGCAGCAGGTCATTGTACACTAGGGCAGATGCTGTTGCCAGGGGAGGTTATGGCTCTTCTTTGGATTTGAAGCTTCCATTGGAGTGTCTGTCCAGCAGGTTGTTTTTGCGGGATCAAGCAGACATGGATTATGGAATTATTAGGCATCAGGTGATGCTAGCAGCATTTGAGTGTGCCTGCAAGAAAAGAGTTCAGCTCCTGTTTAAGCCCTTGTGTTGGGTACAGTATGGGCTACATAGTAATCCTCTGGGTCAGTGAAAAGAGTGAGAGGGATTTTTTTTTTTAATTTTATCTTTTATTTTACTGCCAGCTACCCTTCTTGTGCAAGAGGAACTTAATGGAAGCGTCACTAGTGCAACAGAAGGACACTGGTGGTTCTGTACCACATAATGTAACTGCAGTGTTTCTTTCCTACAGACCACATCACACTTCTGTCAAGGGCAGGGGTATTTAGTGGCCTTCAGGAAGAAGTGCTGTTGCTCCCTGACCAATACTGCCGTGGCAGTAAAGAGCAATGTGTACTGAACCCTTTTTGCTCCTGAGTAGCAAAGTGACTCACACTTGCACAAAGTCTGAGCTCATCCTCAAAGCAAACTGAGTTTTCACTCAGGGCTTTGCTGCTTATTCAGTTTGTGTTTAGTTTATTTCTGTACGACTCAGAAGAGCGTATTTTTCGTAGCTTCCTGTTTGTATGTGGAAAGCATTAAGGATGCAGGTGCTGCCTCAGTCTATAAAGACAATTACCTTGAAAAGACAGGGTGGTGAAGTTAATAATTTAGGACTTCAGATATAAAAACAATATCTTAATTAGTTCTCCATTGTGAGATGCATTATGATACCAGGTCTAATTGAGTGATTGCATTCCCCATGCTGACACACACAAGGAAAACTTTACTGGTTTTGGTGATGCTTTGTAATTGACCTGTTGTTCTGTACTGAGGGATTTTTTTCTCTTCAGTGAGTAATCAATTCCTTTATTTTTTGCATTTCACTGGAGTCCTGCTGTAAATATGAAATTAATTATTTGTGCTATTTATGGGAAAAAAATCCTTTTAAAAAAACATAATTCCAGCTGATGAGATTTGTTTTACCATAAGGTATTTTAACTTGTATAGATTCTACCACTTGGGAAAGAAAAAAATAAAACCCATAACCCACAACCAAAAGAAACTCCACTTAGTAATCGCTTGCATACATTTTCTTTTCTTAATATTTGTTTCCAATCTCCATTGAGCCTCCCTTCAGTCTGAGTAAGTTTTTGCTAATGCTCTCACCTCTCTCCTCCTTGCTTCTGTTTTTTGTTCATCTGCTACTGCATCCCCTGCACATCTTTCTTGGTCCGTGAAGTTGGATGCCAGTAACAGCTTGGTTTTCCCTCAAATATTTCTACCAGCATTTTTAGGTTTCTGTAGAGATGCTCAAGGTAGACGTGATTTTTCTAAGCTGGGAATGTTCCAGTGCTGCAGTATTAGACCTCTTGAAAGGAAGGGCTGAAGGGAAAATCCAGTCTAGCTCTGTTCCTGAGATTGCTCTGCCTCAGCAGATGGAGGCCATTGGGAATTGAGCTGCCAAAATAGTCTGCTTCAAATGCATTCTAATTAAGTTTCCTTTTTTGCCTCCAAGAACAACAATTGCCCTACTAGTTTTCCTGAAGTTAAGTTTCAAATCCCTGTTGCAAAATAGAAAGATGCTCTAATAGAATTTATCTTAATTTGAGGATAAAATCAGGATCTGATAGTGTGGGAAGAGCTTGGGAGACACCTGTGGGTTTTTACAAGTGTTTTTTGAAACTGAACAGTTGTTGTTTCAGTTGGCAGTGACATCGGTAGTCAGCTGTCCAAAGTACTCAGAATAGTCAGCCCACAAAGAATGATTTTCCTTTTATTAAAAGAAAAAAAATCTGTAAAGATTGTTTCTTTTCTTAGATAAACTCAGGTCATATATAAGATCCTCCTAACCCACAAGAGCTAGATACATAAATTAAACAAACTGAGATTTGCACTCAGTTGCATGTTTTCAGGATCTGGGATTTCAGAAGAGATGTGCTTATCTTGAGATTTGTGGTAAAACTGAGAGGTGGAAATGCTGTTGTGTATAATAAATAACCTTACTTCTGTGCAGAGTCTCTTGTGGTCGTAAGTCTTCCCAGTTAATCCAGGCTTTCTTATTTTGGAGGAATGTAGTTATGGTGGAAAGTTGCATTCCCTGGGAGAAAATAAGCATCTTGCACATGTAGAGCTGTTACTTTGCTGAATTTTGAATAATTATAACAGCAGCTGTAAACTCTTGGAGCCTGTTGCTCAGTCCAGCTCTCTGGTAGGTCATGTCTGCAGTGGTTGTGGCCAAACAGGCTACTCCATTTGCCTGTATTTGTTCTGTGCTTGTATTTGCCATCACATCACCATGAACTTACTTGGACACCGTTCCCAAATTATCTAATACATTTTGGCTCCATCCTGCTGTTATGTAAACTGCCCATTGGGTTGTCATGAGTCTTGCTTCATGTGCTTAGGAAATCCTTTTGTTCAAGGCTCCTTTACTGAAGGTTACGTTTTGAAGAAAAAAGGAGGAAAAAATCCAACATATGGGTGGGAGACAAAATTAAATATTCTAAATGAGGAGCTGAACAAGTTTATTTCCCCTATAAAAGCAATTCTACCCTGTTTTGCATATGTGATCCATAAACAGACAACTGCAGAATAGAACCATATTAATGTTTTAAAACTTCTGCTTCATTTTTAATTTGGATATTTTTCATTTTAAGTGGACATGCCTTGCATAGTCACTACAACCCAAATGTCTTGGTCCTTACAGATCAAATTCTTAATTTAATTTTGTCCTCACTGGGTTTATGCTGCTGAAGTTGCAAACAATTTGGATTAGAACATGGCATTGAACAACACAATTGCTCTTACTTTCATGAAATAGTATAGAAGTTTAGTGTACCACACATTCTGTAGAGAAGAGCAGGATGCATGTGCTACCTTCTGTCTGTTTTTTGTTGTCATTTTTAGGTGTCTCATTTTGCAAATTCAGTACATGCTTGCTGTAATTTCAAATATTAAAACTTTTCTTTTCTTAAAAAAGAATATAACTAACAGTTGGGTTTATTATGTGTCTGTACAGTTTGGCTGAGCAACCTTAGAACATCAAAAATAATAGTTTGGTAATATCTTGTATCTCCTAGAACAAATGAGAATACATATTTAAAAAAAAAATTATTTCTCATATACTTGCCCTTTGCAAATTTGTAGTGCTTCAGTGAGTGCCTTGGAAAAATGTACAGAAAGAACAAAATACAGTTTCTTCTGAAGAGTTACAGAATGTCATAAAAATTTCTCTTGGTTTCCTGCTGCTCAGTTAAGCATTGTCCTTCTGGGAAGGAAGGGTCCTTTTTCTTGCGCTGGACTTAGCTGATGCCAGTACAGCTAAATGTGAGGGATTCAGGTACATGACCGAACTGCCCCAAAATGGTACTTTTAAAAGTGATCCTTACATTCTCCAAAAAAAATGCAGGGGATATACACAATTTATAATTAATTCTTTCGATGTTTGAGGTGGAATTTTACTTTGAAGGGTTACAGTTTTTGGTGAGAGGTGGCTGAAATACTCTGTAGACAGGTAGACCAAGGGTTTCAGGATGAGCTCAGGAGGAACTTGTTCTGTCCTATTTGTAGTGGGCAGCTTTCTCCAAGAGCCCTCTTGTTTATGTAGAGAAAGGAAGTGGAAGCCATGAATCCAAATTTTGTGTTCCCACGTCTGTAGTTTATTTACACAATACTAAAGAAGGAATGATTTCCTTCATCTTTATTTCTACTTTCTTGTGTGCAAAACGGGATGCTAGTTTTTGGATGTTACAGTTCTCACTCACAGCTTTGCAGTATTTGGGTGGAAAATACTTTGGTTACAAGCCTTTACATAACTTTGATCTTCTTAAGTCTCCACAAGGGTCACTCATGCATTCAGGTTGTCCCCTCGCCATGAAATTTCTCTTCCTTTCTGTAAACTGTTTGTGCTCGTTTATTTGATTTTGATCGTTCATCCCCTGGGCCTTTCACCTTCCCTTTTCACCAGTGTTTGTTCTGATAGCTTTTTGAAGTCTGAGTAAAAAAATACACCACAGGGGCTTCCTGGAGGCATAGAGCTTTGTGGTTTGCAAATTGTAAAGTATTTGAAGTATTGACTCTTAACAGTGGCCAGTGTGCAGTGTATGAGAGCTGTTGTGTGACAAGGACTTTAACCTTGAGAGCCTGATCTATGTTTTGAGTTTGGGGACAAAAAAAAAATAGTTGTTCTTAATAGTGTGCATTGATTTCAAGGAAGTCTCTGTAATGCAGTCTTTGGTTTGTGTTCACAAAGGGATTTATGTGTTTAATAAAGAATAGGAAATAACTGGAGCTTCAGTAGACCTGTTTTCATAGGGGAGGCTCTGCTGTAACATGATTTTGTATAATGTTATACATAAACAATAAAAGCATTTCCTGCCTGTAGCTACAGTATTACTGAGTTAAAAAAAATCTGCAAAAAATACTTTATAAAAAATACTCAATACATGGAATGAAAGTTATAGGAAAGATAGACAAGACCATTATCCTGCTTAGAAGAGTCTTTTGTGTAATATCTGAAGTTGTAACTTCAATCCCAAGAACTCCATGTTGCATACTTTTGTGCTATGGGGTTTATGACAATATTTTTTTAAACCTGTGAGCCCTCAATTTTCCTCACCACTTTCCCTCATCCCTGTTGACTATTCCAGATTAGCAAATCAAGACAATTAGGTGACTTGAAGAACTTACTCTTTCCTTTTACAACTGATGAGTTACCCCATTTGATTTTTTTGATATTCTACCCAAATCCATTTCTACTCTCTCCTTCCCACTCAATTCCCTCTCTGGCCATTTGCCTTTTCTTACCTCTGCAGCCCCTTCCTCTGATCTTTCCCACACAACCCAGAGCAGCCTCTGCTGCTTTTTGGGATTTTTTTTTAAAAGAGAAATATATGTGTGTGTGTGTTTATATGTGTGTGTTTCTGTGTGTATATGTGCAAAACTATGAATCAAGAAGATGGACCTGTGCCATCCCTTTGATTAGTTTGTTTTTCTGTCCTAAACTGTGTCATTGTATGTAAATAGAAAACATTGTGTGGTGTAGGCTTTTGCTGTGCACCTGAGGATTTTTAATTCAGTACAAGTTTGCTGCCAGGTACGTATTTACTCCTCAAAGCATTTGTTTACCTTCTCAGTTTTCTCTGTTAAAGAACAACCTTCTCACTCCGTAATACAGCCAGTTGATGTATGGATGTGTTAGGCAAGGGACTGTTTGCCTGCTGAAGTATCAGCTCATCAGGATTGGTATTACAACATGAATGCAGCCTGAAGAATATTCATTTGTTTTCTTTATGATTGCAATGAATTATCTTTTCAAACTCCTGCAATGGTAATGCGGGCTGTGCCAAGCAGCATGTGCCATGCATAAGAGAAAGAAGATGTTTTTTGAGGACTGAAAATGTGCTAAAGAATGCAAGTTCCTGCTGACAGGAGAGCAAGCTGTATATAATGAACTGGGAGTTTTCTTTTCATGGCTCATTACAATTGATTGTTCTCGCAAGTATCTCCTCAGTAGATGTTCAAAGATTATAGTCCCTTTGGAGTTCATGTGGAAATTCATGCCTGCTTCCCCAATCCCAGACTTTTTTTCCTCTAGTTTTTCTTCATACTTTCCTTGTTATGCTCTGAAGCGAGTAATTTGAGGACATAATGTAATTGGATTTAGTTGTGTGTTTTATTTTTCTGTCTTGAAATTGTGCATATTCAGAGCAAGATTGACTTATTCAGTAAATTATCAGTGGTTTTATTTTTTACTTGAAGTGAAATTTAAGCTGGGGTTTATTGACCCAGGCTCTCTGTTGAGCTACTTTCCTTTTAAGAGAAGTTGAATATTTTTAATAATATTTTTTTCTTTGACCATGGCCAAACAGAAAGGGGTTTTTTGGGGGGGAGGAAATACTAAAATTTAATATTTGACAATTTATTCCTGTGAAAAATCAAATTAATTTCTCACATCTGTGAAAATACTACAACTTGACTATTTCTATTCAGTTGATCATAGTGCAATTCGCTAGTGTTTAATCTTAAATATGTGATTAGATTTCACAGTAAATGTATGCTGGAGCAAAAGCAGGAGTAAGTCTCTTTTAGAACTTACTTCTCATAAGCACAGGAAAAAAAGTTTTATTTGGCATTTGGAAAAAATTATAGGTAGATTAACAACAGATTTTAAATGTCATTTCTCTGTAAGATTTTGAGCTTTAATACATACTGATTCTTGTGAGAAGACTATGCTGTAGAGTTTTGCAAATGAGTTTGGTTGAACAACCTTATTCTCTCTAATCTTCATAAAGAAAGGACGGATTTGTAGTATACACAAATGATTGCCTTTCAGGTGGCTAAGAAATGAGAGAGATCTTGTAAACATAGGGAAGAGTTTGTGTTATTCAGACTCTGAAGTTTCCTGGGTTTGCTTGCTGATGGTTGGGAATTTTCTGTTAAAGACCTGTTGATTGCTTCTATATTTAAAGCTTTTACTCTTATATTAGATACTAGGTTTTGATTTCAGGACACACATCCATATGGATTACACATAGAATAAATGGAAGCATATTTCGGATTCCCCCCTACTTTCATTGAACCAGGTGGAATTGGCTTGGGGAGGAAAAGACCATCTCTAAGCAAATTGTTGGAGGGTATTTCAGTCCACCCCTGCCGATTATTTCTAATTGAAGCTGTCTGAGACAGTCTTAATGCAATTTAGATATCGTCAGCCAGAAGGATTTTATTTGTAGAGCAGAGCCTGTTGAAACTTCCCCCGACCCTGAAGAAGCTGTGAATGGGAGAGAGCTGATCAAGCAGGCATGCCTGGCTGGCGTATGCGTTTCTTTAATAAGGCAGGGATTGATGTCTTTTGCAGTTCAGGGGTTAGATAAACAGCAGTCCCTCGGTTCAAGGCTCTCCATGTTCGATTGTTTGTTTATATGGATCTCAGAAGGTTAGCTTTAGCCTTCTTGACATCCCGAGGGAGCTTTTCTGACCATGCTGTAACCTCGACTGCTCCAAAGCTGCTCAGGAGGTGTCGCATCACCTTCTAGGAAAAGTACTGGCTGAATGAAGTGTGCAGCTCGAACCTAGTCTCAAAGAAAGGTAGATGTAATCAGAATAGCTGGAACACTGGGTCTGTCTTCAGGAACTCATAAATAATTTGCATGTGTAGTATATGTAACTATGGTGCTTTCATTCTGAGACTTGATGTTTGCATGCAAAGATGCCTACAACATGCAACTCAGGCTCTTACTGATAGGAATTCTGAAAAATCAGTGACATACATGCCTAAGTTCACCAGAATTTTGAGGTTGTCTTACATCGAATAAATAAGTAGTTGCGTTAATATTTTTTTTATTAAAAAAAGTAGTGATGGTTTCACGTTGAACCATACAGAGAGTTAAAGCATGCATCTCATTAGGCTGGTTTCCATAGCTATGCTGTCCCAGTTTTCATCCTCCACAGAGGATGATGATGGTCACATGAGAAAGGAATGGTGCGAATTCATCTGCATCTTATTGCAGTGTAGTTCTGATGAGTAGTGTTGTTCTGGAATTTGAGGATGACTTTGGTCAGGGTTAGATGTGTGCTTTATCACATGTGGGACTGGCTGATTTTAAAATGTGACATGTTAAGAAGTTAGCTTAAATCCCAGAATTTGTTGAATTAGTTTCTGCTGATTTGATGTCTGGTTATTTGTACTTTATTTTTCTGCAGCACCTTCAGTCTGTAGCCATGCAGACTCAAACAGACATTAATAAGTGTCTGACTGCACACCTACAGCACAGCTTGTGAAATATCCTCTCATACAGATGGGGAAACTGAGGCACAAACGTGGGCTGTTAATGGCCACTGGACATTCTTGAGCAGGCAGAGATCTATATGGACCCTTCCTGTCTTTTAACCCCCAGTGTTGTGCTGCTTGACCTACAATGTCTTTGCTTCCTTGAGATCAGTTTGTGCACTCCTAGAGCTTCTCAGGAAACCCAAACTTTGTTTGGTGTTCTCAATTAGGACGATGCTCTTAAGAGCATCCTGTCCTGTACAAATCCATATGGCTCTCATCCCAGCTGAAAGGTGTTCAGGGTGGGAGGGGAGAGGTCACTTCCATGCTGGCTGAGGTTTCAAAGTGCCAAAATATGAATATCTTGTTGCTTTTGAATAATGTGTGGGGTCTGACTTCAATGTTGGGTTTTGTATTTAATCAGTATTAATGTGATAACAGGAATGTGGCAACTGAAGCGAACACAAAGAGATTATCTTCTTAGCCAAATGCATCTATTAGCTAGGAAATACAGGTTTCTATTAAATGAAGCAGACAGATGGAGTATTGGAGGTGACTGAGAACAGGAGGGGGAGGGGGCTAAGAGGCGAAAGTTGAGGTTTAGAAAATCTCTGTAAAAATAAAAACAAACCATCCATCTTGATGGCTGGCGTTTTACCCTCCCGTTGCACTTTCAGGATGCTGCTCCGATTCCTATCAAGAACATTATGCTGAAATTTAATCTAACAGAGCACTTACTCCTGCCAGACTCTGGCTCAGCAACTGCTCCATGCCCCCAGAAAGAAGTGGCCAGCAAAGGTTCAAATACAAGACAGTGTTGTGCCATCTTCAGGAAAGCTGCTACTTTGAGATCCCAGGGGAAGACAGATTGGATCTTGTCCCTCTAGTTTGTTGGGTTGGTGGTGTGGGGTGGTGGTGTTTTTTTTTTTGTTTTTTTTTTTTTTTTTTCCCGTTAGAGAAGTGTGTTGGGGAAACAAAATCTTGTTCCAGCATTTCAGAGCAGTTAGAAAGTAAATTATTCATCTCTTTGTGTGTATGTATAGGAACCCTGATCTCATAACTGTTGTAACAATGTTTATAATCAGTGTTTGAAACCAAGGTTCTAATACTATAAATAATTTTAGATAATGCAGATAACAAGAAGAAAATAATAGATTTTTACAAGGCAGACAATTCATTAAGACAGATGGAGTAACACAATACATTAAAAAAAATAAATCTGTAACAGTGCAAACATGACACAGGTGACGGGAAACATCTGCATTGCCAACCATCCCTGGGCTGGCCACAGCCTCCCCTCTGTACCACCAGCCTGGGAGCTGTGTGTTCTCCATTGTATGAGTGCACATCAGACCCTCTGTTCTGCCACAGAGGTTTGGGTTATTTTCTTTGGGCATTTTATGTTGGTTTGAAGTCTGTAAGCATTTTACTTGAAAACGAAGAAACCATGTAGGATGGTGCTGCTTAGGAAGAGTGGAGTAAGTGTGAACAAACTGTAGTTCATTTTTTTGAAAACTGTTTTAAATTGGACCTAATTACTGTCATGGCAGATTCTGCATGTGAGCAATGATAGTCTGGTTGGCTGCAAACTATTTTTCCTTGCTTATTCTTATCCATCATCCCATTTTGATTTTGCTGCCAGTGATTATTCCTTCCCCTGGATTTTGAGGAATGTGCCAGACTGAGTGAGCTGTGTGTGGAGTTTTAGATTTGGTGATGGTGGGGAATAGGAGAGGAAAAAATATGTCGCAGGAGGGAGAAGCAGCATCTTCTGTCTAGTGTTTCCAGGCTTCACACAGTTTTGTAAATGAGTATTATGTTCTTTTACTTAAATTCACTTTTTTTATCTGCATTACTTCTACTTGATTTTTTTTCTCTAAAGTCTTTAAGTGTTGATGAAAAGGGGACACATGGAAAGTCCAAAGTGAAGTTTTCTTGATCCTCTACACTAGGCCCACTGTCCATCTCTGAGCCGGTGCCAAATCAGCCATGATTGGTTCATTTGGGCAGCACAAACCAAATGTTACTACCATCTCTGGATCTAAGAAGATTTCAGAAATTAAACTTGAAAACCAGATTGGGTTTGTATTGTCCCATCATCCTTGGTATTCCTTTTTCATACATACTGATTTCTTTTGCCCCCTTCCCCAACATGCAGTGAGTAAGAGGAAGGAGGAAAGATCTTGGAGAAATTGTGTAGGGCTGGGTGATGGTGAAGAGATGCGCATGCCTGTGATAGCCGAGGGAAGGCTATGGCAGGGTCCTGTTCCCAGCAGGATGATGTGTGCTTTGCTGGCTTCATGAGAGCGTGCAGGAGGTGTGCAGAGCCATTTTTCAGATTGTCCTGTCATTTCTGCTCGGGAACCTGACACATGGGCCTAACTTTCTTGCTTGTGTTGTTTTTTAGGAGGGAGGGAGGTGACTGAGTGGCTATCCCCTTGACAGGGCAGTTTTAAAACATTCATAAAACTTATATTGGGCTGCCACCCTTACAGATAAATATTTCCTGAGTTTATGGGTTTTATTTTAAGGATTGAAGCTTAATAGCAGCTTTGTAGCCCTGTCTGTTCCCAAAATAGCCCTTTGGCAAGCCCCATCTCTGGAAGCTGCCATGTTTTTCTAGGTCTTGGGAGTTTCTTCATCACTAAATTATTACCCTTTTGCCTCCTTCCAGCTTTGTCTCACTAAATGTGACCAACTGTTAAGTCTTTCCCCTTCCCCCAGCCTTGCTGAAAGCTGATGCTATGTACCCATATTTGGTCATCATGAAAGGAGAAAGATTGCAGTAGTTATAAATTAATTTCTTTTATTAAATTGGGTTTGTTGGACCTGTTTTATGTGAGTCTTACTTATCAGTCTTTTCTTAATGATGTGTGTGATTTTAAGATGGTACAGGCTGGTGGGATTTCAGACATGTACTGGCACTTTCTCAATGTGCTTCCACAAATATAAAAGCTTTACAGCTTGTCTCAGCATTAAATGGGGAAACCAGTGGGCTTGCAGCCAAGGCTATACAAAAGGAATGCTGTATGCAGTGCTTGGAGGAAGATGGAGCTGCAGTTTGAGCATCCCTGCCATTTGATTTCAGTGTGTTGTGTCCAAAGAGGTTTCATGGATTTCAGAACGGGCTTTTGTGAAGCACTGACTGAATACAGTGTGTGCATTTTGGCTGCCCTGGGAGAGCCATGTATGATCCCCATGTGTTCCAGCTCCTGAAAAGTGAATGTTTTTAGCACCTGGAGCAGTACTACATGTTATAATTTCTTTGTCTCCTAGTACAGTTGCTGATCTCCCTTTTCTTACCCGAGACAGTTGTAATACCTAGAATGAAGGTGCAGGACTTTTTTCATTTGCTCAGCTGTGTTTTATGACACTACTTTCAAAGACTGATTTCCTGAACATCAAATGGCTGGCACATAGTAATGTATCATGGCATTTTCTTGTTTCATCCCAGGTTTTTTGGGGGTTTGAGTCTTTTTCTGCACAGGAAGCCCTTTTCCAGCATATGTGATTGTTGGTCCCTCAAACATATTCAGAAAAGTGCCACAAGTAGGAAACAACTTAAAGGCTGGGTTCAGGGGTATTTGTGAAAGACTAGTCTGTAGAACTGACAAAGATAAAATAAGAGATTCAGGACAACTGAAGAGATTAAAATAGACTTTACCTCCCTTAAGAGGGTTGCTTGTTTCCAAGAGATGTAAAACAAACCAAAAACAAACAAAAACAAAGCAAAACAAACAAAAAAACCCCACCACTTGCTTTATTTTGTAGTGAGTTTGACAATTTATATAGTCAAGGAACTCCCTTTTCCAGACCAGTCACAGTTCAGCAATACGTTTGCTAGTATTTTTTTTTTTTCCCTAAAAATAGAAATATCTATTTTTGTACAAAACAATACCCTGAGACTTCTGTTTCTTTATTTCCATGACTTCTGTTTTTTGTGTCAGCACATCTTGGGGCTTGTCCTAAGAATGGAATTGATGTAATAATAATGGTTTTCATTGTAGCCATCTGATTTGTTGCTTAGAGTATGAAACTGTTTACTTTTGCAGAACTCTTTTTCTGCAAGTTTTGACACTGATGAAGGAAAAAAACTATAGGAATCAAGAAAGTTATATTCAACGTATAAATGAATTCAAACAGCATATATGCTCAAATAACTCATCACAGTGTGCTTACCTCAGTACAAAGAGGTTAAGGGGTTGTGGGTTTTTTGTTGGTTGGTTGGTTGGTTGGTTTTGTTGTTTTTTTTTTACAGAAGACTGTTGAGTTCTGGCAATGTGCACATTTTCTGCAGAGTTCTTGTCCAGCAAGACAAGACAACTGAACCTGGATTCACATGCAAATTTTATTGCTATATCCATAATGTAAATACGAATATAATGGATTGTAACTGTTTCAAGTCCTTTCCCTGACATTTGGTAGTGGTAGCACCCAGCTACTGCCCATCTCATATCAGACAGAGCTTATTCTTTTTTCCTCTAGACAGCCATGGAGCAGAGATGTAGAGATATAAGAGGCCAGCAAATTTATGGCAGTACAGTGAAGAAGACACTGGATTTTTGGTTTAGCACCAGTATAAGCCCACGTCCTGGTGCTTTTGCAGTGTGCCGTCTTTCAGGTTAGTTATTGGGTCAGCCAGAAGCCTTTTGGCATTGACTGTTGATAATTTATTTTTTTTAACGGCTTGTCTTAATAGTGTGTTTTGATCTACTATTGCATTCATTCTCTATTGGGGTTTAATCTTCAGAAGAAATCTGGATGTTGTCTAATTCATGAGAGTTGTAAATGCATCTGGAAAGGTAACCAAAGTTGTACTTTCAGGAAATATCCTATTGAGATGTTCTCTGGATGACTTAATAATTTTCCATAAGTATATATACATCTTTAGTTGTAAGGACCCAAATGGATCAAGTTTTTAGCAAATACAACTTACTAGTTTTTTGGGTTTTTTCACTCTTTCTTTCTGGTACCTCTTGATTGTGTTGTGAGAGGAGGTTTTTAGTTTGGGTTTTTTTGTCAGCAGTATTGAAAGACCCACAGCTAGGCAAGCTGAGAGAGACTTCTGATTCTTATTTGACTTTTGAACTCTGTTTCTATGTTCTCTTTTGTTATGGTTTAAATGTCACATCACTCAGAAGTTAATGCTTCTTAAGGATGTAATTTACCTTCAACATGGTTCTTTTTGCTGGTGTATGGATGGTTCAAACATTGTGGTTCTGTTGGGAAGTATGAACCGCAGGCAAAAGAGTCTGCTGTGGAAACAGAAATAGTGAAACAAGGAACAAACATGGCTTTGGGGTAAAAAATACACTCCTCAAGTTTTGTTGTAAAATAATTAACCTTCTGTGAAGGCACAGAAACCATAGAAAAAGCACAGGAGCTGCTCAGTTGCCTGTGATTTGACTTAAAGTTTATGGCCTTGAGTAATGTGCCTGCTCAACCACACTTAACAAAAGCATATTTGATGAAATGTTAAACTCATGAATTACATCTCCATGGAAAGCCTTTTTTAAAATTTGTAAAATCGGAAATAAGTCGACATTTTCAGACCTCAGCAGAATTGTTTAGATACGGAATTGAAAGGAACAGGCTGTTTCATTGACAATGACACTTTGTAAACTTAAACAGAATGTGTAGCTTTTCTTCAGGTTGAAAAAGGACTCTGTATTCCAAGGTATTGTATAAAGAACTGTAGCATTAGGAGCTCTGTTTTCTAAGTGGGGAAGCTGAGACAGAGCTGAAATAACGTTGTGAACTAATGGAAGCCAAAGCAGGTCTGGGTTTCTTAATTTCCGATCTAAATGTCTGCTTATTAGGGCTGCAAAAATTTGAGAGCAAGTTGTGTGACAATTTGGAGGCTTCTGTAAGGCAGTATCTATTCCTTTGTTTTCCTTATTGTGATCAACAGTCATTGGTTCAATTGCCCTCTCATTTCAACCATCAAATGTGTAGACTTACTCCCAGTTTTTACTTAAAAACCAGATTTTACTTATGAGAGAATAAACATGCTGTCCCTGCTCACACAGCAGTTAGGGCTGGTATCCCTTCCATAGATCTGTCAGCCCAAAGCCTTGCTTGGCATGAGCCTATTCTTCTCTCTTCTATTGCTTTGGGAGTGTTATTTATCTTCTTTAATGGAATATATTGGAATTGTTACTATTTATTTCATTTGTTTAGGGGATTTTTTTAGGTAATTGGGTACTACTGTGTTGAAACACAAATAAGAAGTGTTTTCTTTGACTAGATGTTAGGATTACTGTATAACAATGAAAATATAGTTTCAGTTTTCTTGGAGGGCTTTTACTTTTGTTTTTCATGTATTAGGCATCACATCTGATGCTAAAGCAGTGTATAAAACGTCTTTGCTGAAAACTGGAAATTTCCCTGTAAAGCTGGATAGATTTTTTTTTTAAAGGTCACAACAAGGTTTGAAATGAACAATATCTCTAATCATTAACTTTTCAGTTTGTCCCTGGAAGTTTTGAAGAGAGATTTGCATTTTTTTGGCATTGGTCAATAGTCTTGTCTTGATAGACTTGCGGTCTGTAGTGTCTTTGTATTAAGTGTTCCCCCTGGGGCTCCATCTTGTGTTTTAATTCCCAGTTTGTTGCTGATGTATGGGCTCTTCTGTTAAATATTTTTTGTTTTCCTTCTACGCCATTATGCGTACATACTTTACTTGATTTGTGTTGCAAACAGAGTGTTTTCCCCTTGTGTTTGGAACTGTTTGTAATAGGGTTATTGTTATGTAATTCTGACTGAAAGTTACAAGTTCATCAACATATACAAAGTGCTTGTTCTGTTTGAAAATTTGTGTCTTACACTCATCATGAATTATTTATCCATTATGTGCTGGTTTTTAATGTTTAAATAAAAGAAGTCACTATTTCATACATGCTGCTACTTAGGAAGTATTAAAGATTCACTGGTATGTAGAGCACTTACTGCTGTGAACACAAGTGAAGAACTTCTGTAAACAGTTGATTCAAGATTTCAAAATAACACAAGTGCTGAGAAAACTGCTCCACTCAACTCAACTGTCACATTTCCATGGATTAATGAGTTACTCTTTGTTATCTCAGTGATAGTGACTATCTGAGTGCTCAAACCCCATCACAAATGTGTTATAAATTCATAACCTCAGATCTCTCTTTAAATCCCAGTGAAGATGTTTTGTAGTGAATACGATGTGCTGAGGAGCATTTCACAGTGACTTGCTTCTGTCTCTGAGCTGTAAAATGACAAATGGTTGAAAAATGTATCCTTTGTGCCAAGATCAGAGATTTCTGCCTGCAATTGTAGAGTGCTTTAGAGCAATTCAAGAAGATACTCAGATGTTGGCTGGAAAATGAATTAATTCTTCCAAATTGTGAATATTCCACTAGTCTGTAATATTACTTTTGTCACTGTTACTCATGAACTCACTGTGCTCAGCAACCCGCAGCCTCCTCATGCTTTCTAGTCTTCCTGCCCGTCTTACTGAATGCCCAGCTTCATTTACACTTTTATCCTGCAGTGTATGTGATGAAGAGCACTGTAAATACGAAGAGAACTCCTCGTCTGTTGAACTCATTACTTGGGTGTACCTGTGCTGGGCATATTAGTGTGTAGATCCAGTCAGGCTTCCAGAACTGGTCAATATACTTTATCTGGAGCATGATCAATCTATTTACCTAAGCCGGAAGTATTGCAATTTTTCCTTTTTTTTTTCAGTAATTTGTCCTTTTGAAATTATGCTTAAAAATTCCAGAAGCTTTTTGAAATGCAGGCTGGCTATGTTTGGCTTGGGATAGCTGAATGCTGCATCCAGTGCACATCACTACAGTGTATTCTGGAAGATGCTGTGGTATTTAGGAAGATGCAGCATGTTATGTGGGCAAACCCTGACACATAAACTCTAACACACCATGTATATTGTGGCTGCACATCTTCATCTTGTGTGGTATATTGTACACACTCAGGCATGCCCACACACTAAACCTTTGCAGGTCAAAAAGGGAGGATAAACTTTTGAACCCAGTTGCTTGCAAATTAACTACATGTGCAGGGACCACCAAAGCTGGGGTTACCGTATTCCAGAAGAGTGCTGGACACTGACTCCCACATCTTGTACTGCAGGAGACTTCTTGTTCTTTCCTTAGAGCGTGAGGGATGATGCCTTTGAAACATGCTGTCCTCTTTGCCCTTTCCTTGTCACCAGAAAGGACAGGCAGCAGTTTGGTGACTTCTCCCTTCGTTATGGAAATGGGACTGATACAGTAATCAGGATGCTACATATGGAGCTTTTTAAATTACTGCTCTTCAGTCTTTTGTTAGCCTTCATTATTCCTGAAGATTTTTTCCAAGTCATAAAAATGACATTTTTCATATGCAGAATTTTTTTTAAAAAAGGCAATATGAAGAATACATTTTTGTCAGTAAGCCTTTACCTTTTAAACCAGTTATCTTAGTTTCTGCTCTAGGTATTTTAATTGAAGATTAACTACTGTTAAAGAGTATACAAATTTAGGTAATATATATTTGAAGTAGCAAAATAGGACTGAATAAAAGCTGGGAATAGAGTGGCCTGTCCATTGTAATTTTAGATTGCAGAGCACAAACTAACCTTCATTTGGAGTCAGCTGACTGACTCTTCTAATGTTCAGGCTATTTTATTAATTTTTTTTTTGTACTGACAAAGTTCACTAGAAGTATACTTGGGAGTTGCAAGTTGAGCAGGTCTTACCTGGAGTGTTTGTTTTATTCCTCCTGCCGTTTTTAATAAAAAGTTGTTGGGTCAAAGCTGATGCATGCAAGCATCAAACAAAATGCTAAAAATAATTGTTTTATGTGTCTTTGTATTCTGCTAAAATGACCTTGGTTAGCATCTTTTTACCTGCTACAGGAATTAAGACCAGTTCATTTCCGTATGCAGATTTCCGTATGGTAATTTCTCTTGCATCTTGAGCAGCCTTGGGTACCACACAGGTTGTCTGAAATATGGGCATTCAAGGCATGGAAGCTGCTTTTGTTTCAGAGGGAGGGAGTTGAAGGGGCTGCCACATTCTTGTGGCATACCTTGTTCTCTTGGGCAAAACAGCTGGTTACCTTCCAAAGAGAGAGGCTTGTGTCTTCCTCACAGTATCCCATATTTCTTCCAAGGATTCAGGGATAGCTGTCCTCAGGAAAATCTTTTTAAGTCTTATCGTTTAAACCTATTTGGAAGGGAGGGCATCTGGTAGGTTTTGTAAACACTCAGATTTTTCTTTCTCCTTAGAGTTTTTACTAGAGCTTGAATTTTAGCAGCGTAAGTATTAATGTAAACTTCCTGTAGATCCATAGCATTAATGAACTGCATGTAAAACATCTTTATGAACACTTTGATTAATTCCCTCATCAGCATGCAGGATGAGGGAACGCTGCTGCTGCTTCCATTTTGACCCCTGAAAGCTGCAATAGCCAAATAAAGCTAGAGCTGGTGCTTGTGCTGGCACATTAACCTACATGGGGATGTGATTCTCAGCTGGACTGTTCCTATGTGCAGTGCCTGAGGTAACCCTGCACTCTGCCTGAGTCTGCAGGGCATGAAGAGCTGTAGAAGAGGAACAAGGCTCAGTATTGTGGTGTGCTGCAGACTTCCCCCCCATGCATGCAACCTGGATAAGAGGACTTGGAGCTTGACTTAACATGGTGTAATAATCTCTATGTTCCTAGCTTTGCACAGGCAAAGCTGTTATTAGTCAGTGCTGTGCCCTTTATCCATGACGCTTCCCCAGTCCTTCCCTTTTCTTGTCTGTGGGGGGTGGGGTTTGTGGCTTTTATTTTTTTGGTTGTTGTTGTTGTTTTAGTTGGGGTTTTTGGGTGGGGTTTTTTTTGGTTTATTTCTTGTTCTTGTTTTCACCCTCCTCATAAGGAGGAAGGGTTTGAAGTACAGATTGGCCATAATTCTGCTGCAAAATCAGTAACAGCTGTTACTTGTTAATTGTAAATGGCTTCTTGGTTGCCATCGTAGAACCTGCAGTTGATCAACTCTGCCTTGAGCAATAACTGGAGACATCAGAGCTCTAAATAGAGAATACAGGTGGGTTTGGGAAGGGACAAGGTTTCCTTTTACTGGATAACTTTTCGGATGCTGTGAAGTGTAGAGTTGACTGGAGCAGTGTCATAATGGGAGCTAAAAGGAGGATGTAGAGGAGCTACCAGAGAAAATGTAATTTGAATATGAATATTTCTTAAATTACCCCCTTTCAAAAAGTCAGTATTGTAGGAAGACTCAGTGGGCAAAATAATCCATGCTATTGTTGGGCACTCTACAAATTATTTATAATGACAGCATAAATATGTTCCTGTGTTGTCTTTAAGTAATTTAAGATATCACAAACATTGATATGTTAATACATGGCAAACAATTCAGCAGCTTAACAATTATTTGTCAAGAAAAAAATAAGTCTTCAGATCTGACAGCCTCTGCTCCTGAAATGAACTGTATTAGAACCTAAACTTAATGAAATCAATAGTCATCACACAAGATGCTGCCTTTGTGGTTTTGGTAAGAGGGCTGATTTATTCTTGTTTGTGTGTTTTGGCTGGTCATGTTACATCTTCTGTAATTTAATTTTCCTCTGCTTCAATGCTGCCTTTTACTGCACTCCCTAGAAACACCATATTTATTTGTGGGGGTTGGATTTTTTTTGCAATGCAAGTCAGAGTTGGTATGTTGGAAATGTGCAATGGCTCTTGTCGCTCCAGGTTGTCACTCCACGAAGCTGGGTTGACTGTTGTAATACCCCGCAATATAAGTTGCAAACCTTTTCCCTTTCACAGCTGAATTTGATTCCAGACATTTAAACAGCTTTGCATTGGTAGGGGGAATCTTGTCCATTAGGTTGCTGTAATTTGTTCTGTTCCAGCCAGCCGCTTGTATCATGACACTTGTTAATAATATAATTTCTGCATCAGAGCCCTGTGAATTGCCTACATCTTATTTCTAAACAGTGTGATCAGAACCTGGAAATTTCAGAAAGGTGAAGGGAGTCTTTTGGGGTGATGGTTCAGGAAAGCTAATCTCCTTCAGCCTAAATGTGATCTGCTTCCCTGGACTTGGTCAGAGGCTGTACCTGTTTTCTGATATTTTACTTGACAGGGTTTTAGAACAGTCTATGCCCCAGGAAGAGTGTAATGAGGAAGGAAACCCAGCCCTTGGGTGCTTGCCTAGAAAAATGGAAGTACTGCTGTGGCACGGATAGAGGTATTAAGTTATTAATATGTGCTAGGTTTGAGTCACTGTATCTCTGCAGCTTGTGCTATCTCATTTAAAGTCTGACTTACTGTGCCTGTCTCTTTATAAACCTATCACTGCTTATGTTCAGTTTAGTTGACATTGCTGTTTATTTGGAGCCTGAGTACTATAAAGTAATTATTAGAAAACATTAACTTTTATATTCAAAGTTTTGTTTCTGGTCTTTGTATTTTCTGAGAAAAAGCATGAAAAGATTAACAAAGTCTTGATATTTAGGAAGGAAATACAAATAAATTATTACCTTTAGAATAATGCTTATATAAATTTTAAGCATTTTTATTTGTAGAGTGGACTGATGACTTTGCATTTTTTAAATTAACGATATTGAAGCAGCTTACAGAGTCCCATTCTGCAAATCTTTCCCCCCTTCTCCCCTTTCTGATAATTGTTGTATCTTCCTCACAGTAGGAAGAATATTTATAAATACTGTAGTTGAATAATACAAGAACATTTATAAATATTGTAGTTGAATAATACAGACAGAATCAAGTTAAGGCTCAGTAGTTTTCGACCAGCATGTGAAAATCATAGTGTCGTAATTAAAATAAATGTAGGAAACTTAGTTATTGGAAAGTATTTTTCACTGCTAGAGGATTTGTGGGTGCCTAAGAAGTTTATAGACTTGAGTTTTTTATTTTTAAAATAAAAGCCAGATACATGTCTTCATCATTTGGCTTGTTGACTCAATTTACTTGGCTGGAATTTTTCAGCATTTAAAACAAATTAAAATTCATGAATCATTTGTGCTTAAAGGCACAAGCTTTTATAGATACAGCAGTTAAGATTTAACTGGTTACATACATAAATACTGTTTGGGCTATGTAGATTTTGTACTTGCTCCCTTAAAAAATGCAGATGAACATTTAGATAGTTGGGATATAGTTGTGGTTACCTGTTATACAATAATTATTGTGCTTGAATAACTGTTTATATTAGCGTTGTATCGTCTTTCTCTTGTTTCCTGCAAATGCAGGAGAAAACATTTTACCATAGCACAAGGCAACAACCTCGTTTCTGGTAAAGCTGTTTTGTGCTGCTTTAGTCGCAGTCTGCAATTTCTTGGTACTCAGGTTTTTCAGTTTTGATCTGTTGATCCATATGCACTCTTGAATTTGGGTTTTGCTTCTCTGTGCTGGTGTGGTGCGACTTGTTCCAGAGCTTGGAAGGTGTCATTTCAACCAGGCTACCAACAGTGTTGGATTAGTATCAGCACTGTTTTATTCTGTGGTAAAAGCAGCATGTGAATTTTTAAATTGTTGTAATTATTGTGGCCCGTTGATTGCTGTTACAGCAGAGTGAGCTTTTCCACAAACATTTTGTGACTGTGGCAGGCTTTATTACAAGTTTTTAAACTCTGCTTTCCTGGAATTTGCTTAAAAACAAAAAACTGAGAATGTAGGTTGAGCGGTCAGTGGATGTTGACAGAAAATGACAATTGTTCCAGTTCAAAATGTCTCTTCTCTTTCAAATCTATTATTTCAAGAATATTTTGAGGATTTTATGTAGTTCAGTATTCACTTAGGAAGCTCATTTCTCTGCTGCTGTAGTATCCAGACACTCAGTAACTGTAGCACAGCTGCAGGCACTGTGTTAGTGTTCACAGAAGTACCAGCCATGGCTTGTGTTTTTTTTCTCTGGACTTCTTTTGCAGAGGATAAGGGGGAGCAAAGTGAGGGGTTTGTGGCTATACATGTGCAAATTCATATATATGGCTGAAAACTTAGAGTAGTTAATTAGAATGTACAATTTTTAAGTAAAAGGAAGGGTAAAATAGTAGACAAATTGGGAAGCGAAGAAAAAGTACACTTTTTTTTGGATGTTCCTTACTAAGGCTGCTTTGTATGTAAAGAATACAAAGCATACATTTGTATGTACATACATAATTTGTATGTAGAAGTCCATAATGGGCTTTCACTGAAAGCTGAGTTCATTTTCTGCAGAAGGAATTTTTTACGGAACACTGGAATTGTTGAGAATGAGTTTTGACACACAAGACAGGTAGTTAGTGTTTGAGCATCCACTATAACTGGAAAACACAGTGCCTGCGACAGCAGACCTGTCCAGTCTTGTCCCTCCAGTGGCCTCTACTTTTTGAGTGACCCTTGCTTTTCTTGTGCAGCCTTCCCTCCTGTTTGACTGAGATCCACCTGTGGATGGGGTTTGACTCTGGGAACCTCACCTAGGAACATGTTGTGTGCCCCATGGAGCTGCTGCATCTGAGGGTGTTTGAGTAGACTTTTATGATCGTCACCAGTTTCAGTGTGTGCTGTTGTTCTTGGCAGACTGTGAAAGACACTGGGAGAGGAACACACTGTGGAACTCTGAAGAGTCATCTTAGGGAAGAAATAGATGAATAATAAAGGAGGAAGAACTGACAAACATTTAATTTTGTCTTGGTAAAACAAAATTTTACAGATTTTTAGTGGGATTTTTTTTTTTCTTTTTTTCTTTTTTCTTTTGGTTTGGTGGTGGTTTTGGGGGGTGCTTTTCTGGGTTTTTTGCGGGGGGGAGTTGTTTTTTTGGTTGGTTGGTTGGGGTTTTTTTTTGAAAGCCATAGGAAAGAAATTTATTGTTTATTGAAAGACTGAAAACTTAACAGTAATGCAAAATTCTCATCCTTTTTATTCTTCTCCACCTCCTACAACATTTTATTTCCCTTGTAATAATTAGTTTGAACTTTCCTCCCTTTCTCTGGATCAAGTAATTTTCATACAACTTTGGGAATTTTTTTTAATGCTTTAAATCTTTCTTCTAAATAATGCTTTTTATAACAAAAAAAAAGAGCCATGAATACATTATAATTTCAATTTTCTTGGTGTGTGAAAGATTTCTGCACTAGGTCTTTATTGTTTTTGAAGAATTCATCACCCTAGTTAAGAAGCTTAATGTAAATTAAAGAAAGTATTAGGGAACATTAAGACATCAAAATGTGGAGCGTTCTTTTCCTTTCGATTGCTCCAAATGCAAACAAATTGAATAAAATGCAATCAAAGGGCCTGTTTGGAGAACATTGAGTGGCTTTACAGCTGTGCTGCAGAGAACCTCTGGTAAGAGTGTAATTCAAATAAAAAGGCCTTTCTTTCCTCCTCCTAATTCTCTTTGTTGTGGTGACAACAGAGTACAAGCCTGATAAAAATTTAATCACCTTATCTTTTTAAAGCAAATTGCATATTTGTTTACACACAATATACATAACATGAAAAAGCAAAAGCTGCTATCCAATCCCCCTCCCCTTCTAATCGCCTTAAAGGCCCTTGCCTAGAAGTTTTAAAAAAATATTTGAATGTTTTAGTCTTTATTCAGAAGTCCCATTGTTTACAGTTTCTTTAAAAAGGCAGCCTGGAAGAAGATGAGTATCACCAAACTTAAACTCTAGAGCAGTGCTGAGCAGCAGATGCCTGGGATATGTCAGAGGAGTTGGTCCAGCTTAACTGGCTACTGTGGTGCCTCCACATCAAGAGTCGCAGGCAAGGTGGGAGGATTACAGACAGGCCTGTGGATTGAGCACTTTGATTTGGAGCTGCTTTGTAATGAATTGCTTTTGATTCTGTGTCAGGTCTGCTAACCTGAACTTCTTCCATGTTGTATATATTTCTTAGATGCTGCTGTAGGAGATAGTGGGCAGTGGTGCAGGTTTTGTTGTTCCTTTTTCACTGGGATGATGAAGTTTTAGTCCCTTTTGTTGAATACAAAATCTGGTTTTAGTTGTTTCTGCTCACCTTGGTGCACACAACATGAGCATTGTTGGTTTTGTTTATTTACTATTTAATAGGTACTGGAGTGCTGACAAAAACACTATCAAAAGTGCCTTCTGGCCTCTGCTGGCTTTGGTCAGATAAATTCCCTCACTGGATCGAAATTCATTGCCAAAGGGATATTCTGTGGTTTTTAAAATTATGAAAGCTCCTGTGCTAAGTGGTTCCTTGATCTATTTTTACATACCTAACTGTACTCTCTGGGGACATGTTTGCGATGTTGTTCCTCTTAATCTGAGAATTTAATCAGCAAGAACTACCTCAACAATAAAACTTGTGAAAATCTTTTGTGTACAACAGTTGCCATAGACTCTCCCAAATTCTGCTCTTGTTTATATCTGCATGTTTCTTAGTACTCTGCCAGGAGAGAGAGAACTTAAGCGATCCAGTGATAGTAATTGTGATTTCAAGACACTGTTCTGACTTTGAGTGTTTTGAATGGTCTTGAGTATTTCATGATGACCTGCCTGTAATTTTTCTAATGTTGAATTGTAAGAAGAGCCTGCCTATAATCCCAAGCTTCCAACATTGCATTTATATGTATTGATAATTTGATTCCTTATTAGTTCCATTAATTTTTCATAGTTGATCCTGTTGTGCATTGGACATTTTCCATGCATTCAATTTTTGCTTCAGGGAGCTTGAAGAACGTGTGGACTGAAATCACAGCGCCAGTGTGAGTGGTGCCTCTCCCTGCAGGTATACTGGGAGTGAGAGTACAGCATTTACACATGATCTCAATGGCTTTGTGGACCTTGAGTGACCATCAAATGAAAATAGAGTTTTAATAATTGTTGGTATGATAAATCAGCTGGCATAATTGCAACCTTGTTATTGTACTGAAAGCCTATGGAAAAATGAATTTGGAAATTTCCTCTAGGCTAGTGGAACGGTGTTGGATTTGAGGCCAGAAATATGATCATAGTGGTTGTCTTTTAGCTCTGACAGATGATCCATTGTATTATGTGTACACTTAATTTGTGTAGCCTAGATCTAGTGCATGGTGCACTGGAGTTTCCCTGTAACCTGTATTAAGGTTAGTCCCTGCTGCACAGAAAGACAAAGTTTTGTGGAGCGTACAACTCACAGTTGTGTTCCAAGAGTGCAAGTTAGAAAGTCCTCTGCTCTTGGGGAAGTTGCTTCAGGAAGACTTGGCCAGCAAATGGTTGTGGTGCACTGCGCAGCAGCAACTGTGTTGGCCTATAAGATGGGGTCAGGTTTTGTACTCTCAACTGATTGCTGCTGAAGAATGGCCAGCTGAACAGAAAATGAAGACTTTAAGTATGTCACTTCATCTCCATGCTGTCATTTAGGGCTGAAGGTTATGTTGGATTAGGGTGTATTTTGGAAAACCCACTGTGGGAACTACAAATATCCTTCTCAAGTTTGTGTGGGCTTTTGTAGATTTACTTAAGTACTGAGCTGGATGCAGAGCAATGGTGTGATACGTGATGGGGATTTGTTAAGTTCAGAAATCTGTCCTGCTGTGTGGCTTCAGATGACAGTGGTCCATTTGTGCATGGTGTTTAATAGTTGCATTTTATTTTTGAAAAATGAGGTTAAAAATGTGGTCATATTATGTAAGTTTGGGAAATCAGGTAATATATCCTGGTCATCTTGTTGGAAATTGAGAAATATGAAGCCGAATGAATGGCATATTCAATGTACTGCGCTATGCTGGGTCTCCTCAATGTGGATGACACGCTTAGGATGAAGAGAGGAGAGGAGGGAAGGGGTAGGCAAGGCAAGCAGAGGGAAGTACACCACTGATACCCTCTCAGCAGCCAGCAGCTATGGTGTGGTGGGTGTGGTGCTGGAGTCTGTGCTCCATTTAGCAATATGAAAAATATCAGACTGAAAATCAAGACGCTGACTTCATGTAGAAGGCATGGCAGACTAATTAAAGAAAAAAATGTGTACCAATTGAGCCTATAAAACTCTTTCTGACCTTGAGAAAACTCTCAGAGAGCTGTGGGAAACTCCGATCTGTCCCCTCTGAACTTCTTTGTGGTGGTGTTTAAATATAGTAACTGCTTTTTTAATTAAAAAGAAAAATTAGATGGCATTTCAAATTGTGTCCATGGGGCCTTGGGGACCTATTACAGTACCAATTACCCTCTACTATGTAGTGAGGTTGTGTTTACTATTGTGTGAAGCAAGGGTTACCAGTGTAAGGATGTAGGACAAGAAGGACCCTTCTTTGAAAGTCTGGCTCTGCACATGAAAGTGACGCCAACAATTGGAAGCAATTTGTGGAATTGTTTGATTATATTAATTATGGCACCAGCAAACAGTGCTTGGGAAACAGTTTTGTTTTCTTGCATTCTTTCTTGATTGCTTGCAGCAAAAGCCAAGATACAAAATGTGCCTTTAAGGACTGCCGGAGAGCACAGTTCAAACCATTGTGTGGAACTGGCACTGAGCTTGAAAGGGTTGTGTCCGGCTTGATGTGAGAGTTTTCCAAACACAGCTTTGGCCTGAACTTCACCCAGGTCAGCTTCTTAAATTGAAACAGCTTCTGTCTTCCTCATCAAGGAAGATTGGCTCTTCCCTGCGAAGTACGAGCCCATAATGAGATCCATGGTATTTCCAGTAGTACCACTTCTTATAATAATGTCTTTCAGTCCAAAAGCCTGTATAAACTTAAACTGATACACAAGACTCAATCCTGCTCACCACTGAGCTGCAGCCTTCTCTGATGTGGTACAGGGGAGCTATTCCCCAGTTTATGCATAGATGTTTTACTTGTTAAGGATTTCCAAGCCATCTGCCATATGGGGACTGCAGGAGTAGCAATGCTGGATGCAGGCTGGCTGTCAACATGGTGTTTGGGACATGGGGCAGTCTACTTCTGCTCAAAGCGGCTGTAAGATTTTTTTTTTCTTGTCTCTGTCATCAAACAGTGAATTATGGATGTTTTATGTACATCCCAAGTACCATGCTGAGTATTTAGCACATTTGGAAGGAGTCTCCTTTCTTGTCTTCTTGGAGGCTGGTTGCTCCCTGGCCAGCTTCTTGCTGTAGCCCTATTAATATTCACAAGCCAGGTAAGGTGATAGTAACTGATCTTTTACTGGCCAGAAAAGAAAAATTACTCTTCTCTGGAGTTTGAAACTCTAACAGAATATTTGAGAAAGCTGACAAGAGATGTGGGAAGGGTGGTGCGAATTCAAAACAGAATTACTCGAGAATTGTGAATGTATTTACATAAGTAAAATTCATTGCCTGATTTGTGAAAAGTAATTGAAGCTCAAATCCTGAGCTCCTGAGGGTAGCAAGGAAAGGAGTATCTCTTGTTTCTTGAGTGAATCTCTGGTCAACTATTACATTGAAATTATCTTGGTAATAGTATTTGTTATCATGGTGACGAACACTTAGGAACAGAGTAGGTTGGCTCCTATAAGAAAACTTAAATCTTCTGCCTAGAAAAAGTTTATAGATGTTGACCCTGATGTCAGGTAGAGAATTCCTACCTGATCCTGGGCTCCAGTTAGCTCAGGACACAGTTTCACTCTCATTCTTTCTAAAGCACAATGTATTCGTGATAGGCAGATGTGATGCCAATCTAGATAGGATCAGCAGTCTCTAGATGACCCATCATCCAGTCCACTATAAAGCTGTATGGTGCACTTGAGGTCTGTATTATAGTGTTTATGGGTACAGTAACATAATACTTTTGTCCTTGGAAGGCTCACAAAGATTTGTTTTTCCTGATCAGTTTACCATTCTTCTGGTTTGGATTTTTGTTCTGTTGATGTTTGGTGGGTTGTTTGTTTGTTTGTTTTTCTCCTGGGATATTGAAGGTGTGAAGTTGCATTAAAAAACTCAAAAGATTTGAGGTATCTTTAGCAGAGGAGAAGAGAAGCAGAGTTGCTAACTGATATAAGGAATTGAAACAGCAGGATGTTTTATTTTGTTGTCCTTTCTTCCTGAGTGCAGAGATAACTAAATGGAGAGACTGGGCAAAAACATCCTTTCATTTTGGAATGCTTCTGCCTTTTGTTTAAATCAAAACTCTGGAGTGTTACTTGAGCTTTTATAGTTCTTAGGGTGCATAGAAACAGTTCTGTGGAACTGCTGACATGTTTTGGGACTAGTTGAAAAACAAGTGTGTGTTTTCTAGTGTATTGTGGGACTCTCAGAATCAGTTGTTATAACACTGGTATTTCTATTAATTTTGGTGGAAACTAATGATAGATTTATTATTCTTACTTTAAAGTTGGTCAGAATGTGAAACAAATGGGAGTGCTGCTCTGTTTGAACCTTGTACTCTTCTGTGGACATAGGAAGCTATGCTTTTTTTAAGGATGGATAAATGTATAAAGTTTTTAATTGTGTTGTGCTGAAATATAGAATTCTTGAGTCATGCAGTAGTGGCAGAAAGTTTCTATTTCCTTTCAGTAGCCCATCATTGCAGTAGGCTGAAGGAGAGGCTCGTCTTTGTACAGTCTCTGGTCAAGTCCCTCTACATCAGACTGTGGCATGGATGTCTCCATCTGGGCCTCTAATTATTTCTGATTTTCAGGTCAACCATTTTTTTTTGCCCAGGTTAACAGTACTCTGTGTTAGCAAGAGTTGATGTACACATGCTCTAACTCTGTAATTAGGGTTCAGGTTCTGAGAGTTCAATTTAAGGAAATCCTGAAATTGTGCAAACCAGCTGTTACAAATAATCCGTTGTGAGTGAGGATTATCCCCAACACTTTTCCTCTTTCAAGTTTTGCCCTTTTTTCCTTCCCTTGGGAGGAACGAAAAATACCTGCCTGTCATGTTAAAAGGTTACATTTGCCTCAGATAAAAATTATTCCCACCATTAAATATGCTGCATTGACTTGTTCTCTGATGTTCAGTCAATTTTTAACATTTGAATCTTGACAGGGTACAAGAAGTTGCATGTAGCTGAGTCTTCTACCTGCAGTGTTCAAAGGAAGTGAATAGGATATTTTGTTTACAGAAGGGAGAAGCAAGTTCAGTTTCCCTCTGAAACTCTGCTAAGAAATTCTTGACTGGAATATGGTTTGGCAATAGTGTTGGCAAGTCAAGAACAGTCTAGGAATTTCTTAATATGTAATGCAGAAAGGAATATTTTCTATTCCCAGGGTAGCTGTTGGTTTAGCCTCAATGTGCTTTTTCTTAACAGCATGGTGAGGATTCTGAGCCAGTGCTTTTCCAGCAAACCACGGCAAGTACCAGTGCAGGGTAGGATGAACTTTTAATTTTGGCCTGAAAGCAAAGTTCTCATTAATTGGGAACATTGAAATCTTTTAAATGATTTTTTTTTCCCATTACAGTTCTTATGCTGTAAAAAAACTGTGTAATCATCCATGCAAATACTTCCATGTTCACCAGCATAGTAGGCTTTTTTTACAAGTGTGCACAAGAGAAAGGAGTTGTTGTTCAGCAAAATAAATTATCCTCCCTGGCTGTGCTGGAAAGCATGCCCTGCACCTATATTATTACACCTGTTTTCAATGATGGATTTATCAGTTACTTAAAAGTTGCTCCTGTCTCTGGCTGGAATACAAGGAGATACTGTATTATCTTGCTTCTCATCTAAAGTGTGTCTGGCATTCAGTCTTTAAAATCTTACATTCAAACATAATGTTTCATTAGTTCCTAAATATTGAAAAGAACTGTGAAAATAGGAAATGGAAATACAAAGATGGGAAATCTGAAAAATTAAGTTGGAAGAGGGGGAGAGAGAGATAAAACTCCTGAAGGGCTGAATAGCAAGTACAATTGTGAGTCAAGGAAGAAGGAGCTGGACTTTAGAAAGAAAGCGTGGAGACCACCCTTGGAGACCTTTTGAAGGAGCAGGGAAGCAGAAGGCTAATATGGAAAAAGTCAACAAATCTGACAAGGGATGTTGATAAAAAATGACAGTATTAAGTGAAGGAGGATGTGTAGTGGAGAAGTTAAAAGTGTAAAAGGCAAAGTAGAGTCCAAGGTTACAGGTAATAGATGAAATCAATATTTATATGGGGCAAAAGCACAGAGGTGCTCCTTCACCCTGATGTTGGGTGAGCAAAAGGAATTAGAGAACAGATACTCTGTCAGCTTTCATCCTCCTTCCAGCTGAAGCAGTAGTAAAAACAAAGTAAAAATAAACCTGATGATGTTGCTGTGTGTGGGTGTTGGGATTTGTGTCCGGGCTGGTATTCCAGGCTGGCTGATGGGGAGTCTGTCCCAGGCCCACCACAGGATCTGCGGGAGGGTGTTCATTGCCCAGCTCTGCCATGTCCTGCTTAACCTGAGTGCAAAACTTGTGTCCGTGGGAGTAACTTTATTGGAGGGAGGGGAGCTGAAGTGATTGTGTATAGATAAAATTGGATTTTTACCTATACACAAGAAGGGGTCCAGAGTTCTAGTGTGGAATTTCCCTATGAAGTGGCTAAAATCTGCATGTTTCTACACAAATTTCTTGTGGGAGCAGTTTTGCAGTTTTGACGCTGCCATTCATTTAACTATGTAAGATAATGCAAATCACTAAGCTGCTAGCTTATTATTTGTGGAAATTGTATAAAATACTATGTTTTTCCTTTATTTTGTGCATGACAAATTGTTTTTAGACCTGGAAAATATTTTTCCTGATGTGGCATTGCTTTTAATTTGAATTTGAAAATGCATTTTTTTATTAATATCATTTATAAATGGATCAGTTTGGACTAAATCCTTCAGACCACTCTGAGACAAAGGATATTAAAGAGTCTGAATTTTTATTTGTTAATTATTAACAGTAGTTGAAAAGAATGAAGTAGATTACACTGTTTCACAACTAGATTCTCATATCTAACCTGAGTTAGTGGGTGCTAAAAGTACATTTTGCATAAGACCTTGTGTAGGTATTTCTTACAGATGTGGTTTTGATGGGTAGGAATGAACTTGCTGCACTTTCACATATCTTATGTATCTCTGAGGATGGCCCATTAATAATATTCATACATAGGCATTTTCCATTGTTGTATTGCAAGGCATTTTTTTAGAACTTTGAAGCTGAAGGCTTTTTTTTTTTTGATACATGGACCTTTTCAATTAATTCATTAGCAACTTGCCAAAATAAAGTAATTGTCCAACAGAGGAAGGGAAAAAACCTATTAACATTTGCTACAAATTTGAGTAGTACAGGCATCCCTTAATTAATGGAACAGATTTCTTACTATGTGTTCCAGCTAACACAGCTATTGTTCAGCAGAGATTAGACCTTTAATGTAAGTAAGTTAAACTAGACCTACATCTAAAAATATCCATCATTTCAGCTATTAAAGCTCTGATGTCTTCTTTGGTGACAAATATATTTCCCTTAATTTCCTTGGTTTTGTAAAATGTAAAGTATGCATTGTGTGTAATGTGAGAAATCCGCAGAGGTAGATGAAACCTCAATTGTGGCTGTCTCTCTCTTCCTGCTCCTTTGTGCTGCTCCCTGTCTCAGAGCCTCCTCAGCCCTGAGACCTGCTGGCACCAGGGCAGAAAAACAGAAAATGCGATTTGTCAGGCTATGATGCCAGCCACCAAATCTGTTTGCAGAATGAGTGCCGTGGGATCTGATTAGGTAATTTAGATACCGTGTGAGTTTAATGATACTCTGCTGCCTTTGGCTGTCAGCCTGTCACTTCACCGGTAGGAACTACCATGTTCTGCGATTTTTTTCTGGAAATTTCTTACCTGGAATACCTTATTTAGACCAAGTAGGTGTTAAGTGCTGCAGGTGAAGGATAACTTTACTTCTTCTATGTGGAAGTTAGTGATACAGTGGAGGAGGTGAGATGGCTCAGTTTTAAATGCATTTTCCCCAGCAGAGTTCCACATGCAGCATGTCTTTTTTTCTTGAAAACAAAATTTTTCAGTCATGAGATGATTTGTTTGAATGCCACAGATGCTGCGCCAGGTTTCAGTTGTGTTGGGCCATCCAACACAGCTGAAGGTGGGTTTGAAGCTCAGTTTATCCACGGTGGTTATTTCACCCCTGTGGCTGAGACTTCCCTGTCTTGCTGCTGCAGCCAAGGGTCTCTGTGGGGTGAGAGGCCAACCACTGCCATGTCCCTGCGGGAAAGGGTTTGCAGAGGCAGCCTGGGTTCTTCAGATACCCATAAGGGAAAAATTCGGCTGCAATTTTAATGCCCCATCTCCTCCCTTCCTCTCTCCTTTCCGTCAATTTGCTTTTTTTTTGAAATTAGAGTCTTGCAAAGCCCGCTAGCATAAATAAAAGTGTTTTAGGACTTGTTTGCTTTAATTAAAATGTGTCTTTCTGAAAGGATTTAGTTAAACATCTTTCTTAAACAGTGCTGTGCCAGTAACAGCAGCATTTCTAATAGTGATAAGACCCAGAAAGGGAAACCAACTGGAAACCAAAATGAAATGTTTCTTTGTCCAAAAAATAAATGGTCATCTCAGGAAAGCAGAGGAAACCCTGTGCAGGGATAGTTACAATTAGGTTGATCAATACAGTAGAAAACACAAAGTATTAAATAAATTCTGCAAAGGTAGTGAATAGGGCTGTGTGAGGTCACTCTTCTTAGTTTTTTTTCCCTCTTTCTTGACTGTTGCTATTTTTTTTTTCTAGCAGCACCCACAATGCTCTTAGAGCTTTCCAAATAGGAAATAAGTTGCTTTTCATGCAGTGATACATTATTTTTCATAGTGAAGATGGAGTGATTGCAAGGGTAATGATATTAATGGGATTTATATGAAAGCATCCAATTAAAAAATGGGAAATGGCTGCATCAGACATGACTGTACAATGTAATAAAATCATATAATAAATACGTGGTCCTGCCACACCATATTACCTAGTTTGATTAATTGAACCATACATGTGCAAAGATAGTCATAATCAGACTTCTCAGCTATCAAGGAAGAACAGTCTCAATTATTTTCACAATGAAATAAACATTGCTTTTTTGTGTCCTGCATCTGGAAAGAGAAAACAGCAGCTGCCATGACTGTGAAATGCATGATATTGCAGGACTGTACAAAGTTGATTCTGCTTGATGCTGGACTTGTGCAGCCTTACTGTGGGCTGTTGTAATTTAGTTATATACAAACCATGTTGCCTTTCTCCTCTTTTGGACCCTTGGACTTTCCCCCATTTCTTTTTCTTTCTTGGTTGGTTGTTGTTTTGGTTTGGTTTTTGTTTTGTTTTGTTTTGTTTTGTTTTTGGTGTTGGTTTTTTTTTTTTTTTTTTAAAAAGACCCCTCTCTCTGTCAAAGTATCCCCACTGCAGAGCCTTAGGGATGGTTTACAGCCTGTGGTTGTGAAATGACAAATGGGCAGTTTCCTGGTTTTGCTTCAGCACTTCCTCATTTCCTCCCTTCCCTTGGCCGTGCGGTGGGAATGCGGCTGCACCAATTTCTTCCCTGACACAGCAAGATGAAAAGGTGGGCTCTAGGGCTGGGTCCCCTTGCCATCAGCTGTGGGTGCCTCTGGATGTGTCTGAGCTCGAGCAGTTTGTCTCTGCCCGTAGACCTCCTGTCTCCAGTAAATCTAAGCATCTCAATCTTTTTGTCAGGCTGTGATATGAGAATCCGCATCTGAATTTCAGTATTAAGAGAGAGAGGCTGATTAAGTGTCTGTGATAAGGTTATGTGACACCACAGGTTAAAAATACCTGAACTGATTTTGGCCCAATGCCTGAAAACCACATTGCAGCATATTCTGGTGGCGCTGAAAAAGCTTCAGAGGAGTTTGTTGCCTTTGCTTTATGCAAGTGCTTCTTCAGGAGTGCTCTTTTAGGAGCTGCATCTCTCTTGTTTAATAGCTTTTCTTTGGACTTGGCTATCTTGCTTTTCTTATCTAAAATGTTACCAGTTGAGTGATTTTTTTCTTATAACTAAACCAGTGTTGAGTTATAAGAAAAATTAAAGGTGTAATAAACCCTGGCCATTTAGGAAGAAAAGGACAAATATTTTTGTTTGGCGCAAATGTCTGGAGAAACAGATTCCCAAATTATTATGCCACTTAATTCTAGTGCCCCTAAGCAATAAGCAGTGCACATTGAAACCCCTTACAAATACTTTGTCTTAACAAAATAAAAACAAACAAACAAAATCCAACAAACAAAACCGCAAAACCTGTACAATTCACAATGTGCAAGTTATAAAAAAAGCAGTGTTCTTTTGGTGAATCCAGAAAACAGACTTAGAGAAATTCAAGAATCTTCTGAGCCTTGTGTCTTTCTATAATTTTAGTGTTTTGCCAGGTGTTTTTTATTCATGATTTATATTTTTATAAATATTCATAGTGATGACAAGAAACTTTGGGTATGTGTCTAAATAATAGGAAGACCCTGCCAAGTAAAAGACTTAGACCAGGCAAGCTGGTCTGGCTTGTTTAAATTCTTGCTTGTGTTTAATACTTTAAAAGCTGTAGATGGACACTGAAGGATTCAGGATACTCCACTGGATTTGTGGTATCACTGTTGTGAACTTGGTTATGTTTAAAGACTTATCCTTTTTTCTGTGTGAATTACCTTATTGCAGGAGTCTTATGCAGAAGTGTAACTTCCCTAATGCATTTGATTTACTTTCTTAGTTCGTTTGGTTGATTTCAAATGAAAACATGCCTGCTCATTTTTTCTAGTTCTCTGAAATGTGATGTTGAGTGTGTTAGTCATGCGTGTTCTTGTTCTTTTACAGATGGGCTGAAGCCAGATACCAAGATGGTGCTAACTGCTGCCTCCAAAAAGAAATCTAAGGGAGGGAAAGGGGATATGACCAAAGAGGATGAAAACAGCAAGAATGATTCAGCCCAACCTGTTACTGTCTCTCTTATCTTTAAAAGATATGTTTTTGACACACAGAAGAAAATGATTCAGTCCTGAGGAAGCAAGAGAGGCCTCTGATTACACCTCAAACTCCAGACCCTGAAATGCATTGAAGTGGAATGTGTTTCCTGTCCGAACACACTAGACCTGTTCCTTCCTCACAAACAGAGCCTGGAAGCTCGTGCTGACTGTGCCCCCTTTCAAAATCTCTGCAATCTCATATTGTTCTGTTCAAATTTGCTTATTTTGTCGTCTCTTGTGTTGTGCATCATTATGACATCTCAGAGAGTTTCACCTGCCAGATGAGCACACTGGGCTGTACATTCTAATTCCAGTTTTCCTGGATAATTGTGTTGAAGTTTCTCTTGATTTGGAAGTTTGCCACCAGTATTAATCTAAATCAAGTCAAGATGTGAATTTCATGTGATCCACAAAGTGAAGCTGATTATTCTAGGCTTAGTTCCTTGAGCAAAGTGGGAGTCAGAAAGCCCACTATTTAATAGGTGAAACCTAAAATGGATGTTTCACATTCCTTCAGCTGCAACTATGTAAGATGCAATCTGAGAGATGGTATGGATGTTTTTTATAAATATGATTTATATCTAGAAATGTTTTTCATATTAAACATAATGATCTGTGTAGCTGAGAGTCTTATTTATTCTGTTTGCTGTTCCAAAGGTTCAGAATTTACCTTCAGTGACATTTTATGTAACTTTTCTGATTTTCCTGCCTGTTGTGCAATGAATTCTATTCCAAAACTATTTTCTTCTTCTTCTTCTTTTTCTTTCTTTTTTTTTCCTTTCTTTTTGGTTTGTTTTTTTATTTTAACCAAAATGCCTTTGGTATGTGAAAGAAAAAGTTGCCTCTGGAAATGGTCAAGGGCTTTCTTTGATTAAAATAATGATAGAAGATTGCTGCATAAGCCTTGTAAAATGAGTGTCTCCAAGATTCTTTAGAAACTGTTAGTTTTTAATAGGGATTTCATGGCTGCTTTAGCTCTTTCTCACAATTTCATGTTCTAGGCTCATAAAAAGGAGAGTGCTGGTAACATACCTTCCTTGTTGCATACAAAGTATAGGACACCGTAACATGAAAACTATCAGCAATTCCACAGGTAGGAAAGCTGCAGTGTAGAACAGAAATTTGACTCAGGATCAGCAGCATGGCAAATATTAGTTCCTGCCTTTTGAACAAAAAGAGTACCTGCTTGTTGATGCTGAATAGCAGCCTGTGACCCATTTCCTCAAGTCAGCTATAGATGGTGACCATATGTATAAGGTAAGTGCATTAGTTGCATATGGATGTAAACAATTGCTACATTTGTTCTTACTAATCATATTATTATGTCCCTTGATGTGCCTGAGTCCATCATATTAGCATGATCCTGATTTTTTTCCAGTCTTTTCCTTTTAATTTCTAGGTAGCCAAATTGGCTATAAATGGCAAAGCTATCAGCTATTGAGAGGTTATTTACAGCTGGACAGTTGTGAGACAGAGCAAGCCTGGTGTCTAAACTAGGCTTATGGTCCCTCTTTAAATCAGAACAGAATTAGTGCTTTGTGTAATATTCCCAAACAGTTTCTGCTGAGTGAGTCCCAGCAAAGCTTTAGCACATCCCTTAAGATTATGAGGTTTGCTTTCAGTGTGATTCCAGTGGAATTAGGCAGGCAACTTCAGCTATTGGCATAACATAACTTGTGCTGCTAGCCTTGCTGGAAAGTGTATCCTTCTTTGGAAAAAAATGCATTTCACACCCCTGTCACCCTTCTTTCCCCATTTCTCTCATCTTCCCAAACACCCTCAAAAGCAGTATTTAGAAAGAATATTCATAATGTTATCTTTCTTTTAAGCCGTTATCATATCCTGTTTTGTACTCTGCACTGTTACCTCTGCCTAAGATTCTGCAGTGATGGAACCCAGAGGAACAGATCACACTGAAGGAACAATGTTACTATCCTCCCAGGTTAGTCTAAGAATTATGGGTATAAAAAAACCTAATTAAATACTTATTGCTATTAAGGGACTTATATTTGCATCTGTATAGTTCTAGTGTCCTTCCCAAATTTTAAATGGGTTGCTAATTTGGAGCATTGGAAAGAAAAGGGGCGTGATCAGGAAAGGTGCTTCCAGAGTTATCTTTGCACTTACAGGGCTTTGTCTTGTTTCTAAGACACATTTGAGTAGTTCCGGAAAGGGGGTTGTCAGTGTAGATGGGAGTATGTAATTTTACAAAAGCCTATCTGATGACTGTTTTCCCCCCCACACTATGGATTGCGCTTAACAGGATCAGTGAGTCTGTTATGGAGCCTGATCCCTTTGAAAACTCATTAACCCTGAACACTCAGATTTTCAGCCCTCTGCTTGGCTGAAAGGACTCCTAGTGCAGGGAGTCCTATGGTTTATTTGTTTGGGGTACTGCAAGGGAGTGAGCAGCAGTAATTCGAGTTGGATGTACATCCCTTTCTCATCCAGTCTCTTGTAAACATATTTTTAGAATATTCCTATCTTCCATTTCATTTCCAGACTAGCATACTAACTGAGCATTTTTCTTCCATCTTGTCAGTCTAAGACCTGATCTCCTCCTCAGTGCTCCTATTTCCTTCTTTGCTCATTGCTTCTGCTTGCTCTGGCTCTGCACTTGCTCTGGGGTTCTGTGTCAGGGCTCCCATGACAATTAATGGGAGCCCAGTGAGGTGAGGAAGGCTCTTGGCCTGCAGCTCATCCCAGCTCCCCGCTGAGGAGCTGCCTCTGTCCAGGCTTTGACCCTGGGCAACTCTGATGGACCCACAGGAGCAGGCTGTGCCTTCACCTACCCTGATGCTGTGCCTTGGAATCCTCTGTGGAAAGCCTGTCACGGAGCCTCATCATTTCATTTTGCTCCTGTTGCAGAGGTTTGTGTAGGATATGCAGCTGGGGAGTGACCTGTTGAAGACTGGGGTTTGGTTTTCTGTTTCTCCCAATGTAGGGAGAAGGGAGAACTTAGGTTGTGCCCAAGAACTTTGATTATAATGTGCTGTTACTGCACAACTCTGGCTGCTGTCCTGAGGCTGTTGGATACACATTTGAAAAAGGGTGAAATGGTGGAACAAAATGATTATGAGAAAATCAAAGCTTTTAAAGACATTTGTAGGATGAACAGATGTTCAAACATTCTTTTATTTGGTTTCCAGACAGACATAGAGACTTTCCTTTCATCCTCATAATCAGTGCATTATGCTGTAATTTGTAAAAATGGCATTAAAAAATATTAACAGGATCGTATTGTGATCTACTGGCTCTGTATCATTAAGCTGTGAAGTTAAGAATGGCAACTGGGAACATGGGTTAAATGTTGCAGAATGTACTGCACTAGCATATATTGTCAGACTGTACTATAATGAATCCAAAAGGGCATAAAAATGTAAGGAGTTTTTTTAATACTATTAAGGTTGTCAGTTTGCAAAACTAGAAATTATTGTGGCTGCGCAGAGGTTGGTGAGTAATACATCTTTGGGTTTTGGGTAGAGTAACAGGGATAAGAGCTTCATTTTTACAAGCCTGTTTTCTACTTTTCCTTGAAATTATTTTGGGACTGCAGTCTGACTTGTGATCATGCCAGAGGTCTGAAGCCAGGAGGGTCAAAGCTGTGCTCATGGTAGGAAGGATTCAGTAGGTGGCATTCTTTGCTTGGAATCAAAGCTGAGTCTCCCCACCTAAAAAAGGGGTTTTCACTGGAACTGAGACAGAAGGGTTTGCATCAGGCTTGCAATCCCGCTCTCAAAGAACAGCTTCTATTAAAAACTACAATGCATTTAATGTCTGGGACAGAGCCATCAACTCCAATCTGTTGACCGAAGACTGAGGCATCAGTGTCCTTTCTGTGTATGTTTCTGGCTCAGCTGAAAATAGCTGTGTCTCTTTAATCCTGTATTAGTTGATTGCAAGTAACTGACTATGCAAAAGTGAGCCATCTGCACCAGGGGAGTTCTTGGTGCGTACAAGGCATCTCTTTCTGGTCATTAGCACGTCCCTTTCCTGTTGGAGTCTGCAGTTGAACAGCCATGGGGTGATAAACCAAAATGAGAGCCCATCACAGCTCATGGGGAGTTACAGTGGTGAAGCCACAATCCACCCCAGCACTGTTTGCCTCTCTCTACTGGGAGGCCCGCTCTGTGTTTACATGTGCAAAGTACTCTGGGATCTTGTGAAATGAAGGATGAAAGGCAGCAGAGGAATGCTACGTTATTAGCAGTTTCAAAACCTCTTCATGTTTCCCTTTTAATTTAATAGCCACAGTGAGCTGGAAAGCTCTTCATTTACAAACACATGAGTTTTAAACAAACTTGTTGAGCATATAAATAGAATTATTTTAAGATAGAGCCCAGCACTGGGAGCTAACCTGCCAAACTTGGCAGCAGGGGAAGGACTGTGTGACTGCAATCTGTGGTAAGGCCAGTTCTTCTAGATGATGTGCACCTAGAAGGGATCCAGGGGCTTGGGGAGGCTGAGTTTAAGCAAGATACTGTCAGTCTTCTGTAATTCCCCACAAATTCTCCTGCTGTTCTGTGCAAAAACAGGTTAAAAATGTCAGTTTACACTGTTGACTATGAGAAAAATGACTAGAGTGTATCTGCTTATTTCCCATTGTCAATGCCAGAATATGGAGTCTTTCTCACATCTCCTGCTGTGCTAGTTGAAGTTCCAGTTGTTGGGTTTCCATTCCTCAGTGTTACAGTTCTTTATTTTCATTTGTGTGTCTGATACAAGTGCTTTTCCAAGATGATGTAATCTGTCTCCAAGACTCGGATCATACACTTCCCCCTCAACGTGACTGTTGCTTGTCAAAAGTGAGTCCTCTAAGGGCATCTAAGCCATACATTTCTGATACATTGTACAAAGTATAGATTTGTATACTTTTACTAGTAAAGGACAGGAGAGAGAATCTGTCGAATTCTTATCTTCGTATTTCACAGTCAGCCGTGAAAGGAGCTTATTAAACAGAATCAGAAAATACTGCAAGATCTGGTGAATCTCAACCCTGCACTGCTTTACAAGGCACATTCTTAAAAGCGAGATTGTCTTTTTGACTATTGAGTCCTTGCCAGCCCTCCCTGTTGTAGTTTATATTTCTTAACCAAAAGGTAATTTGAGGTCTGGATCGAGTGCTACTAAGCTGACAACCCCAGCAGTGAATGAGGTGCCTGCTAAGACCTTTGCCCTGGCATTTGGCACTAAACTGATCTGATTATTTTTGATCCTTTAAGAAAGCTGGGCTGTTCGTTAGCTCTAGCATGTTCTATTTAGATCAATTTCTTCTCCATTGCATGGAAGTCATGCAGTCTTCTTATGTTTTGGTTGATCATTTTGAGATTTCTCAAGGGCCTCATTCATGTTAATCAGAGAGACTCCATCCTTTTTGGACCACAAAATTGCTTTTATTAGGCTTTATGTGGCCCCCACTCAGATATGTAGGAGCCAGTTCTTTTATACTCTTTTCTGTGAAAACTGATATTTTAGAGCCTGTTACCTCAGTCTGACAGTTAGGAGTGATGCATGCCCTCATGGTGAATTAATTCTCAAAACAGCATTCCGTAAGAACAAGCTGAAACTTAGACCCCACACAGAAGTGTTGCCTGAATTTCTTAGTTTTTGCTAGAGTAAGCAATCCATTGTCTAGTTTTCTTTCTTAAGCCTCACTTCAACCAAAGCTGACTTGAACTCTGCACTCTCTGAGAACATAGTTTTGTTACCTGGAAAGATCAAGATCTTTCAGAAGCTCTTCTAATTGTTCTAGCTCTTCTAGCTTCTTCTAACTGTTAAGTTACTGAAATATTATCTACATTGGTACCCACCTCTGTTAAACGGCTATGGGAATTTTTTTTCTACAGAGTGCTAGTCATGCTGTCTGTGAGGATAGTAGAAATGCAGATGGGCTACTTAGTTACTTATTGTGCAGGAATAACTAAAATTATTCCCCCCCAAAAATCAGGCACCAGAGAAGTGAGTTTTCTCATGTCCATCTTACTTTGTTTTGTCTTAAGATGAACTAATGTAGGTTTCAATTGCTGATGAATGTGGATGGGAAAAGGAAGAGATGGTGGAGTGTCATCTTGCCCTTTAAAAATATTGTTGGGGAGCTCTATCAAGAAAAGCATTTTGTTAGGGGAGAAATGCAAATCACTTTATACCTCAGTGTTGGGGGCGTTTTGTGTTGTTTTTAACTGTGAAGATTCATCTGTGCTTAGAACCCCACTGGGTGAGTGGACAGTTTGGTCTCCATCCAGTTCTAAATTGAGCTGTAAATCTCATTTGCCACGTGGCAAAGCATGGTATGACTGGGCAGTTTCAGACAGAGGCCTGAATTTAGAACAGTGGAAGAACACAGAGGTTTGCCAGATTGGAATGAAAATAGAACTGTCAGGAAAGCAAAACTCAATGAGAGGCATGGGTTTAGGCTTTGTAGAGACCTTGAACTGCTGTAATAATGGTATCTGAGTATATTTATTAGTAATTCTGTTGTTATGACAGGTATATTAATCATCACAGTTTAACATACACAATTTCTTTTAAAGCTGAAGTTGCTGTGAGATCAGTATTGAGAAGATCTCTTTACAAAGTATTTTGATTTCTCAGTACTAAGTGCTGACAGCATTTGACATTTTTTACCTCTGATATATGATGTATTTGAAAACCACATAATTATCTACAACTTGCCCTCATTTATGTGTTTGTGCAGTGAATCAGTGCCCTACTAATGGGTACAAAAGTGGGAGAATGAGTTTGGTCAGTTGTCCACTGCCACATGTGGGATGTCACGGAGGTGGTTCTGAGTCTTCAGACTGTGGCTCCTGCTGCTTCTCCTCCCGCTTTTCCCTTGTTGCCATGTGAAGGGCACTGATGAGTCTGGTGTTGCCAGCCTTGAGGATAGTTAGTCTGGACTCCTCAGAACATTTCTTTCCTGTGACAAAAGTAAGAGGAAATCTGTCATAGCTTTATCTTTTCACTGAGGCAATGCAGGCAGTTTGTCCATAGGGTCCATATTTGGTTTCATCCATCTTCCAAAGGAAGGTGCTTAAATGGATTGTCTGTGAATTGCCATCCACTCTATCATAGAAGGCTCATGTAGGAATTGATACTTGTGTCCCACTACTAAAACTGGCAGAAATTAACTTGTGGTGACTTTGTCCACAATTATTTGCTCGAAATCCTAACATTAAAGTTATTTATGAAAGGGCAGCAAAGACCACCTTCAATTTGTACATAAGGCTTGCTAATTTGCAACATTAGTTTTGCTGCTTAGTGTGAGGTGGTTTTTTCCCCTTAATTATAAATTTTAATTAGAGCATGCTGTGTATTAAGATGTTAAAGCTTTGACTGGCAGTTCGGAATTGCAGAAGGATCAGCTCTCTCTGTAGGGTTGCAACACAACAGGGATTAGCTCCCATCCTCCTGCCTGCAGGTGTGTTTTGCTTCTTGAGTCAGACCATTAGGAAATGTTCCTCAAGATAGGAAGCATTCATCTTCTTGATCAGACCTAGTCTGTTCCAAGGAGCCTGAGATTTTAGGGAAGAGCTGCAGATTCAGAGATTGTACACAAGGTGTAAGGACAGAGTCTCAAACCTGAATGACAAATAGGTCAATTGTTGGAGTGTTTCACTGCAGTACCTTTGTCCACTTAACTCCAGTTGTGCTTCTGCCAGTGCAGGAAGATTCCTTGTCTTTGGAGATCAGTTGCTGTGCTGACCCTTCTGCAGCTCCAGTTTTCCCAGTTTTCGGTCCTGTAGCATAGAAGTGCTTCCTGAAGAGATTTCTCTATTCGTGATCTGCTGATCTGGGCTGTCTGTAACACACCATGCATAGCGAGTTGCTGGGTGTGAGGGAGCCTTGTGGGCTCATGTGTTTGGAGTTGCTCAAGCTCCCTTACCTCATTTTTCTTCTCTCTTGTTTTAAAGTAGATTCAAGGGGAAATAGGATAGATTTTTAAACATTAGCATTTAATGTTTCCAGCATCACATTCCTGGAAAGTACAAAAACTGCCATGGACAATTATGAAATACCTTATATAAGGGAACTGTTTCCTGAGTCTCTTCACAACTGGTGGATATCTTGTATCCTTTGAGCCTGAAAATCCATATTTTTATTCTGTCTAGAGTAAGTGTGGGTTTTTCTGTTAGCCAGACAAATACACAATCACGTTAAAAAATGCTGAAATGCGTTTTTCAATATATCTTTTGGCACTATAACCCACAAGCTAATTATGGTACTGCAATTATAATTTGCTATTTTGAGTTGATTTCATGTTCTGCTGGAACAGAAGTCATGATTTCCCTTATTTCTTGCTGTTAGTTTATTTATCAGATGTCATCTGTCTTCAGAAGTGCAAATCTTTACAACTTCTATTGGTATAGAAAACTATCCATGCTTCTAATAGCTTTAGTGAATCAAAATGCTCTTCTAAATGAAGATTTATAAGCATTTTAATAATTTCAATATTATCTGTCCCTTTTAAGCATCATTCCACTGAGTCCTGCTGTGCAGAGTCCTTGTTCTAGTGAGTGTTCATTTCTATCAAGCATTCACATTGATGCCCAAATATTTCATCTTGGATTCTTCTGTTAATGTATGCACATAGTTCAAATTATGTGTTATTGATGGTTAACTTTCACTTGGCAGTACTCAATTTCCACCTAGCTTTGGTGGTGCTTAAGTTCTTCCTCCTCTTCCTGCCAGCTAAATTAACCTTCTGCTTTTTGCAAATCTTGTCCAATTATAGTTCTTCCCATTCTGGAGGGTCACTAGTTGAGCAACACTGAGTTAGTGTGGACTTTTTTAGCACTTGTTTGATCTTTCATTTGATTAAAGCCAGATTCTTACTTCTGTCCTTTTCTTTCTTTGTTTAACTTGCAGGAAGTCTTTGGTAGCCAAATGGTTTATGAATGTGTTTGTACAATTCCAGTATAGTAGAGGTATCCAGTTTTCCTCCGCTTTTTTTGGTGCTTAGTGAATGACATTGATCAGGATGATTGGCCAGCCTGGTTTTGATTGATGCTTCATGCTTTTATGTGACTTGGAGTAAGCTGACACTGGTCTGTAATTCCTTGTAAGTTCTGTTTTAAAGAAAGTGGTAACTCTGGTAATTGACTGTAGTTAAGACATATATGTCTGTTAGTGTGGAAATAATTTAAAAATGCTGTTAATAATCAGTGAAGCATTTATCAGTCATTTTCTGCTGATTGTGCACTTACTCAGTGAACTTGTCATTTTTATACCTATCAATAGAAGTGACTACGTTGATAATTAATGAATGCTACTGAGCATCTCCACTTTTTGCTGAGCAGTTCTAGATCACAAACACAAATTCTAGAGTTTGTCACCTGATAGTGAAAGCAGATTCTGTTTTAAGTTTGTAAAGATGAAATTTTCATTTTCATCTGAACTTTAGGTTAGCACTGTCAGCAATATATAATGAGTTTTTTGCTGGAAGGACTTTTGCAGTTATTGTGGATGTTGAGGTGGGCAATGCTTGAGGGGTGGCTAAGCAAATCTGGTGTCACTGTTCAGCACTTGGCTGCTCCTGGCTTCTGCCTGTTGCAGTAATTTTGAGTCCAGCTTTTCAGTGTCTTAAAAAGGGAACATCAGGAGAGGCTTTGCAAGTAGTTGAAAATGAGCAGTGATGTAGAAAATATGCCATGATTGAAAAAAAGGCTGATTTAATAAATAGCTGAGACATTCTGGTGTAAATAGCCTGTGGCTCCTGGCTTGCAAATTAGGTGCCTTTCAGTTTGTAGCCAATCTCACTGTTTTGTGCTTGTGGTACTGGAGTTTCTGTTATGCTAAGCTCAAAATATCAAATCCAGATAAGTGACTTGCACATTTTAGAATAGGAGAGTCCCTTCACTACAGCACAGGTGTGCAGCCTTTCCTGGAGGGGTGGTCAGCAACAGCACAGTGAGTTACAGAGCAGCAGTGCCACATCCATTCCAGCTTCTGGCATTTGTGTGTGAAAAGGAGGAGCTATGTTATATGTATGAGTTAGATGTCAATACGATAATGTCTGTCTAAGATCCCATTTGAAGTACTGTGTACTGAGCTTCCACTCTGTTTCTGGCATCTCCATTTTTGTCTTGGAATCCTGTGGCTTACTTTGTCACTAATATAAAAATATTAAGAGAGCAAACATTTTTTCTGTTCCATTAGCAAGATCTCTTCAGAATCTGTGATTGACAAGCATCTCTCTGCACCTTTTTAGTGAGGAGCTGTCATCTGTTAGATGTATATAGAATGGCAGGAACTATGCTGTTTTGAAGGAAATCCTGAAGTCTTCTTGTCCCTCTCCCTGCCCAAAGGAAGGATCAGTTGTATATTTGTTCCTTTCTGGTGTGCTGCTAACTGGGTTTTAGAGATTTTTGTTACTAGCTGTCACAGGACTTCAGTATCATTAGAGTTGTTTGGGAGAGCAAGGGAAATTTTTTTTTTTTCACCCAGTATCTTCCTTGTTGCAGTGCAAGCCTGTAGTATTTCCCCACGAGACTAGACGACTGCCGATGGCAAAAGTAAAAGAGTCTGCTCTCTGGCTTCGGGTGGGATTTTACAGCTTTTATTCTCAAGTCCTGCCCTGCTTGGTTGGAGCCCGTCCTGAGGACTCGCTGGTCCCAGAGACCTTGGCCCTGCCCATCCGGGGGCTTTTTCCCCAGGGGGCAGGGCCCAGAGACAGGGACAAGACACCATCCAGTCAGGGAGAAGGGGCAGTGGAAGAGAATCGGGTTACAGATAAGTAAGGAAAAATCACATGATACGGATTACAAATCCGATAAAACACAGTATCAACCCACTTAATGCATTACCACATAAGCCTATATATGTATATATATATTGTCCCTATCCACTATGATAGTACAGAGAACAGTCTATTCTTTTTCACTTTGCAGCATTCTTTATATGCTTTATATGCTCTTGACTGAGCATGGATGTGATTAATCTTTCCTCTGGACTAAATGTTCTTTGTTGGTACAGTCTCTCCCCTTGGGGGCTGTGTTTCCTGGACCTGGGCTTGTTTCTGTCTTTCTGAGTTTTTCCAAACGTTCTTTGTTTTTTCTTAAGTACATTTCTCTCAGCCAGGCAGTTCTCTAGCTAAAACTTCATGAGTGCTGACTAATTCAAGTAGGGTTTTAACTTCAGGGGTGTCTCAGGACATCTTCCTGTTTATGCTTCCCTGTCTGTAGGTTTTGCACAAGTTTATTTACTTGAGTTTAATGTGTGAGCACAGATCATGATGCCTCTCTGTAGGTTTGTTAATATAGGCTTCCATTTCTCATTCTGTACTTACACATTTCAACATCCCCTTAAATAGCTTCTTATTTTTTCAGACTACTTTCCCAGTTTGCTGTGTTCAAAGTCTAGTCCGTTTCTCCAGCATATTCATTCCCAACTGATCTATCAAGTCATTGAGACCATTAATGAAAATACTAAATAGAATTAGCTCAAGGACAAGATTCTGTGAACCATGCTTAACACACCTTCCCAAACAGCATATCATCGATAACTATTCTCTTAATGTTCTCCAAACAATCTCAAGCTCAGCCTATAATGAGTTTCTCTAGGTGACTTTTCCCTAGCTTGCTTATGCAAATATCTTTTGGAAAACTGTCAAAAGTTTTTTTTCTAAATCAAGCTATCTACACCTGTATTCTAGGTGATATTTTCAGAGTTACTCCCTTTGCTTTTGTTTGGCTTCAGCTGCAAAAGTGGACCTGTGTGGATCCTGCTGCCCCAAGGCATGTGTTTGTTTTTGGGTTTTACCAGAATCCATTTTTCTTAGAAAAATTGAAATTTCTAGTGTGTAAGAGGATGCTTAGGGATGTGGACTGCTTTGGTGCAAAATATGCTGTACAGAGGTGATATGCAAGTTATCTTTGTTCTGTTGGTGCATTTTAATCTTGACCTGCAAGACTGTGTTCACAGCATGGTTTAAGTATTCTGCACTTGAAGCCCTGAATCAGAGCTGTCATCAAACACTCGGATGCCAAATCCAAATGCAGCCTGGACCCAGTTTAAGCCCTGCAGCTTTTCTCTCTCATGGCTCCTGTCTAAATCACAGTCTGTAAGGCTTTCAGGGCTAAGAAGCAGCAAATTTTGCTGTTGAATTAAACACTTTGGTGACAAGGGTGAATCCTAACAGGAGTCCGAGGAGACATTCAGGGCCATTTTCACTATGGACTAAGCAGGGATTTGAATTGCAGGTTAGCATTGTGGTCCATTTCAGTATCATGATGCTTTCAGGTGTGATTAAAATGTTTTCATTAACATTTAAAAATCAAGTAAGACATTTGCTGATAATTCCTTCTCCTTTCTTGGCCTTGTAATAAGCATATAATAAATTCAACAGCTGATGTCATGAGCTATTGTATTTCAGCCCATCTGAACATGGAGATATATTAAGATGCCTTCTGCACCTTTGTGTGTAATGAATGGGTCTTAGTTATTATAAAGTGCTGCACAACTTCAATTCTGCACAGGGTGTTCAGCAAACAATCCCCAGAAGAAAATGCCTGCTGTTTCCTAAGCCTTGGGAAACGCTCTCTTAACTCCATTAGCCCTGCTACACTTGCTTGTTTTTTCCACCTACTTGCTCCAAAGAGGAGGGAAACATATTTTACTTTACACTAGTAAGAATTAGCCCAACTGTATTTTACAGGTAAACTAACAAATAGGAGGAGAATCTGAGCAGCCCCCAGGGACTGAATTTATTTGCTGCTGGGCTGTTCTATCTGCAGCTGGCATCAATGGAAACCTGAGTGCTCCATTAAAAGTCGACAATCTGTTGGCTGGGGCATGGGGCAAACAGAGCCAGCCTGTTCTGCAGACAGACTGATGGCCTTTATCTCCCCCCACCCAGCTCAGGATGGGAAATGATGAGACTGAAACAAAAAGCTTGAAACTGGGATTTGGAGTTCTTACCCGTGGCTGTCATTCCAAGGAGTAGCAGAGACACAAGGTTGCCTTCAGGGGACGTGGGAAATTCACTGAGTGCAATGCATTAAGTGAGGATTGGGGCTCATCTGTAGGAATGGGAAATAATGCATGGTGCTGGTGTGGGCCCCAGGTAGAGACATGGGGGTGTGCATCTGGAAATCTTCATTCCAAAACCTTGGGGATGGTGTGGGTAAGTTGCCACTTTAACTTGACAAGGACAGTAATCCGTTATAGGGTCTGTGATATATGTCCTAAAGTTAATTCGTGTTGATAGATAAAATTTAATATCATCTAAATAAATGTAAGGTTTTATTTTAATCCAACAAACTCTGAGTTAACTCAGAGTTAAGCAACTCAGAAGAGAGTGCAGGAATTCCTCTCGCTTGAAAGGACAAGGGAGGGGGAAGCACGAGACATAACATGATTAAGAATTACCAGGAGGGAGACACAAACATGCATTAACTACCAGGAGAGAGACACAAACATGCTTTGGCTACAGGTCGTCAAAAAGGAATGTAACATCTGCTCTGAAGTTACTTCATGTTAATAGAATATAAATTGTAATACTGAATGTATGATTATAAGTCCTGTATAAAGTAGCATGTTAGAAGTTAGGTTTTGTTTTAGCATTTTGTGGGTTAATTTGGGAAGACGGGGGATTCAACAAAATACAAAATATCCCTAGCCTGAAAAGGTGTGGGAGGGACACAGAAAGAGCTTGTTTGAATTACCAGAGAGGGGGCCTAGAAACTATCGCTGCCGGGAATCCCTGAAAGGATACAAAAGACAACGGAAAAAGAAGATACAAGTCCGGAGACCAAGATAATCACTTCAGATGGATATCTCTACTCGTCTCCGCCGAAATTAACATATACACGACACACCCGGGCCCGGTCATCAACAGCATTGTTCCACCCTACCGGTCTATTCAGACCTCCGATACCAGGACTTGAATAATTAATGAAGACGCCTCGGAGAGGATAACGTCAGAATTTCGGACTTCACTCCGCGATCTTGTGTATAAAAAGGGGTGGCCGGAGACCAGAAATTGTGAACTTGGGGGGGATACCAGGCTGACAGAGCTTGTTATCCGTGTTCACCCGGCATCGATCCCGGGCTCGGTGCTGTCCTTTTAAATTGTGGCTTTCCGAGACTGATATTTTGTCTCACAATAAAATTCTAAATTTTGATACTTTGAATTTGGTCGATTTTATTTATAACAATTCTGGTGACCCCGACGTGATTGGAGTGATACCGGGACCCCCGAGGGACCCCCGTCTCTGACCAGGAGGCGCCCTGCTGGATTCAGCGGCCTGGCAGAGCTGGGGTATCCGGGTGGAACCGATCAACCACACGACGAACAAAAACAGCAAAAGCCACATTTAAAAGGGAGATAGGCGAGGTCAGAGCTCTCGGGGAACTCGGGGAGGTTTTTCTTTGGAAGCAGAACCTCCGGAGCCGCGGCGAAGAAATCTACTCATAAAAATCTACGTGCACGAAGAATCCACGCAGGAAAAGGATCGTAAGTATTGCGTGGTTGAGTGGGGAGTGACCGAGCGTGTGAGTGAGACGTGATTTTATCACGAAGCGAGTGGGACCCCAAAATCGCAGTTCCATAGTCCCGCGAGGGGCGTGGTCGGTTGCGGGGGAAGCGAAAGTTTCGGGGGTAAAACGCACCTCACACGTTAAGCCCTGAAAACTCGGGGAGTTTTCGGAAAAGGGGGGTAGGTCACAGGAAGGCTGAAAGGGAAGGTTACGTCCTTACAAGAGTTCCGGGGACTGGTAAACCTTTCAGCCTTGGACCAGGGACAGTCCGGGGAGGAAGTAAGGAGAAGAGAGCTCGCACACACCAGAGAAAACCCGGGGGGGGAGCGATCACCCACAAAGGGCAAGTATCTGGTAAACCCACACCATGGGACAGACAAAAAGCAAAGCTAGCAAAAGGAATCTTAGGAAAACAAAGCGGGGAACCGGTAAAGGAATCCCTGAAATCCCAGTTGAGAGCCCGCTGGGATGGATGTTAGAACATTGGGAAGAATGCCCCATAAGGGAAAGAAAATCCAAGAAACGGATGGTGCATTATTGCATAGAAGTATGGGGTGGGGTAGAAATACGGGATCACGTAATTTGGCCCGTGTTTGGAACATTTGAAGAATGGATATGTAAGGCACTGGTACGTTATGTCGGAGAAAAGGGAACTGCGGAAGAACGGGAATATGCTGGGGTCTGGGGTAGAATTGATGCAAAATTACTACCCATAAGGATAAAGGACCCTGCCGATGTTTCCAGGGATAAGTGGGAGCCTTTAGACAACTTACCTCCACCTTACATAGTACCCTCACCCCCTCCCCTCCCTGAGCAAAACAATCCACAGAACCCGGGGAGATTGGGACCCCCTCTGGGACGAAGGGTCCCTATATCCCCGTCTCTCCCCTCTGCCCCTCCGATGGAGTCACAGACAGTGGCCCCGGTCCCACCGGTCGGGCTCCCTCCCCCGCTAGAACCTGTACAAGCCACTCAGCCACTGGGAGGGGGGGGACACAAAGTACAAACACCCCTGCACCAACAAGGGATGACCTGTTGCCTGATCTAGATCTGGCGGCTTTCTTTAATTCTCCTGCAAACACACAGCAGGGTTGGGCAGAAGCAAAACACTCACCTCCCGCTAGGAGGACTAGGAGACAGCTAAAGAGGATGAATGAGACGGAGAGTGAAGGGGAGGGTGAAAGAGCAAATCTTTTCCCCTTAAGGGAAATTCCTACTGCTCCAGGAATTATTGGGTACGTAAACGTCCCGATTAATACCAGTGATGTAAGAGCCTTTAAGAAGGAGATGGGAAAGCTTATGGATGACCCTTTAGGGGTCTCCGAAAGGCTAGACGAATTCTTGGGAACTAGCATCTATTCGTATGAAGATCTCACAGCTATTCTCAGATCCTTGTACAATACGGAGGAAAGGGAAATGATCAGACAAGCAGGGATACGGGAATGGGAACGGAGGAACCCTCAGAGCACTCCTGGAGATCAGAAATGGCCAAGCCAAGATCCCCGATGGAATGCTCAAACTGAGGAGGGTAGGAGAAGTATGATTGATATGAGGAACATCATCATACAGGGAATTAGAGAGGCCGTGCCCCGGGGACAAAATCTGAGCAAGGTCTTTGGGGAATGTCAAGGGAAAGATGAGACTCCCACTGAATGGTTGGAAAGGTTGAGAAAAAGCCTCCAGATATACTCTGGGACAGACCCTGATTCTCCCGTGGGGGAGGTACTATTGAAAACCCAGTTTGTAGCAAAATCATGGGAGGACATCAGGAAAAAGCTGGAAAAGATTGAGGGGTGGCAGGAGAAGGGATTGCAGGAATTACTGCGGGAAGCCCAGAAGGTCTATATGAGAAGGGATGAGGAAAAACAGAAAATACAGGCTAGGGTGTTAGTGGCTGCAGTAAGGGAAGCCCAGAAACAGGGACGCCCACAAGCTTCGAAGAAACCCTTAAGGAAAGCACCTCCGAGGGGAGCCACGCGCCCGCAAAAGGGGACTTCAGGAAAATGGGTGGAAGGAATGGAATGTTTCTATTGTAAAAAGAAGGGACATATGAAAAAGGATTGTCCAAAGAAGATAAGAGATGAGAAGATGTTTCGGGAGGACTAGGGAAGTCGGGGGCTCTATCTTTTGGGGTCCATAACATCAGGAGAGCCCTTGATAACATTAAAAATAGGACCCCAGGGAACAAAAATGGATTTTTTGGTAGATTCAGGGGCTGAGAAAAGTACATTCAAACAGCTGCCCCCGGAATGCCGAGTAAGTAAAGATTCTATGGTAGTTATAGGAGCTAAAGGGGAGCCATTCAAGGTACCCATAGTTAAGAACGTGGAAATAGAATCGGAGAATAAAATTTGTTTGGGAGATATGTTGTTAATAGAAGAGGCTGATTACAACCTGCTGGGTAGGGATTTGATGGTTGCACTGGGGATCAACCTCATCATAAGGAATTCACAGATTACGGTTAGCATATACAAACTAACCTGTGAAGATGAGGACAAAATTAATCCCAAGGTATGGCATACAGGGAAGGAAGCCAGAAAATTGGCTATGGAACCTATATCAATTGAGATTGAAAAGCCTGAGGATCCCATAAGGATCAGGCAGTACCCAATCCCTTTAGAAGGGAGGCGGGGGCTGAAACCTATAATAGAGGATTTGATCAAAAAGGGCATATTGGAGCCGTGTATGTCCAGACACAATACCCCAATACTGGCTGTTAAAAAGGGAGATGGGAATTATAGGTTAGTGCAAGATTTAAGAGCCATAAATGAAAGAACAAGAACTCGGTTCCCTGTGGTGGCTAACCCCTACCCCCTTCTGAATAGGATCTCCCCGAAGGATACTTGGTACAGTGTTATAGACCTAAAGGATGCATTTTGGACCTGCCCTTTAGCTGAAGGCAGCAGGGATTTTTTTGCATTCCAATGGGAGGATCCAGACACTAACCGGAAACAACAGTTAAGGTGGGCCTCACTTCCCCAAGGATTCATGGACTCCCCAAATTTATTTGGACAAGCATTAGAAAAGTTGCTAAGTCAGTTCTCCCCTAGGAAAGGGACCAAGATCTTACAATATGTAGATGATCTATTGGTGGCTGGTGAAACAGAGGAAGGTGTAAGAGAATGCACTATTGATTTGTTAAACTTTTTAGGGGAAAAGGGATTAAAGGTAGCAAAACAAAAGTTACAGTTCACAGAATCTGGGGTGAAATACTTAGGGCATTGGTTAGTAAAAGGGAAAAAGAAATTGGACCCTGCAAGGGTAGCTGGAATCATAGAACTGCCCCCCCCTAAAACCAAAAGACAAGTACGTCAGCTATTGGGGCTGCTAGGTTATTGTAGACAGTGGATAGAAGGATATAGTGAAAAAGCTAAATTTTTGTATGAAAAATTAACTGCAGAGAAGATAAAATGGACAGAACAGGATGATAAGGAATTAGAGCAATTAAAGGGTGCTTTGGTGACGGCCCCAGTATTAAACCTCCCTGATATAAATAAGAAGTTCCAATTATTTGTAAATGTAGGAAACCACACAGCACATGGGGTGTTGACACAAGAATGGGCTGGGGATAGGAAGCCTGTAGGTTACCTTTCCAAGCTATTGGACCCTGTAAGCAGGGGGTGGCCTACATGTTTACAGGCAATAGTAGCAGTTGCCTTATTGGTAGAAGAAGCCAAAAAGATTGCTTTTGGGGCTCCCATCACAGTTTATACTCCACATAACGTAAGAACAATTTTACAACAAAAAGCTGAGAAATGGCTCACGGATGCCAGACTGTTGAAGTATGAGGCCATTCTCCTTCATGCTCCAGAATTAGAATTAAGGACAACACAGGCAAGTAATCCTGCTGGGTTCCTGTTTGAGGAAGCTTCATCTGAGCCTATACACAATTGTATAGACCTAGTAGAATTACAAACAAAGATTAGGGAAGATCTGGAGGACGAGGAGCTCGAAGAAGGGGAAAAATGGTTTGTAGATGGGTCAGCCAGGGTTATAGAAGGGAAAAGAAAATCAGGATATGCAATTATAGATGGGAAAACTGGGGAAGTGATAAAATCAGGCCCCTTGGGCACTTCATGGTCAGCTCAGGCATGTGAATTGTATGCTGTGTTGCAAGCTCTCAAAGGACTTAAAGGAAAAATAGGGACTATTTTTACTGACTCAAAGTATGCTTTTGGGGTAGTGCATACCTTTGGAAAAATCTGGGAGGAAAGAGGACTGGTGAACACTAGGGGAAAAGGGTTAATACATGAGGATCTAATAAGGCAAATTCTCAAGGCAGTAAGGGAACCAAAAGCTATTGCAGTGGTATATGTAAAGAGTCACCAGGCTGGACTACAGTTCAGAATACGTGGGAATAATCTGGCTGATCAGGAAGCCAGGAAAGCAGCTCTCCTAACCCTGGACACCCCAGAAAGCAGGACAGAAAATCTTGGAGAAGTTTCTCCTCATCCCACAGAAAAAGAGATTGAGGATTTCAAGAAAATGGGAGGAAATTTAATAAATGGGAAATGGAAATTGACTGACGGTCGGGAATTGATCCCAAAGGCTTATGCCAGGATCATATTAAAAAGATTACATGCACAAACTCATTGGGGAACTCAAGCTTTAGCAGAACAATTTCTGAAATTCTTTGGATGCAAAGGTATCTTTGAGTTAGCCAAGCAGGAGGTTCAGAGTTGCTTGGTATGCCAGAAAATTAATAAATCAAAGGTCAAACACAATGCATTAGGGGGACGTCCTTTAGCATATCGCCCCTTTGGGAGAATACAAGTGGATTTCACAGAGTTACCAAAAATAGGTAGATATAGATATCTGCTAGTGATAGTAGACCAATTAACACATTGGGTGGAGGCATTCCCTAGCCCTAGGGCTACAGCTCAAACAGTAGCACGGAGATTATTAGAGGAAATAATTCCCAGATATGGAATCCCTGATTCCATAGATTCAGATCAGGGAACTCATTTTACATCTAAGGTCATAAAAAGCCTGGCAGAAGCTCTGGGAATCAGATGGGAATATCATACACCTTGGCATCCTCAGAGCTCAGGTCAAGTAGAGAGAATGAATCAAACTCTGAAGGCACAGTTGTCAAAACTTATGCTGGAAACTAGGATGACTTGGATCAAATGCCTTCCTCTAGCCCTCCTAAATATCAGGACACAACCTCATTCAGGTTCGGGATTATCTCCATTCGAGATGTTGTACGAAATGCCTTATGAGCATAAAATGCCAGTTGGACATCCCCGGGTGGAGGATTGTCAGATCCAGTCTTATATTGTTGTGATTAACAAAAATTTACAGGAACTCCGGAGAGGTGGACTGATAGCACAAAGTACCCCCCCCCCGGGATTTGCTATCCACAAAATCCAGCCGGGTGATCGGGTGCTAATCAGAGCGTGGAAAGAAGCCCCGCTGTCATCGCATTGGGAGGGACCTTTCCTCGTCCTCCTCACTACAGATACTGCCGTGAGAACAGCAGAGAAAGGCTGGACCCATTGCTCCCGAGTGAAAAAGGTGGAACAACACAGCAGCTCTCTGCAGTAGAAAATCACCTCAGCGCCTGGAGATTTAAAGCTAAGAATTCATCGAGACACCCAATGACCAGCGCTTATCGGATAAGTTGCACTCAGGCAGGATGCCCCTGCTATCCTTTTGTTCATTTTAAGTGCGGGTATTGTGAGCAAGTTTGGGTAACTCATTGTGTCCGGGGAGCTAGACCTTAGAATTTGTGTGTACCTTGTTACGAGGAGGAAGTCAGGCTTACCAATCTATTCCTATACGTTGCCACAGAATCGGGATTGTTCGAATTGGATTCTCCTGAGTGGTTCCACTATTTCACTAAAGGGATAAGGGGAGGATTAAATAAAAGGGCGGATCCACTCGTAATTGAGTGCAGGAGAACGTTGAAAGTACCCTGTGGAGCGGATCAAATAAAAATAACTAGGTGGGAACAGTACAAGAGGCGATATGCTCAGAGGAGCACCGGCAGGGACCCGGAAGAATATCCCTGCTGCCAAGAAGATGGTTTACCCCGCCGCTGGTGGCAACCCAACGGGCGAAGGGTGGAGCAGAGGGATAGGTCTATGGGTAACCCTGGTGATCCTGAGTCGAGCCATGTACCCCACGAATGGCCTCCACAAACCCCAAGAGGGAATAGGGAAGGGAACTAATCCCTCCACGGTTCCTTCAAACCTTACCAGGAACAGAGTTTCAGAATCCAGGGTACGAGTAGACTGGTTTACACTAAAAAGGGGGGAGAATCACAAATGGAATGAAGGGGTTAAAATTGAACAGATCCAATCACCCGATGGCAATATCTAGGAGGAGAAGGGAGGTAAGCAGTCTTCCTCTGATCCCCACCTGCAAAAAATGTAACAAGACTGTCTGGATTGGAGGAAAAAGAGAAAGTACTTTTGTAGGATATTTACAAGTTAACCCCTTATGTTATGATAAGAAGAAACTAAAAAATGTGTGCCCTGAATGGGAAAACATATTGGAGTAAAACAACAAGGGAAATGTTAACAGAATAATGGTTAAGAGGCTTTTTTATCTTGACAGAGAAAAAAGACTATAACCGGAACACGAATTAAATTGGTGAATTTGGAAGAGGGGGGATTGTGATATATGTCCTAAAGTTAATTCGTGTTGATAGATAAAATTTAATATCATCTAAATAAATGTAAGGTTTTATTTTAATCCAACAAACTCTGAGTTAACTCAGAGTTAAGCAACTCAGAAGAGAGTGCAGGAATTCCTCTCGCTTGAAAGGACAAGGGAGGGGGAAGCACGAGACATAACATGATTAAGAATTACCAGGAGGGAGACACAAACATGCATTAACTACCAGGAGAGAGACACAAACATGCTTTGGCTACAGGTCGTCAAAAAGGAATGTAACATCTGCTCTGAAGTTACTTCATGTTAATAGAATATAAATTGTAATACTGAATGTATGATTATAAGTCCTGTATAAAGTAGCATGTTAGAAGTTAGGTTTTGTTTTAGCATTTTGTGGGTTAATTTGGGAAGACGGGGGATTCAACAAAATACAAAATATCCCTAGCCTGAAAAGGTGTGGGAGGGACACAGAAAGAGCTTGTTTGAATTACCAGAGAGGGGGCCTAGAAACTATCGCTGCCGGGAATCCCTGAAAGGATACAAAAGACAACGGAAAAAGAAGATACAAGTCCGGAGACCAAGATAATCACTTCAGATGGATATCTCTACTCGTCTCCGCCGAAATTAACATATACACGACACACCCGGGCCCGGTCATCAACAGCATTGTTCCACCCTACCGGTCTATTCAGACCTCCGATACCAGGACTTGAATAATTAATGAAGACGCCTCGGAGAGGATAACGTCAGAATTTCGGACTTCACTCCGCGATCTTGTGTATAAAAAGGGGTGGCCGGAGACCAGAAATTGTGAACTTGGGGGGGATACCAGGCTGACAGAGCTTGTTATCCGTGTTCACCCGGCATCGATCCCGGGCTCGGTGCTGTCCTTTTAAATTGTGGCTTTCCGAGACTGATATTTTGTCTCACAATAAAATTCTAAATTTTGATACTTTGAATTTGGTCGATTTTATTTATAACAGGGTCTACCCTTTTAGTCATGCACATGGATTAGTGCCTTAAGCAGCAGCATACTATCCTCTCACCCACCCCAAGGAGGCTCAGGCCTACACTCTCCTGTAGCATTTTCTTCCAGTAAATGTGACTGCTCAAATGATGTCTTGGTGTTCTGATAGCTCACAAAACAGAAAGTAGTGGTTACATGTACTTTTGTCCCCATGGTGTAGCAGAATTAGATTGCATCTCAAACACCTGGGGTTAGGGATGTTTCATGGGGAAATAGCCAGCATTTGATGTTTTCATCTTTTCAAAAGACAGCCCTTCAGCCAGGGAACAGTGTGCCACACAGGAAGTACACTGGGCTTTGATGGTATCACAGCCT